>NC_134569.1:29911526-30241109 GCF_050947875.1 Dermacentor variabilis
GTCGAGACCGGAACAGCTGGGATCGATTCTGGGCTATCGGGCGGAAACCGCGTTAAATTCTACGCTCGCTGAACAAACCGAGCGTGAGGGCCGAATGAGCGCAGCCCCAATGTCGACCGGGCGCACGGCTCTTCGAAGAAGCGCGATTTTCAGCTTTGGCCACGCCACCGCGATCATTTATTTCGGCGACTGCAGAACTGCAAAAGGTTGGGGAGCATTAAATAGCGAAAAAAGAAAAGAATGTTACGACAGCGCAGTCCTTCGACATCCGTTTCCAGAAAATCGAAATAATTCACTTGCGTCAGTTTAGCCACATAATCCTTACTAACAAAAAAGACTTATGGTCGCACTTTATGGTATATACGAAGGTTAAGCTATTTTTCTTACGCAAGTTAGAACTTGTAATCGTTAGTAATCTCTATATATGAACTTGATTCGTCCTTTATTATTATTATTATTATTATTATTATTATTATTATTATTATTATTATTATTATTATTATTATTATTATTATTATTATTATTATTATTATTATTATTATTATTATTATTATGTACGTTGTGTTACGCTATGTTATATTATGCCAAGTGTTTCAGCGAACACTTTCGAAAATTCGTCAAGGCGTTCCAGTTACTTTTGCGCTTCAATGCATACAATGACGTTTTGTTAAGAAAGTAACCGGAACGCCAATGCATTTCTCCGCATTGGGAATCGATATCTCAAAACTGGTGTCAACCTGATAATTCGTTCCAAGTGGGTCCGCCTTGGGAACTACACGGCTAGAGTTTGTCAATTGCAATGTGGGCCACAAGGTAATTAGCTAAAAAACTTAATTAGTGAATGTTTGTTTATTAATCGATTATGCATTTCATTTATTTATTTTTTTTTGCAAGTAATGCCCGCCTCTTCAAGTAGACCAGCTAATGAACTAGAAATGTGCTATCGTGGCCACAGCCAACCTCTAAAAATGTTTGAAAGTATTCGCAGTCTCTTTCACCTGGTTCAGTTCCACGTGACTGGCGGTTGGCCAAGGTTGTAGCAATATTCGAATCTGGCGATCGTTCATCACCACTCAATTATCGGCTCACTTCACTAACTGGCCCGGTTTGTAAACTCCTTGAACACGTGATTCATCCACAAGTAATTAACTATATATAAGATTGCAACATCATCTTCAATACCAACATGGCTTCCGTAAAGGCTACTCGTGCGAAACGCAAATTGCTGGATTCATTCACAATCTGCATTCATCTGTTGATGCTGGTATTCTATACTTCGAGATTTTTTTCCAAAGCTTTCGATAGGGTGCCTCACAATCGGTTATTAAGCAAATTAACACTGCTAAATATTCACCCTCTTGTTATCGCATGGGTTAAAGATTTTTCTCTCTTCCATGTATCAGTTCACCACTGTGAACCATAATTCATCCTTCAGCCAAGTACATTCCGGAGTCCCACATGGGAGCGTGCTTAGCCCTTTGCTTTTTCTTATATTTATTTACGATTTACCTAACGCCATTTCTTCCCAAATTGGACTTTTCGCTGACGATTGTGCAACTTACCGCAAAATTCATTCTAACGATGATCACTTAGCCCTACAATCTCACCTTGATTCAGTAACAGCGTGGTGCTCTGCCTGGTTCATGCTACTTAACTTCTCGAAACAAAATTAGTCTTTTTACTAACCGTCAGTCTCCAACCGAAACCGCTTATACCTTAAATAATGCTACAGTCGAATACGTAACCACATATACGTAACTGGGTCTTCACGCTCATTCAGACCTAACATGGAACCACCATATTAACTTTATTCTTGCATCCGCTAATCGGTCATTAGGTCTCCTAAAACATAATTTGAAGTATGCTCCTTCTCACCTCCGATTACAGGCCTTCTGTACACTAATTAGACCTAAATTTAATATGCTTCGGCTATTTGGGACCATCATCACAACATCTTTAATAAATAACAGTGAATCATTGCACAACCACGCAGTTTGCTTTATTTACTCTGATTACTCCCGTCATACCAGCATCACAGCATTAAAGAAACGCGCAGGCGGGCTAGACCTATGTCACCGCCGAAAATCTGCACATTTATCATTTCATAAGCTGTATCATCATCAACTCTTCATAATGACTTTTTTTTCGCTTGCCTTCTTCCATCTTCGACCGACGCAACCATCCGTTTAAGGTTCAGCGCTTGTCATGTCGTACATTTAACCACACACATTCCTTCATACCACGCACCATAACTGGCTGGAATTCTCTATCTCTACGTGTTGCTACTGCCACTGATCCCGATAAGTTTTGCAATCTGTTGTCAGCCTTAACTACTGCTTAACATGATGCGTATATTATATCTCATGCTTGAACTGTTTCTTTTTACTTTGTATTTCTAATAATATAGATCTAGTTGTTCCATTTCACTTTATGCTGTTTGGAAGATGTATAATTGGTATTATTTTCGACTGCCCTGTTCATGTTATTGCTTCTTTTTTCTTTGTGTTTGAAGGAATTAACAGTATGTGGTACTTATATTGTAATGTCACATGCGTGCTTAATTTTATTTTTAATGAATTTGTGGGGTATTCTATTTTTTATCAAATGCCTGAACCCCCCCCCACCCCTATGTATTAATTTCAGCAGTGAGGGCCTTTAGGGGTATCTTGTATAAATAAATATAAATAAATGAAACACCCGGTATACTTGTTATACAGTTATATATTATTATTACCTATTATTATTAACCTGTTATAAACCTAGTACATACCGAACCTATATTATATATAATGAATTAATTATCTAATGAACCCATTTCTTGTACTTAGCCAAAAGTGGTGGACGCTTCAACGGCTTTGTGTGTACCCCCCACCAATCCTCACGTGCGCCAGTACCATAATCAGCAGGTTGTTCCTGAACACGATAATAAAACTGATTGATTGATTGATTGATTGATTGATTGATTGATTGATTGATTGATTGATTGATTGATTGATTGATTGATTGATTTTTATCCAATTCTTTTCATAACATCTTACTCACCTCCATCAGAAATAGCAAGTGTAGCATGCCACAAGGCTGACCTTGTCAGCTTTTACTGCTCTCTCTCTCTCTCTCTCTCTCTCTCTCTCTCTCTCTCTCTCTCTCTCTCTGTCATGGAAATTCGCAGCTCTCCGTTTGTTGTTACCTCAAAACATGGCGGCTGTCCACTTATAGATCTTTCGTGACTTTATTCCCTCTTCTTGCTCATCACTTCATCGTCATGTGTTAATCATGGTAATCTTCATGTTCTACCTCATCTTCTTCCTCAGTCTTCATTTTCTCCTCTTCGTCATATTTATCATATTCATTTCCTGCATCCTTCCATCATCATCATCATGTTCTTCTTCATTATCATGGCCTCATTATCATCTCCCCTTCGTCATGATTATCATCATAATCATCGTGTTCTTCATAATCATCGCTTCGTCTCCTGATATTTTTCTATTTCTTCCCGCCATTTAAGGTTCTTGAAGCGCATTCGTGCAGTGACGTGGTCGAGTTGGTAGCACTCCGGTGCAAGCAGTTTCCTTCATCTGGAGTTTATACGTAGGCGCCTATCTCGTTTCTCATCTATCTTTCATCAAATCTATCAATCAAGTGAGATTTTAGGCGGTTTTATGTGTTAAGCATAGCATGGTCATTTCCATTGGACCCAGTTACACTAGGAATAACTAACTCAGAGATGATAAATATATCTTAATGTGGTTATACCTACAAACCGTACATTATCCTCACGTTATTACTTCTTTCTGTTTCTCCTCCCTCCCTCCCTGTCTCTCTCTCTCACCTGCCACGGTTGGCACGCAAAAGCGATTTTTCATCAAATCTGTCACTCAGCTTCGCTTAACCAAAATACTTACGAGAAGTTAGTACTACTAGAGAGAAACAAGGCAACAGGCACATTCGAAAGCGCTCTTAAATCTAAGTAACTTTCAGTGTACTGATATGCGTGTCACAACAAAAATTAGGAATTTGTTAAAAATGAAGTTGAGAATTTAAAAAGCAAATTTAAAAGTACTACGATAAGAGGAACGGCATGTCGGTTTAATCCGCAGTTGCTACCATTAACTAAACAGAACCGAGCTACTCCCAGCAACTAATTTTGTCGAATTGCATGTTTGTTGTGTTTCGCTAACAGCCATACAGCCTTTCAGTGATGATCCGGAAGATTTAACATCCCTGCCTTCTCTCTTTATATTCTCCTCCTCCATACGCAAAATGATTGAAAGAAACTTCGAGATCACGTAGAAAAAAATACCACGCCCTGACGTGTAATGGGTTCCAGACAGCGTTCGCGGTGCACCCAGTTTCATTCATTCATTCATTCATTTTAAATATTGGCAGCTGTATAATATGTGCCGGCCTCTCTCCCCAACAATAAAACTTCAATGAATATTTTTTTTTATTAAATTGTGGAG
Organism: Dermacentor variabilis; assembly: GCF_050947875.1. NCBI lineage: Eukaryota > Metazoa > Arthropoda > Arachnida > Ixodida > Ixodidae > Dermacentor > Dermacentor variabilis. The sequence continues at coordinate 29,915,987 of NC_134569.1, forward strand.
TTTACGTGCCAAAACCACCGCCTGACTATGAGGCACGCCGCCGTATATGGCTCCGGAAATTTGGACCACCTGGGGGTTCTTTAACGTGCGCATAAATCTAAGTACACGGGTGTTTTCGCATCTTGCTCCCATCGAAATGCGGCCGCCGTGGCGGGGATTCGATCCCATGACCTCGTGCTCAGCAGCCCAACGCCATAGCAACTAAGCAACCACGGCGAGTCAATGATTAAAGAAAGACTGCTAGAGGAGAAATGAATATTTTACACAATTAAAAAAAATTCCCTGCACGTGCAGAGTAGTCAAATGAGAGAATCGAAAGCAACATAAGCACATTGCACGTTCCGTAACGTCCCTACGTTAGGAAACACAGCAATGAAAACCATTATTTGGTGCAGTCGTGGTACGGTCGCTACTTAATAAACATAAAAAAGGAAAGTAAGGATCAAAAAAAGAAACTAAAGTGCGCTTGAAAGTTTGTGCCAGTACTCATAGAAAGCATCACAAATATCAACAAGGGCGTTGCAAAATCAAAGAAAATTGCATAAGATGAAACGCCATAGATAAAGCCCGCAAACACCGAAAATAATACAAAAATACGAATAAAGGCTACTAAAGAAAATAAAAGGTCTCTTTGGATCTCCATACATAGGCATAGGATAGATATCGCAAGGCATACTGCTAAGAATCTTGTCTCTTGTTCTTTTTTTGTTTTTTTTTTCGGAAACACACTGTCACAATCTGCATGCGCAAGCTCGTGTCGGTTTTGTCGACTGATTTAATATTCATGCACTGTTCGTTACTGAAATGACAAAGTAAAAATCACGATGAAGAAAATAAATTGCTTAATTTTCTCCTAATGAGAGATGTTTCGTTTCTCTATCTCTTACTGTTCGCGTTGTCCTGTATAATTTGTTTGCCCTTATTATGCCGGCAAGACCCTGTAATTAATCTTACTTCATAACGGACTTTCTAGCGAATTCCCTTCCGCCTTTTCTTTACATTGAAAGTCTTGAAAAAGCAGTATTTATCGCACACTTTTGTTGCCCTCTTGCGCAATCGGAGATAATTTGCAGACATCGAAAGAGCTCCTCCCCCCTGCCCTTCCCGCCCCTCTTCCTACCCCTCTACAGCCTCTCCCTCATACTTATGTCCTGATACACTGAAATAAGGATCACAGTGGACGCAGAGCGCAAGGCCACTAAAGCAATCATGCGCCACTGCAATCTCTGCTTGAGAAAGGCCTCCACGTCCTTACTTAAAGAAACATCTATCCTGCACGGCAAGCTTCATGAAAGGAATTTGGCAGACTTCACTGTATAGTTGACGTCTGCGCAAATTGAAGCATCCGGAATTTTTAGAGAACGGCTGTATGAATGCTGTATCTGTTGTGTAGCGAACGATTCTGTAGAGACTATAGACAGTAGTGTTTATATTTAGAGTAATGAAGGGAAAAAGTGTCCGTAATCGCAAAATGTAAGCTTGAAGTCGAACTAAAACCAAGTGCAAGATACCCAGTGCACATACGCAGTGGCACATAGCGAGTGCGCATGCTCAATTGGCCCTATGGCACATAATTATCAACGGGATCCGCCCATGAAAGCGGCGCGATAGGATTCACTATAACCGGGATCGTGCCACCAAAACAGCGAGATACCCAGCCCGTCTGTCCATCCGCCAGCAGAAAAGTGGCTGAACTCAGAGAAGCAAGCATTTAAAAAGAAGAGGCCACTGAGGTCATACGGAACGGCGAATGATGAGCAGGCACATGCGCTGTCTTTCGCTGCCTATTCTGCGTCCCTGGTTTATACGAGCGTATGCACCAACTTACATAGTTTTCAAATTTGCGTCAATGCAGATGCTGCTCTATCTACGGCTCTTCTCTTGACGCGTTTGAGATGTCACGTGCGCCGAAAATGATGCTTATACCTAACTCTGGGCCTTGAGTCGCGCATACTTCAGGTGACTTTACCGAAGAAGGCGGACGAGGCGGCAAAGGATCGTAATGTAGCCAACGAGAAACGCACGCCATTCGGCGGCCGTATAGCGGCTGGTCCACAGATTCCCCCGAAACAGGGCCTCGATTGCTTTCTTTGTTTGTTTATCCGTGCTCGCGTACTGGGTGTTTTGTATTCTTTACCATTTCAGCTTGGGTCACAAAAGAATCCTGGATGTTAGCTCCATTATGACGTCATGCCGCGTGGCAGCCCAAGCAAAAAAAAAAAAAAATAGTACTGCTCGCAAGTTCCTCTCTTCCTCTCACCCTCCCTAAAGGCACGACCTGCAACTCTTGCTCTTACTTGGTTCGCGGCGAATCTCATATTGGAACTTACAAACTACGAGTGGTTGGATAAATAAACTGCAGGAAACATTCTCCAGCCTCGGAATGTTTCCACTATGTACAAGCAAAGAGATATTGAGAAAGTGACAGAGAGAGAGAGAGAGAGAGATAATAATAATAATATAATATTTGGGGTTTTACGTGCCTAAACCACTTTCTGATTATGAGGCACGCCGTAGTGGAGGACTCCGGAAATTTTGACCACCCGGGGTTCTTTAACGTGCACCTAAATCTAAGCACACGGGTGTTTTCGCATTTCGCCCCCATCGAAATGCGGCCGATGAGAGAGAGAGAGGGGGGCCTTTGTCTATGCGCGCCTTTCTTGGCAGTTCATTCGTGAAGTTATTATCTTTACAATTACAATTACAGTATCTATTATTGTATACAATAACATGTACGTAATTATAGCTGATGTGGAAAAACTTTATTTCTATTCTTCCGCTCCTTTCGAACTATTTCTTATAATTATTTCCGGATTTTACTTGTTTTTCGGCTGAAAGATATCGCAAAACGCATTCGTTGCGAAAACAAAAGTCTTTCATAACGGGAGCTTCGCGCAAGGAAGAAAAGAAACAGCTTCCTTTCTTTTGAGCGCCCCGTAGTCAGGCCATATTCGAGTGCATCGCGCAGATTTGCCGCTGCTACGCTGTGATCGACACCCTCTCTTTCGCAACGCAGTGAATAGAATGCAATTCCGTCGCTATATGCGCCGAGCAAGGTGTTCCGTAAGCTACGGGAAAAGGGCATTCGGTTGCTTTTCGTTCACCAACTCGAGCCTTTTCTCCGCATTCTGACAAGCTGGCACAGCAACGGTATGTTTTGTGCTTTTGCGAGTCAGCGTATAGTGTTTCATGCGATCTCGTATTGGGTGCTAGTTGTGTGTGCTTCCGCACTGTACGCCTCAATTTATGCAGAAGTCACGGCTCGGCCATATCACCGCCTATTTTGCACTGGCAGCTATGGCGCACCGTGGCTTGGGCTGTATGCCAAAATGTCTTCGAGCATGTGCTTCTAGAAGAGTGCTGGTGGCGCGTCGGTATTTATTCGGTGGAAGTCACGTGAGCGTATACGAGGGCCAATTGCGCATCGATCTATAAGCATGCGGACAAAAATGTGCTTCCTCTTGCGCGTGGTTGATCGTCGGGTGCTCACTGAAGTGCCTTCCATATATGCTAGCAACGGTGACCACCACCTTACGCAATCCGCCTCTCGTGTACGCCTGCGTATAAGCTCGAGCGCGTAAGCTAATCGGTCTTGTTCCCAAGTAAAACCTGTCTGTGCTTACGGTATACGCTGGACGGCATCCAGCTCCTGGCGACGTCGAAAACAAAGGCACGCCTCAAATCATACTGCGCAGATCGGGCCGCACAGCAGACGCCATTCTGTGCCGTTTTCTATCTCGCTGCGATCGCGAGTGCTCGCCGTCCGTACAAGCACGCAGCGGATTTATTCCCGAGCTCAAGCTTTACGACAGACGCCGCTCTTCTATCGGCAAAACAAACAATGGAAAGCATGCACAGCTATCGTATAGGTCACATTGGGCGACGTCCCGTTGTATCCCTATAGCCTAGTTTTGAAGAGTGCGCTGTCATTGCTGCTCCGCGTCGTCCTCCGCCTTCGCTAAGACGTTGCGTAAGGAACGGTGTGCTGTGTGGGACAGCGCCGTTGCCAGAAAGACGAGAAGATACATTTCCGTGTAGTTGGGCAACAACGTACAGCGGCAGGCCTAAGCGGAAGGCGGCAGAAAGGCTATACTGTGACAGCAACCGGTCGACCCGTCGTATTGTATGCGTTCGCATTTTCGTTTCTCTTCCTCTTTCTCTATAGTTAAGCCGCTGCAAGACGGGGCAGCATCAATTCGCTGTGTTACGTCGAGCTTTGTGCAGTTCGGGTTCATCTGGATTGAACGTGCCATGAACCCATGCGAACTGCAGGGCAAACCACTCCAGTTTTTATTAAACACTATCTATCTATCTATCTATCTATCTATCTATCTATCTATCTATCTATCTATCTATCTATCTATCTATCTATCTATCTATCTGTCTGTCTGTCTGTCTGTCTGTCCGGTTTGCTATCCTGCTCTGGTGAAGGTAATTTAAGGGCTGAAAAGAGGGAAAGAAGGAGAGAGAAATAGCACTGCATATAGCCCAATATGAGTAGAGTTTAGGTTTGACTGTTTTTTATCTAATTTTTCCATTCCTGTGGCCTTTATTAGATGTATCTTTATGAGAAAAGGAGTAGCTGGCACCAATGAAAGGCGCCAACATCTCCTTAACGTGACATATTAAAAAGGAATATGTTGTGCGCTCACGTGAAGATTCGCTAAAAATTTATGTAGCTCGAGTGTGCCCTGAATGGAGCGCATAATTTGTGGAAAGAGAACACCTAGTGTTGTCAGGCCTACTGTCATGTTCATTGTGTTCGCACCATAGTTGATCGAAAAAAAAATATTGAGCAATAAAACTGCAGGTGGCCGTTTCCAGTGGTCTTATGGTCCTAAGCCGGAAATTTTATCACTGTATAACTTTTCTAAAATGCTCCCTTACACTATATCCAAGATCGCCGCATAGCGGAACTAATCGGTGATGATCTGTCTAAAAAGAAAGTCACAGATCTCGCACAAGCTGTCACCCGCTCTTCTAGTTATTGTAGTGTCTCGCCATCGTCACCTAGAATGAGTTGCATTTAGTTACCCAATAAACTCTACTTTTTATCGGTCTAGCCTTAAACAGTCACCATGTAATGCAGTAAACAAACGACGATTCCTATTCCCTGCTCGAGCCGGGGGTCGAAGCTTCAAACTCTCGTTTGCGGAACCAACGTTCTACTGAACAGGTCGTCAGATCAGCGCAGCCATGTGCCAATGGTTAATGAATCACTAAGAATTTTACATAGACATTTAAATAATTATCCGGCGGTACCATAAGTAAACCGGTACCTAAAGCACAGTGCGTTGTATGTTCCTACGACCGAACAGTCCAATACGTATTCTTGGGGCACTTAACGGACCACCAAATTATTACAAACATCTCAGTATCTTTACAATGCGAAACATAACGCTACCCGGCTAGAACAACACTCACTACGCATATATACGCGTAAGACGCCACAGGTTCTCGTTGCCTTGAAGACACTTGTAGCTGACTGCAGAAGAGGTGGAATACATGCGCCTAATAAAACGGAAACGATGGTAAAACCTAGTGCGAAGTGTTAAATGGTTGAAGAATGTAGGAATACCTATAACTTCACGCAGATTTTCAAATTTCAAACACGCATATGACGTCGACAATTGTGCGCGAAAATTAACAACGCTTCCATTCCCCGCTTCTTTTCGTCGTTCTGAGTTTCGCAAATGCAACTTATTATGTACTCATTGACTTTCTAACGGGTTTAAAAGCACTGAACAGTCCATTTATTTTTCAAATGCGCTTCTTACGTTAGGTTTCTGAATTACTTGCCGGTAAGAATAGCTTCGTGCGTTGTGGGGCCTTAAGCAACGAGTATAAAGGAAGGCTGGGGTGGCATTGCTGCCGTCTCTGTGCTGCCTTCACGTCCCATTCGCTGCAGCTTGTGCGGGTTCCATAAAGCGTATACTTCAAGTTCGGCTAGAACCGCGCCAACTTCCGTTGAAACTCTGCGAAGATCCTGCGTAACGTACGCATCAAATAAGCCTCAATAAGATGAACATCACCGCATCCCGCTCTTCACTTTGCGCTGTTTCATGCGCGGACAGACCCGAGGCGTCAATTCACCTCAGGCCACCCGCGCTGTATTTTTTTAACGCACGCTTATTTCCGAGGTGTTGGTGCTTTTAAGTGGCACGTGCTGCTACTTTTCACAGAGAACGGAATTATACTAAAAATCATGAAACGAGGCAGTAAAATGTAATAAATAATATATGTGGTACTTGCTCACACCTATAAGCCCGAACAATGAGCATACTCAAGACCGGATTATTACATCTCCAGAAGTGTGTTTTACTTGAGTTTACTTGTGGGTCATGCGACTTTTTCTCGTAATATATTAATCCAGCCTTTAGTATATTCACTGTCCCCAGAACTATAGAGCTTATATATGTGAGCGATTGCCGTAATCATTCTCTTTCTTTCTTTATTTCTTTCTTTCTTTCTTTCTTTCTTTCTTTCTTTCTTTCTTTCTTTCCTTCTTTCTTTCTTTCTACGCCAAGCGCCGTCTTCTGTCTTCCGGCTCGTAATAAACCCAACTTTATCCGCTCCATAGCCGTCACTGCGCCCCGAGTCCTCTCCGCCGACGTTCGTGGTGCTAAGCCTCGAACGTACGGTAGGGCCCGGTCCCCTGGAGCCTCGAGGGATCATGGCGGCGCTGTTCATCTTCTCCCGTCTTGAAAAGAAGTTTACAATTTTTGTTCCCCGTCTCTCGCTATGAAGCGTCCATCGCTGTCGAAGTCTCCGTCGCCAGCGTGCTAATGATGCGATGTAGCCCTCGAGATAGCCGATAACAAAAGCCTCGCTCTGTTGTAGATCGCAGCATTCTGATCCCCTTCTGAAACCGATCGTCACGCAACAGCGCAAATCTATAGATTATATACAAAAATTAACGATAAAAAAAAGAAAGAAACCTTCTCCGCACAAGTTACGAAGTTAGTTAACCGACGATTTCTGTTGAGATAAACCTCATTAGTTAATAATTATTACTAGTATTCAAAACTTATTAGCCAAGCCAACTATCGAGCGATTTCTATTCTCCGTGTATTTCCAAGTTAGCTAATTTCTAATTAGCTACTCACAGGGTATTGTTGTTCAATGTCAAACAGAATTCTAAATTCGCATGAATTTCTTTGTGGACGCTCAAAGACCACCAACATTTTCAGTTTTACGACGCAGCTTTCCACGACCGTCACGCAAAAGGGGCAAGTTGATTGTTGTGTACTGCGACCTCAGCAAAGCCTTCGATCGAGCCAATCTCCCCCAACTGCTTGAGAAGCTTGTGCACTGCGGTGCTGAAGCTGCGACTGCATTTCTACCACGCAGCTATCTTCATGGTAGGCCCTGCTTCGTCAGCGTCAATGATTAATCTTCTTTTGTCTATACGGTACCTAGTGGTCTGCCCCAAGGTTCCGTGTTAGGTCAACTTCTTAATTTTCATCAATTGCGTTTTCTCAGTGGCCCAGAAGCCTTCATTTCTTATATGCGCTGACGATATCGAAATATTTAAAGAGATACACAGCATCACGGACTGTCGCACTCTGTAGTCCGACCTTTCCTCATTCCTTGAATGGTGCCAATTCAAGTCTAAATTCATCTGAAACCAGTATTTTCCCTTGCTCGCGTAAAACCCAAATAGCGTTTTCCCTTATTATGTGGATTATGGAGTGTTTACCAGGGCATTATTGAAATAAGCTATCTCGCTGTGACAGATTGTTGTATTCATATAGGAGGTTGTGGCCAAGTACTGCACCAGGGTGGCCAATCCTGCTCTGGCGAGGGAGTGCGTTACCGTTTCTGGTCACCGGGATCAGGCCACACTCAATGCCTGTTAATGCAATTTCAGCAACACGTGGATTTTTTTTTTCGATCTGGTGGAAAATTGCGCGGCACCGGGATTCGAACCACGGACCTTTTGCACGCGAGGTGGGTGTTCTACCTCTACGCCACCGCTGCACTGTCATGACACTGCGCTGTGTCATGAACAGCAGGTTGCCATTATCCCTCAAGAGAAAAATTTATAACAGCTGTCTCTTACCAGTACTCACGTACGGGGCAGAAACCTGGAGGCTTACGAAAAGGGTTCTACTTAAATTGAGGACGACGCAACGAGCTATGGAAAGAAGAATGATAGGTGTAACGTTAAGGGATAAGAAAAGAGCAGATTGGGTAAGGGAACAAACGCGAGTTAATGATATCTTAGTTGAAATCAAGAAAAAGAAATGGGGCATGGGCAGGACACGTAATGAGGAGGGAAGATAACCGATGGTCATTGAGAGTTACGGAAGGGATTCCAAGGGAATGGAAGCGTAGCAGAGGGTGGCCGAAAGTTAGGTGAGCGGATGAGATTAAGTTTGCAGGGACAACATTGCCACAATTAGTACATGACCGGGCTAGTTGGAGAAGTATGGGAGAGGCCTTTGCCCTGCAGTGGGTGTAACCAGGATGATGATGATGATGATGATGATGATGATGATGATGATGATGATGATGATCTCGCTGTGCTTTTTGATAGTACATTAAGCTCACCTGCCCACTCTTAGCGCGTAGCGTCATGAGGCCTTCGCACGATCGATTCTGTCTGCAGACTTACAAAGAATTTGGTTCCCCACTTCCCTTCCTCACATTGTTCGCATCCATATGCCTTCCACTACTAGAATACACATCAGTGGTGTGGAATTGAGCTTGAACAAAAAAGTTCGCAAGCTTATATAAGCACCGTTTTCATACCTCGCGCACCAACAACCTTCCAACCTTGAATAATTATACTACATTTCCATCACTAAGCTGCATCACGTGGCACAGTCGTACCGACGTCCTTATGTTGTAGAAAATCATTCATGGAATTATTACGTGTTCAGCTCTACCAGCTTTGCTAGTACAGCGCTCTCCCCTTCCATATATGTACTCCGACTTTTGTTGCTCATTATCGACCCCATACCGAAAAACATGAATCCCGAGTTCAACAAGGGAAGGAGAGCGGCGAGGGCCAACGCCCTCATCGACCAGCATGCCAACGACGAACACGCGCGGTACGCGGACGCGGCCGAATACCAACGGAACGCCTTTGCAGCTGTCGTCATAGAGGCGTCAACCGGCGCCACGAGGACGGCAGCGAGCGTGAGAAGCGCCGGAGCGGAACAAGCGGAGGAGGTAGCCATCGCCCTGGCCATCGCCGATGCAGACTGCCACACGGTGCTGAGTGACTCAAGACAGGCGGTACAAAACTTCGCCAAAGGCCAAATCTTTAGGGAGGCTGAGCGCCTACTGCGAGCGGTCAAACTACAAGAACGAAAAGTACGACTCAAGTGGTTCCCGGCGCACGTGGGCGACGCGTCGGAACGCAATGAGAACCATAATGAGACGGCACACGCAGCGGCGCGAGCGCTATCCAACCGCGCCCCGGCGACAGGCCTTCCGACGTGGTTCGGAGCCAAGGACCGCATGACGGATTACAATGAAATCACAAAGGCCTACCGCCTGGCTCGTAGGACTCTCCCACCCCCGCACCCGAGACTGAGTCGAGCGGAGGCGGTAGTACTGAGACAGCTCCAGACCGGATCGCTACCGAACCCGAGACTGTTGAATCGCATGTACGCCGAGACATATCCAACAGATATGTGCAGAGTCTGCCGGAGGGAGACCGCAGACCACACGCACATCTTGTAGAACTGCGTTAAATATCCAGAAGAAGCGAAATCAAGAACGCTCCCAACGCGGCTAGAAGCAGCCGCGAAGAGTTACGACCGAGACGATCAGCTCTGGGCTGTCCAGCAGGTCCTCGAGGCGCTCGAAAGGCACGGACCCAGCGAGCCGGCAACGGCGAGCGGAGACCCGCGCCGAGTAACGGCGACTTCGAGGATGACGTAGGCCCTTGTCAGGGCGCGCGAGCGTCCAACTGCAAGCATAAATAAAGTTGGCTCCAATCCAATCCAATTGCTCATTATGTAGCAGTTTATTGTTTTTATTGCCTTTTTCTATTAGTTTTATCCTATAGCTTTTGGTTATAGTTGTTTCACATTTCTATATTTTTGTTCTTGTTTCTGTTTCTCAGTACACCAGCACTCAGGCCTCAGTATTGTTCCCGGGCATATTGATTGATTGATTGATTGATTGATTGATTGATTGATTGATTGATTGATTGATTGATTGATTGATTGATTTCTCAAAGGCAACTGAACAGAGTCACCACTGAGCGGCATTAGCCAAGAATCAGGACAGTGTTGGCAAGTGTTAGAGTAAAATTAAAAGAAAAGAAACAAATAAATTAATGGAGGAGGAGGATGGTAATCGAGTATTCAAGCAAGAATCATTAAATTTTAGGTTAGAATGAATGTGATTTCGACCTGTCAGTTCCAGTTGCGTTCCAGTAGCTTTTTTGTGGTTGTCTATAAATAGACTTACAGAGATGCTTTATGTTGGGAGCCGTGGTCTAACATTTCCACTTGCTCTTAATCGAAATTCAGTCATTTGTTTTACTTGGCTTATTGCGAGTAGAATTTCGGCTGTAACGAACACTAGAATAGATCAGGGATAGTTAGAGAAACATTATATCTTCAAATTATGAGCAGCCCTCTGAGCCATTCAGAGCTGAAAAGACGGCAAAATTGACTGTTTGGGGGAATTTGACCGTCTACAGACGAGCATTCCTAGACAATGTTTCTCTTGTTACGCTGACCTGTCACTTAAACTTTGACCTTTCTTTTTCAGGTTTTGTCACTGTATGCAATTTATTGGCGCATTACATTAGGTGCACAAACAAACAAATAAACAAACGAAAAAGTTCAAAAGCGTTCGCATCCCTTTGAAGCTTAGTCTACATATGAGAGTACCTACGATGTAAGTGTGTGAGAGAGAGTAAAACATCTTTATTATTAATGTTATAACGGCGAGAGCAGTGTGGGAGGAACCCTCAGTCCAGCGTCCCTAAGATGATTCCGGCTATGTTTCGAGCCCGCTGTATCACAGCTCGGAGGACCTCGGGAGGTCCGTCGCGGAGGGCATCGTCCCACAGCTCTTTGTTGCATAGGGGGTGAAGATGCACATCGCAGTGCCGGCAGGGCTGAACGGTGCACTTCATTCGCACAACCTCGCGCCTTCGACGTTGTTTGGCCTGTGCGCGGGGTCGGACGTTAAACATTCGCTTCGATCTGCTATCCGTTATACCGAAACCCAACAGGCGCGAGGTACCGGTACTTTCTTTCTGCAATCCGCAACACGCTGGCACGCTGACGTTTCTAAAGGGCACCCATGGAATAGGACGTTACTTTCTCAATTAGAACAACAGTTAATGTTTTTTATATAGAGCGTGCAGTGGAGTAGTCGGAAGGGTGTTCCTTCCAACGTCTACATCCAGCGCTTACAGTTAAACGCAGCCTGTCTAGCTGAATCTTTGCAATTGTCCTTAATATCGCCGTCCAGTCACGGAGGTTCTGCGTGCTTACTTCTACGGCGGATGAAATAGAGGAAGGCTTCAGGAATAGCTGAAGAAGTCAGTCTATCCATGCGACTGCCGCGTTACATCTCAGGTGATCAGAATGAAAGATGAAAAAGTAGAAGGAATGCGTTTCAGAAAAAAACTACAGTAAACAAAGCTAAGGAGTAAAAAGAAGCTCCTTAACGCAGACACACTTTAAGACAAAACGCCCTCAGAACAAAGACGGTTACTTGAGCTGAATGAATTCTACGGGACTTCATCGAGGTAGTTACGGGCATTAAGTTAATTAAGTCGCACAGACCTCACCGCTAGCGCGGAAGCACGTGGATAACCAGCATGAAAAGTTGCAGCCTAAAAGTTCCGGAATCATTTCCTGTCACGGTGTATCTAAACGCTTAGATCTGAATTGTTCTTTCTTTGGGGGGGGGGGGGAGGCCATTGGGTTTAACAAGGTACAAGAGCACCTGCGAACCTTCGGAGTCGTTGCAAGTTCATGCGGGCGGCTTCTTTTTTGATGAATCAGCGCGGCTCTGACAGCTGCTACTAAGAAGTCTACAAACCCTTTCAGAGCGAATGAGTTCCTAAAGCTCGGACCTAAAACAGGCCTTCGTAGCTAAACTCACAGAATAATTATTCAGGTTGGGAACACACCCTTCCACAACACTCGTGGTCACAAAGCCTTGTTTTTGTTAAACACCATCGAGCCGCGTTCGGCTAAGGATGACTCTATTGATAATAGATGATTGAGAAAATTTTCGTTATCAATTTGTTAGGGTATTTTATCAGAATGGATTATGAAAAGCTTGCCAAATGCAAAAAAAAAAAAGGAAGGTAATTTGAAGGACCACAAGATTGCTTCTTTTACACGCAACGCATGTATCGTGACTATATACCGCAACTTGAGGCAAAATGCATATCTTTTCCTTGAGTCCTTTTCGTGCCTATTTAATATACAAGCAGAAACTATGGGTCTATAAGCGTTTTAGTGGCACCGTTATTGTGCCTCTAATTGCTTATTTCGATGTTGGTTCCTGTATTGAATTCCCAGGGCCTAAAGTGCACTATGGCCAGTTTTGCACTCTACAGCCTCATATTGTTTATAATGCAAAAGGATGGATAGGTGGGCTAGCTGGTAACGCATATTAATAAAAACTTAGAGCGCCAAAAACACGAAAGACGTAGAAAAAGAAACACGCACCACACGCGCTCACTCGCGACTGAGTTTAATGCATGTGTGGAAAAATGCGCATGTCAAGATGAGCTATAAAAATAGCATGCGTCTAAGGCACGTGTTAATATCGATTATTAAAATTGAATTGAATAATGTGTGTAAGCCAACCACCCTTATTACTACATGATAAAAAATTCAATTTTGTTATTCTATACTCACACGTGCCTTAGATACATGCTGCTTTTATAGCTCATCTTGACATACGTGAAGCGTCCACTTTCTTCATATGTATTTTTTTCCATACGTGCATTAAACATCAGTCGCGAGTGAGCGCGTGTGGTGTGTGTTTCTTTTTTACGTCTTTCGTGTTTTTAGCGCTCCAAGTTTTTATTATTATTATTGTTTATAATTCTATCACCCGTTTGGGAACCTGGCTGAAAGCCGTCAATTATTAAAAAAATGTTTTGTCGTTGTAAAGGCTGTTATTATCAGCTTTGCAGCAGACGACAGTATCGGCGTGAGAAGAACGCAAACCGCTCTGCGCGACAGTGCACCTCAAGGCGAGTAGTGTGATGAAGGTGATTAGGTGACTTGTGCGCTCACTTGACGTTTTTAGCCGACAATATCGAAAGACTTGAATGCTCGGGCATAACTCGGGCCTGCAACGTGGAGCTCACTTTGAACATCCAGGAAAGGTTCGGCACCATCTGTAGATGACCTGTTGCTGAGGGTTAGTTCGATACTCCAATCTGTCTCGGACGAAAGTGCCGGGCTTTCGCTACTGAAATAATTCTCGATGATCGGCGAACATTATGCAAATCCAGAGGTCACTGAACCATTGAACATTCCGAAGTACAAGTATATACGTGCCGCTAACTTCGGTGGACGTTGACCGTGTTTCTTTTCTACAAACTAGTACGCTCAATGAGAGAAAGCGCGAGATGAAACTCGAAAATGTTAAGATGGTGCTTTGTTTTCACTGCTCTCACACCTCTTCTCGTGGCGCCTAGGCAACTAAATTTCAGATAAGTATTGTAACTTACACAAGTTGCCTCATTCTGTTTTATCGGGAAAATAAAGTGAATTGAGCCTGTACATGCCTAACGGACAGCTATTGGAGCCTATATGTGGCTTAAATTACCGCTTTAGTGCTTGTTATACGCACGTAAAACACAATTTTTAGCGCTTATTCTTAAAGTTATGCTAGAGTAGAGCAAATTAATAACGGACACGAAGAACGGAGTGGGCAAGGACGGACAAGAGGAAGCGCCCGTCCTTGTCGACTTCGTTATTTGTGTCCGTTATTGATTTGCGCTAATCTACCACAGTTATAATGCAAGACCAATTAGCCAACAGTCAGTCCTACTGAAGTGCCGAAACACCCGGTCATTGTAATGATTCACTACAATGATTCAACAAAAGGTACTCTTGTTCGCACTGCACCCTAATATGTTGTGGTGAAATAAAAGTCTTGTCTTTTGCTTACTTATTTGGGGAACTTAGCAGGCACTGTGTTAGAACACTCAGTGCACCCATCTTTCCGTCTTGGCTAAACTGCAAGATCAAGCATTTGCCTTAGATTAGATTCGTAGCAAAAAAGTAACGTACAGCTCTATCAAACCGAAAAAAAAAATCCAGTTATATACTTGTCCTCTTGCAATGCCGGTTGCGACGAGATGTATTTACTTTGTAGCTGCATTAGGTTATTCTTGCATGTTCTGTGGCGAATAACGAATAGAAATGGGGAATAGCGAATGGAAAGGCACAATAAAGAAAGGGAACGGGACATCATTAAAACAATTATAAATTAGGTTCCAGTGAAAGGATGCGAACCCTGGCACGCCACACTCAACAAAGAAAGCTGCATCCAATGCACTCGAAGGTTCTGCAAACTGCTTTAAATTATAAGTCATTACATAATTACGTTTGCTGGAAGGTATTTACACAACGTAGAAATATTAAGTACAAGTCCTACGGAGCAGTTAGCAATCACTGGGTGAGATAGAGGAATACATTGTTCGACCGAAATGTTGTTAGGTTTAACAAGATTTTTGGAACCAGCGGAAGCAAAATTCTACAATAAATGTTAGTGTACAGAGATATTTTAACGAGAAAGAACTTATCATTGCATTCATTTCCCCTTCTGTTGAAACATACTTTTCCTTTATGTGTTGGTGAAAACAATATTATGCATTTTAATGCTCTCTGTTTTCATTCGTTTTCTGTTTAGTTATTTGTCTATTGTGCGTCGTTAACTCCGCTATATTTTCTTTTGACAATCATTTCTTTGTTTCTAGGTTTCACGTTCGTGCCTCTACTTTTTTTTTTTGCTTACAATGCCATTTCTTGCTTCATTCTACGCACTTTCTTATCGCATTATAAATATTCTTCCGAAACCCGTTGCATTATTAGAATTGGGGATCCTCCGTATTTAATATATAAAGAAATTATTGCATATTTAAGTGATGCCGTAGTAAACGGAAAGTATAATGAACAAAAATGGTGGAGCCCTACATAGTTTCTGCAAAAAAATAAGAGTTTCCCCATAAGTGGACATACCTGCTCCGGCGCTGACGACGTCTCTGTACAAGTCTCTACAGCGCTCATGGTCATCCACAGTCGTCGCAGTCGTCGACGAAGTGTTCGCATCCGCCAGCGACACCGACGGATGCATGGCTTAACCGATCAACCACACACGCACAAAGTCTCGGCAAAATTTCGAACGACCACGCTTCTAAACCGTCCCCCCAATGATGTTCCGGTATAACGGCACTCCACTGAAGACGAGAGCAAAAAAAACTTATTCGGGTCACGCCAAGAGCACCTGGAAGACGGTCCTAGAGGGAAAAAAGAAAAAGAGAAGTCCGCCAAACTGCAGGAACAAGAGAATGGAATTGTCTCCCCTTAGGAGATTCAAGTTCGTTGGTTGGCACAGCTGGCACAGTTCGCCGGCAACTTCCGTATATCTCAAATACGACTAGACGCACGAAGGAACCGTCCAGGCTCACGTCGATGCCCTCTTCCGACGGGGAGTTTCAGGCTCAGGACGGCGCGCAGAACTGCGGCAACAAGGAGGAGAGGCAAAACGTCCCGCCGAAGCTTTTCTTCGAGTCCGTCGCACGGCGCAGTTATGCCGGTACAAATAACGTCTGACCACGTCCGTGGACAGCAAGAGGACACAGGACAGGGTGAAAGCAGCCACTGCAAGTAGCGGTTAACAAAGTTTGTCGAGCCCAGGGCTTGCGTCGTTAGCGGCGGCGGAGGCGCAACACAGTCACCACGACGGCGGGAGCGCTCAAACGGCAACTTCGGCCAGGAGCGGCCGGCGCGTGGCCCAATCAAAACGCGGACTGAGAAACTCGCGCGCCTGGCCCGGGTATCCGAACCGCGAGCGAGAGACGCGCGAGCGCTCGGGCTTCTTCGGGAGGGAGGCGCTGTGATCGCGCCGCTCCCTTTCTCCCTTCCCTACGCCGCGCATCGGCGGCCGAAGCGCGCCTCGAAGCGAGCGCCCACCCAGCCGGCCGAGTCCCCTCTCCTTTTTTCCTCGCGCGCCCCAACGCCATCGGGATAGCTGTCCCACTCTCGGGTGGCGGGGAAGCGTGCAGCGCGGCCTCGACGCAGAGGAAGTTGACAAAAAAGGGGACCACGGCCAACAAAAGGGAGGTGTCGGGAGCGTGAACTTCTCGCGTGGCTGTCTGGAACGCGAGGAAGGAGTCAGCCTGCTGGCGATGAGCAAAAGGAGTCCCTTTCATCGAAATCTCGGTCCGAAGCAGCGAGCGGTTCGGGCCGCGGCTCCTTTTCGTCGAGTTTGTTTTAGTAACATTAGCCGTCTTGGGCAGAGTTCGTTTCTCCATTTTTCTCTTCCTATCTCTTCTCTTTCCTTGACTCTCCGGTGCATTGCTTCCTCGCTTCTTTGCTACGTGAGTGAGAAAGTCGTGACGTTGGCGAGAACGGAACTGACTGCGAGGATATGACTCGGAACCAGGAGCGAGAAAAGCAAATGAGGCGAAACGGTTCGAACGGGGATACCATGAGGAAGAAAGAACGCTCGAAGCTGCAGGGGCACATGCTTTAGTGGGTGCGCGCGTGCAAGTTTTGCTGCAATGAAAGTTTTTCTGTATTGAGCTAACTACATTTTTAAAAAGGGGAGAATCTATCAAAGCCTTCGATGTGTTACGCCTATCACAGCGAAGCGAATTAGGGAAAAAATCATTGGGTTATTGAAAAACAGATATTTCTCGCCGCGCCTCCTCATGGGCTAAGCCGTTGTGCTGTCAAAAAAGATCTCTAAGGTTTCACTCTCGACCGACTGTCTATAGACGAAAGTTGATAATGTTTCAATTTCTTTTTATCTGTTCGCATTCTATAGTCGGTCTATAGAAAAAAGTCGTTATTATGCTTCTTTCTTTTTGTCTACTTCCGCCCTATAGAATACCTGTAGACAAAATTCGATACAGTCTTCATTTATCCTGATTGATTCTTCGATTGATATTGACTGTCTCTAGACGAGAGTCGATAAGGTGTCGATTATTTTTGTCTACTCCCGGTTTATGGATTGTTTATAGACAAAAGTTGATAAGGTGTATATTTATTTTTGTCTATTCCCAGTCTACAAATTTCTTCAACAAGCGCGCGCGCGCACGCACACACACACACACACACACACACACACACACACACACACACACACACACACACACACACACACACACACACACACACACATATATATATATATATATATATATATATATATATATATATATATATATATATATATATATATATATAATCACCTTATCACATTTCCGCTCAACCTCAACTGTGGCTCACAGGCTTACAGGTACACAGGCTCAACCTGTGTACGCTGTAGCAAAGCGCAGGCACCGGTGGATAATGCGGAGCTTCATTAGGTATATATAAGCCTGAAGTTGTACACTGCTGTGATTGCTGTAGAGCCTATTTGATTTTGGTATAGACATAGTGTATACCTCCGCATTTGTTGTGCCACATGATATGATATACGTATACATATAGTCGCTCTCGGCAATCCCAAGACTGTCTTCACAGTTGTCATAGCATGACTTTTGCGACAGTAAAATAAAGAAAACAAAACGCCGATCCAATCGTGATAATATATGTTATGAACGCCAACTTTAGCTACAATCGGATTCCAAACAGGCTTAGAAAGGTGATTGTTTGGGATAGTTGGTTTTCCATTTTATACTATGTGGTACAGCGCGAAGCAGGGACAAGGGACGCAAGAAAAACGAGGACAAGCGCTTAGTGCAACTGAAATTTTATTGCCTGGTGCAAGGTGTTATATGTAAAAAAAAACTGAGGGAAAACGACATAAAAGATATATATCTAAAAAACAAACAATAAAGATGTAAAAGAAACAAGAAGAAAAACATTTTGAAGATGCCATCACCGTTCACTGTTCGCGCTGCCCTTGTCTAAGAATACTAACTCCCTTCGTGATATGGCCAGGAATGGCTTGCTTATGCACAGGCATTCTTCACGTGCCATGCTAGCTGATTCAATGATGATGCGCGTTCGATCATTCCTGTGTGTGAAGATTACTTTCATATTTTTTTTTTCAGACATATGGGTGCAACCGCATGCGCTACAACGCAGGGCTAACAAACCTTCTTTTTCATTCTTAACACTATTCGCATGTTCACGTAGACGATCGTTCAGACACCTACCTGTCTGACCTAGGTAGCATGCGCCGCACTTCAAGGGAATTCTGTACACAGCTCCTTGCACACAGTCCACGTAACGGTTGCGCTGCCTGACTTCACACTGGGCTTCTTGTTTCTTGACAAGGGTGCTTTTCCTTGATCATGAACAAAGCTTCTGTGGAGCAGAAAACGCAACACGTGCGCCACCTCGCTCACCGATTTTTTTGAAGACGATGGGCGATTTGATGCTTGTAGGGAATCACCGCGACATTACGGTCCTTTTCTGTGGACTGCATGCTCCTTCATATATATATATATATATATATATATATATATATATATATATATATATATATATATATATATATATATATATATATATATATATATATATATATATATATATATATATATATGAAGAGAGAGAGCAGGAAATTGCATGCAGGCCTTTTGCGCAATGCTGCAAGACACCGAGAAGCACAGGCGCTGTTTTCGGGGAACTTATACGATTATATTTTTATCAGCTCTTTGATGTTTCCCGTCGTCGAAGGGCGTGATAATGCGAGTGCATGATTAAATGTGCAATAACATTCCGAAACTTGTTAATATGCATACTTTTCCATAACCACAGTGTAGGCGCATTCCTTTGAAACCAATTATGTTTGCATTTTAAAATGTTCACATCCTTCGTAGTTTCAAAGCAGACTCTCACTCGTGAAAGATTCAGCCTGGGCTTGGATTTGAAATTAATGCAGTGCAACGCACGTCACCGAAAGTTTAATAAAATATTTTCAGTGTTTCTCGATAACTGGTTTGCGGGCGCTTCGTAACTTAAGTTATCGCAAGCTTCTGAATAACTATGCGTAATTACCGGTTTGGGTTTATTGCATTATACAGTTTGCAGACTTTTATGCTACTCAGAATAACTTCAACGCTCCAGGTGCCCCTTGTCGCGATGCCGCTTGGAATTTTCCAATGCGAGCCGCTTGCGCTCGTTTCCTCCAGTAAAGAGCAAACTTTCCCATTCTGCAGGCGCGCCATAGTTCCCAGGAATGACTAATAGCATGCTCCTGAGACATCTCGTGCATCAAATTGCATATTTCCTTCTGTCCTTTTGAAACTTGGCTCTGAAGTCATTATGTAAACTATTCGTCTCGAATAGGAAGTCAGCTGCATGTGGGACCGGGTTAAGATTGTTTAATCATATTCTTGCCATCAGTTTTTGTAAAATGTGACAGTAGTTTATCCCCGACCATTTTGTCGCAACTGACGAAGAAAGATATCCGTGACGTGCGTTTCTAATACCGCAAAATGACATAAATATCCATCAATACATCAAGACGCTGCTTTCGATATCTAATCGTTGCCTAACTAAACAAACAAATGGGTTGTTTAACGTTACTAACATGCCAGTCACTATTATCAATTGATTTGAAAAATAGTTTTGTCCCTGAACTTTATCCGGTACTTGGTTGGATACTTGGGTGGGTCGTAAGGCAGCACAAAATTAGACGAAGAAGCAGACGACGCACGTTCCGTATTCGGGATCACATGCGTTGCCGTCAGATTTTAGCGCTTTATGGGGGACAAAGAATAATGTAAAAAAAATAATAAGGGGCACCTTATAATCTTACTGCTTGACAATTACACCCTAGATTGATTGACGGATTCTCAAGCTTGAAGTCCCAAAGAAAAAGAGGAGAGGAAAATCTGGACATGAAACACATAAACATCGGGACACATTCCTGGGCAATGCATCGAGCCCCAAAATACGTTCAATCTGTTGTTATTGGCAAGAAAATGTTGGCAACCAAAAGACATGCTGCTTCATTATTTATCAATTGAAAAATTAGCTGTCAAGAACATCTCAATCGGCAGCTCGCTGGTGCTGCAGTTTTTCTCTATATGTTGGATCCTGTTGTTGAGTGTTTGTCCTCCGTCACGAGAATTTTCTGGCAATTCTCGCTTTCTTTCGGGTAACACTGTTCCCTGCTCGACGGGAATGGAAGTGGAGCCAGCCGCACCTGATTTAGTGGCTCCTGCGTCGGCGCCCTCAAGGAAGACGGAACTGCCTCTCGAGCTTCCCCGAGGCTACCTTGATAGGCTCGACCGAGAGCGATGACAGCTCCGACGACGACCACGTGACAGTCTTGAGTCAGAAAGCAAAGCAGTGGATGCTTTGGGCCTCTGTGGACACATCGACTATGAGGACTCCGCACAGTTCGCCGAAGTACACCATCCTCTTCTTACGTGCGCTACCCTCCGACAACACGAGGCTCCACAACCACGAGTTGCATCGGTTGAACTCGAGAGACTGTTGTCAAATGGCATTGAGGACGTCAGAGCCAACCCTCGGAAGAATGCTTTGCGGGAGACATAGCTCAAGCGTCGGCATCAGACTCTCTGCGCGTTGTCACTGTCCTCGATGTCATGAACGTTCGTACCGTTATTCCGCTGGGAAAAGAGGCTACTACAGGTGTCATATAGACATTGATGCCACCATTCCGGGCGAAAATTTTCCACTTTTGATTAAGCCTGCCAATCATGGGACCCAAATAATACATATGTGTAAAATTACAGATGTGTAAAAATTGTCTTTCAAGGTGACTGCCTTCCGTCGCATGTGAAGGCAGGTCATCTCCGACATGCTGTCCGGCCCTTTGTTCTCAAGCCACTTCAGTGCCGAAAATGCCAGAAATTCGGTCACGTGAGCGCCGTCTGTGGAAAGTCTATGATATGTTCCCGCTGTGTAGCACAACACTCTGCAGACAACTACGAGGCTAAACCTTATAAGTGTCCAAGCTGTCAGGGGCCCCACGACGCATCATGAGAGGAATGTCCAAGATTTAAGAGGGAACTCTCCGTCTTGAAGAAAATGTTGAGAGACCGGTGTACTCATCGAGAAGCAGCTGCTGACGTCAGACGATGTCGTTCTCGTCGCAGACGCTCATCAAGGAACTCTACTCTCCGCACACAGAATACACGTGCCGCAAAGCCTCTTGCTGTTCAATCCTCTTCACCACCACTGCAGAATGAGTCCAAACCATGTATTAATAATGAAGCAGCCGAAAACAATTCCGTGGATGCAGCATGGCCACCACTGCCAAGGATAAGCCCGGTGGATAAATCACAGCAAGGAGCGGCACCACAATGCTCCACCCCTCACCCAGAGGAGGTGATAGATCATGACCGCCGAATTGTGACAACGTTCAAGCCTTTGATAAATGCGATTTGCACGCTTGTGGGCAACTCGAATACCCTAACAGCTCGAAGCGCAGTGCAAGTGTTGGATGCCCTGAGCCGAGTGCTTGCAAATCTTGCGTAAGCACAATGGCTCTTCCACTTGCTTCACTCCGAGATAAAGGGCGTGAAGATTTTCAAGTGGAGTTAAATCATGGATCTCATGTCTCCGCCAATACGTTTTTACCAAATTAACGGATTTCCTGTAGTGGTAATATGTGAATCAAACGTGTCAAAACCTCTAAGGCTCTTTGGCTACGAAGCCTCTATGGCGTCGACGTGCGGAAAATCCAGCAAAGTAATTGCTTACATCCGCACAGAACTAACCTACATTCTCAACTCGGTGCAACCTCATGATGGAAGCGAATACGCGTATCTCCGCATCACAAAGAATAAAGTGGGCTTCACCTTTATCGGCGCCGACATCTACCCATCTAGTCGGTTCGACGGCGACCGAGTGCGAGATATCCTGACAGCGACTTCTGGACCCTGGATTATAACTAGTGACTTTAATGCTCATCATTTGGTTTGGGGAAGCTCCAGAATAGATTCCAGGGGCCGGAAACTTGTTGAATTTGCTTCCGACCACGAACTCAGCATTATGAACGATGGCAGTCCGACGTACCTACGTGGCTCGACTTATAGCAATTGCTTAGACTTGACTTTGGCGTCACGGCATCTTGGTCAAAATGTTCGATGGTTAACTGACATCGAGAATCATGGCAGTGATCATACTCCCACGTACTTAAATATCACGGGGTTTGGAAGCTTCTTCTCTACTTCCCGACAAGTAAGGTGGTCAACATATAAGACAAAAGGTGGAAGAGGTATGCAAAGAAGGATTTGCCTGCACCATTGAGGACCTCATTACAAGTGTGCTGGAAGCGTCAAAGTACAGCTTTGCACACACAACAAAACGTACGGATTCCGACATGGAACTTGAGCGACTTCGAACGATTCGTGGAAGAGCCGAGAAGCGATACAGGCGCATCAAGTCAATTCATGACCTTAGAGTCGCTCGACGTGTACCAAAGGAAATCCAACGTCGTATGGACACGCTGGAGGAACAACGGTGAAAGACGTTCTGCGAATCACTTGACCCCCGCAAGCCACTGTCTATCATATGGAGGACGGTGCGCGGCTTTGGCTCGTCTCCACAACAACAACATCCATTCTGCGCCCTAACCCTCCATCAAGGCCGCTCCCAGGTTGATATGGCCGAAGATTTTTGTGTGAATATTGCAGTTAGTGTGGTCACCAACAAAAGCGAAATTCTTGGTGAGGTTACTGCGACACTTTTCCCAGCATTGAATGTGTCCGTCTCACTTGAAGAATTGGACGCTGCTCTGGCCACATGCAGGCGCTCATCGTAGCCAGGACCAGACGGCATCACCTATGCTGCTTTACGCCACCTAGGTGAAGATGACCGAGGTCGACTTCTGGAATGTTACAGCCAGTCACGGAATGATGGCGTTGTTCTTGAACGTTGGAAGTCCACCAGCTTGATACCACTCCTAAAGCCTGGAAAGTCGCCGCTTGACCTAGCGTCCTAACGACCTAGTGCGCTGTCCAGCTGTGTTGGGAAGGTCATGGAAAGAGTGGTTCTCACATGCCTAGAGTGGTATCTTGAGCGCCACAACGTATACTCCGATGCCATGGCTGAGTTTAGAAGAGGCCGCTCCTCTGTTAACATTGTCATCTACCTCGTGACGTCTGTGCAACAAGAAAACCACCGCAAACGTATATCGGTCGCACTTTTTCTCGATGTGAAAGGCGCATATGGTAATGTAACGCATGAAGCCATCCTTGATGCCCAGAAAATAATGGAATTGATGGACTAATATTTCGGTGGATACGGAGCTATCTGTTCAAAAGATCCTTCTTTGTGCTAAGTACGGATGGCCGAAGCGATGACTATTACACTTGACGTGGTGCCCCGCAGGGCGGGGTCCTTAGCCCCACTTTGTTCAACCTTGCAATCCTTGGACTTGCCGACATTCTACCACATACAGTCAACCTTTCCATATAGGCTGACGACATATGCATCTGGGCCTCGGCAGTTACACGTTCCCAGTTGCGTGCATGGCTCCAAAAAGCAGTGACCCTAACATCATCGTACCTGCGTGCTCAAGGCCTCAGCACTTCGACCGAGAAATGCGCCTTAGTCGATTTACCCGCAAGCCTATGACCCATTGCTATTGACCACCAAATGATTTCATGCGCAAAATCTCACCAATTCCTAGACGTTATTATCGACAGAGACCTTTCACGGAGCCTCCACATCTATACTTGAAGAAGAGGCTTACCTCTATCGCCCATATACTAAGGTTCCTTGTCGGTTAAACGTGGGGCACATCCGTGGCATCTATGCTTCAACTATACAGGACACTCTTCCTAGGATACTTGCGATACAGCATACCAGTGCTGTCCAATGCTAACAAAACTGACATCCATGTTCGAAGGGCAAGGCCTTGAATGCTCTGTGGGACATAGATGTTAGTTTTGTTAGCATTGGACAGCACTGGTATGTTATATCGCAAAGGGTTCGTCAAAGTGTATGAAGATACAGTTTGCCTGTGAAAAGCTGCCTAATCATATAAAGGCTGTACTTATGCGCAATCCTGTTCGACCTTTCGTACCACTGCCTTTACAATGTCGTAAGTGTTTTAAGACGGGTCACGTTCAGGGCTTTTACAACAGAGATCTGGTCTGTACGAAATGCGGTGGGAATTACCATGTAGATTCCTGTCAAAGTCAGGCATATCGGTGCCCTAACTGTAGTGGTGAACATTTGGCAAGAGATAAAGAATGTCCCTCATTGAAGAATGAACTAAAGGCTCTAAAGGAGAAAGTGAAAAAGAAGGCAACAAGAGATAAAAGCTTCCGTCGCCGTAGTGCTGCTCCAGCGACTGGAAAAGCAGCGCGTTCAAAGAATCACAAAGACACAACGCATCGAAAAGTAGGGGGGCGGAACTTCTGCCTCTCAGACTCATCGGCACGAGCTATGCCGTCGAAATCGTCGAAACAAGTCTCTAAAAAGACATCGACCACAGTAGAAAGCACTACAAACACAGTACCTAAACCGGTCTCAGCCAACGATGATGTGCCAGTTGTCAATCTTCTATCTTCTGAAGATGCTTGTCAACGTCATCAGATCTCTAATCGCCGGTCGTCGACACCAGCAGCGTCAGCAGCAGAGCAATTTTCGGAAGCCCTCGTTCCAGTCCTCGATGGTCTTCACTAGACGTTTTACCGGAAACAATTTTAACAGCTGTCAGTAGTCTAGCCCCTTTGTGCTGCAATGGAATGTCCGGTTGATGCAACCGCGGCACGCTGGTCTAGTTCTTCCACTCATCTCTATGAAGAGAGAGAGATTCAAACAAGAGAAAGACAGGGAGGTTAACCAGAGTTAAAGCCTCCGGTTTGCTACCCTGCACTAGGGGAAGGGAAAGGGGAAGTAAAGATGGACAGAAGAGCGGGGAAAAAAAGAAAGACATGAAAGAAAAAGAGACGGGATCATTATAGCCTTTCTAATAGGCCACTGCCACGTGAAAATGTCAACAAAGCCTTGACCTACTTTGGGTGCGACGTCAGTTCATGCCGGCCTTCGAGGACTCTGTTCGGAAAGTGGCCTGTTGTCAAGGCGTGCCAACGCTGTCGTTAGCGACAGCCGGTGCGCGCTGTATCGAGGACAGTGGCAAAGTACGTGTTCTATAGTCTCCTCGCCGCCGCAGTGACTGCAAGCCGCGCTCTCGTCCATACCAACTCGGAAGGCAAAATATCTTGTGAAAGCGACACCAAGCCGCAGTCGGCAAAGTACTGTTGTCTCGAGTCTAGAAAGTCCAGATGGGGGTCGAAGCCGAAGGGACGGGTCCAGTCGGTGGAGACATGTTAAAGTATCGATGTGTGCCGACGGCATCTGCGTCTGGGCATGTGGTGTGACAAGGATGCAGGTACGCGCAAGGCTTCAAAAAGCTGCGACGTTGACATCGACGTACCTACACAAACAAGACCTCAAGATCTCGCCTGAAAATGCGCATTGGTCATCGCCATGAAGGCTATGAAGGCATTTATAGGTAGAGGAGAGAGAGAGAGAATGAAGAGGGAAGGCAGGGAGGTTAACCAGATATGAGTCTCCAGTTTGCTACCCTACACTGGGGGTGGGGGATAGGGGTTAGAAAGATGACAGAGAGGAAAACGCGAAAAAGGAAAAAAAAACACGCACACATGGAGACACACACACAAATTTAAGACGACCCACGCGACAACATCGACGGTAGTAGAGCTCGCAGCGCTTTTTACTGCCCTTCATCACATTGGTGATGAACCGCCACACAAGTGGACAATATTCTGCGATTCGAAGGCGGCACTGCAGTCTCTACTGTCACCTTTACGACGCGGACCACACGAACAACTAATATTCCATATTACAGAGACGTTACACCATATAAGTGATGCAGGCCATGAAATAACCTTCCAGTGGCTTCCAAGTCACTGCGGGATTATCGGCAATGAACGGGCGGATCACGCTGCCCGCTCAGCCCATACTGAGGAGCGCGTGTCCCGTGTATTGGGTGGATGTTAAGGATTCCCCGGTGATCAAAATTAATCCGGAGTCCCCCACCACGGCGTGCCTCAATATCAAATCGTGGTTTTGTCACGTAGAACCACAGAAGTCAATTCATTCTTGTTCTAGCTAGAAAGTGCGCTCTATGTCCCCGGCGTCTTTCGCTGCCTGTGGTGCGGCCTTCAGCCGGTTCTCTCCTTCCATCTGGGCAGCATCTACGTGGACCAGTGCAGGGTATGGCGTGGAGCGGTGTGGTGGGGCTTGCCATTTGGAACATGCACTAGACCAGTTTTAAGATTGTGGCTAGTATCATCTCCAACGGATCTCCTTTTCCGGTTGCCATTTCATGCTTACATCTACTCTCGATTACGAGAGGGTCAGCAGTTTTTTAAACACATTGGGCCACGTCTTCAGCACTCATTTTCACCCGAGCAGCTCTAATGAGAGGCGTATACCTTCTTTGCTCGCGCAATTTAATTCTGAGATCAAGTAACCTGTCGTTCGTACGTTTCTCACGTCTCGTCCCCTTCTTTTCTTTTTTTTTTTTTGTGCCATAGCCTGTCTTCCGCCAGAATGAGCCCACTAGACGGCGGCTGCATCTTTGTGTGAACCGGCTGGCTCCTCTCCAATTTAGCTTGAAGTAACGCAAATTAAACGAAAAGGAAGTCACTGAAGAAACTTAAGGCAGACTTCCAACTGCATATTCACTCAAAGACTGCCAGATTTTTTTTTTTTTTTTTTGCAGTATTTGTCCTAAATAACCGTGCGCATACATAGTGGAAGACAGGATCCGTAACGCGCATCCGGAAGTGCTATAGTTTGGCGGTCACACTATGTGCACATTTCAAATTGTTATCATAAGTAGATATGGAGAAAAATATTGGCATAAATAGAGCAGTAGCACGAGGTCGCGGGATCGAATCCCGGCCACGGCGGCCGCATTTCGATGGGGGCGAAATGCGAAAATACCCGTGTGCTTAGATTTAGGTGCACGTTAAAGAACCCCAGGTGGTCAAAATTTCCGGAGTCCTCCACTACGGCGTGCCTCATAATCAGAAAGTGGTTTTGGCACGTAAAACCCCAAATATTATTATTAAATAGAGCAGTAGAACTGAACATTAGACTTGTAAAATTTTGAGTTTCGGGGTATCTGCTGAAGAGTAGCATTTATAGGGCTGCGGCATCACGCTAAAAATGCACACTTTAATCGCTTTCATGGACAATACGGGGGTTATATTTGCATAGAAAGAATCCATGAACTGAGTTCATTAAATAAATGTAATACTCACAATTACATGACAAATTATACAGACTTCGGCAGATGTAGACGTGAAGTACAATCGTTTGCTTTGGCACCTTCAGCAAAACAATTTATCTGAGTTATTCCCGCAATGACAAAGTTGTTCGCCGTCTTAGATGTTAATCAACGAAGTGCCGCTGTCATTGCGTCATGTTGAGCGGTTTGTACCTAACATTTATCTGCACCAAGCAAGACAACTCGTTGCATACGAATTCGTTTGCCTATATTAAAGTCGAGCGGAAGTTCGAGCGACCAAATTTTCATATGCATAGTGATAAGCCAATCGAAATGCAAATTTTGTCACTTCAACGTGCTTAATAAACGAGTCACATAAATGTTATCTTCAACCCTCCCAAACATTGTGTAAAGTATGCAGTGTCCTGATAACTAATGAACGAAATCCTTATTCATCGTTCGTGGTAGTAGGTTCACTTGTTGTTACCAACCATATTCACCTAAGAGAGTTAATTACCTTGCATTCTTTAGCGACTCGTTGTTCATCTGCAGACGAATACATTAGTTTAGTAAATAATTCACAGATAACGCAGCTTGCTCGTACGATAAATACTGAATAAACCAGTAATCATAATAATAGGAACACTCGTCTGAACTGAAAACCTCCAGAAAGGCAAGCTACTTTGTGCTCGATTGGCATGTAGTGTTTATTTATACTCTGCGGAGTTCGGTACATTTAATGAGGTGACTTACGCTAATGATTAAGCAGCGCAAAGAAAGCGGAGATGGGGTGCGGGGCAGAATAGAAACAGCCGTCTTTCTGTTCTGACTTTTCTACGCTCCCTAATCATAAATATTTTAATCCGTACAGTTGAGGGGTTGTGCTTTCCGCCCCTTATTAATGGCACTGCCTCTTGCTCGCCGGCACGGAGGAAAAAGAGCTCTGGTTCACATTCATAAGTTACATTGCCTGCATGCCACCGCGCTGGGCCTTCCACTTTTCTTCCTACTTTCTTTCTTTTACAACAAGATATTTCATTTCGTTTAAGATAGGTTGGAAGGAATATGTGCGATGTTCACCCGAACACGGAGATTACTTACAGCTCGAACTTTTCTCCTTTCATAATACCGCTACAGCCTGAGTCAATATAGCCGCCCCCGCTCGTAGAACCAACCTTTTATCATCTTTTTCAGTTCTCGTTTCTGTTCCCCATTTCACTCTCTTTGTCTTTCTTTCTTTCTTCTTTCTTGCTGTTCCCCTCCTATGATCCGCCGTAATTATTTCCTTTTTTCCTTGCCCAACTTATTCGTGCATAACCAAGAGGCCACTTATTCCCTGTTCTCTTTCATTTATTCTTCTTTTAGGACACACGCGCATTCAACGAACATCACTGAGCACGTGTTGGTGGGCGAGTTGGTTATGTATGATTACGACGAAGGCGCCAAATAGCAGAGCAGATGTTCAATTGACAAGGGAGATATTGGAAGCGCTTCAGATCAAGAAGCGTGGTGATGCTTGTATCAGTGAAGCCTCAGCTTCTCTCGCGACAAAGGAACTGGCGTATCTTGGGAGTAGCGCTTAAGAAGCTGTTCTGTATCGTGTTTTCGTTGCGTGATGCAGACGACGGCACTGTTTATCTATTTCTTTTTTTACCTTTGGCAGCAGCTATTTGTTCCTGTGTCAAGAAATAAAATGCTCAGTTGTTGTCCGCCTACGTGGTTGTCCAGTGTCGTCAACCTTCGTCCGTCATCGTTTTATTTGGCGCCTTCTTCATATTCAACGAACATCACAACACCACTGCATAGTTTTTCCCAATAGATTTATGCTCTTCAGTTTTTTTGCTTTCCGGAGGTCTCTTTATAGCTTACAGTTTGCTCACAGCTGATTTAGGCAACGCGATAGGACAATCGCAACAAGCGGCGTGATCCTTCTGGACAATCAACGCATTCAGGTTATGAGCTGCACTCGCAACGGAAGAGTTTAGTTGGGAGTAAAGCGCGCTTCCTGTCTGTTGTTGTCTTCTCCGTCCTTGTCCTGTCAATACCTAAATCAGCTATGAATTCGAAACAATCTGTACTTTTGGTTCCCGATTGGATCTCTCTCTCTCTCTCTCTCTCTCTCTCTCTCTCTCTCTCTCTCTCTCTCTCTCTCTCTCTCTCTCTCTTTTAAATATAAGTGAAGCTCTGTGTCTGATCGAGGCCACTGTTCCACCGGAGGGAGACGAAACTAAACAAAACCAAACAACCTTTACTTCCAATACGTTGCACTGATTGCATCTTCGTTGCGCGCAGCTCAAAGTACCTGCCTCGTAACGTTGAAGCGTACATCATAACAGCTCTTGAAGTCGTAGACGCGTAGACGCGTAGACGCTTAAAATGTGGTCTGAGTCATCGCACACTGTGACGATCACATTAATTTCATTTTAGACAAGAAGTAGTTCTTAGGCTGATGAACGTTTCGAAGTCACTGATGATCGCATCCATAGCCGCTTCACTGCCTTTTATGCAACCACTGAACGTCGGCACTCCAGAGGATGATAACCTAATCGAATTCTCGCGAATGGGACGTTACAAGGCCGATAAGTTCAAAAGACGACAGTCATTTTTACTGTCTGCTGAGTCTCTGAGTCTCTGAGTCTGCTGAGTCTTGAGGACGACGCAACGAGCTATGGAAAGAAGAATGATAGGTGTAACGTTAAGGCATAAGAAAAGAGCAGATTGGGTGAGGGAACAAACGCCAGTTAATTATATCTTAGTTGAAATAAAAAAAAAAGAAATGGGGGGGGGGGCATGGGCAGGACACGTAATGAGGAGGGAAGATAACCGATGGTCATTAAAAGTTACAGAATGGATTCCAAGGGAAGGGAAGCGTAGCAGAGGGCGGCAGAAAGTTAGGTGGGCGGATGAGATTAAGAAGTTTGCAGGGACAACATGGCCACAATTAGTACATGACCGGGGTGGTTGGAGAAGTATGGGAGAGGCCTTTGCCCTGCAGTGGGCGTAACTAGGCTGATGATGATGATGATTCTCTATTCTTTCTATCGGCATTTTTGACGAGACGTTCCAGACTTCTCCCGAAACATCGGTGGTGTTGGAAAAGGGAGGCAGTTCCACGGTTGACGTGAACCAGAGCGCGAGGTGGGGCTTTTCACCGTTCAGCCTATTTCGAGGGCGTCATGTGACCGTGGGTAACGCGACTCATTTATTTTCCAGAAGACGTGCTGCTTCTTCAAGAAGTTCTTCTAGCGCCGCCGCCGTGAAGTCCGTGCATACAGAGTGGCACATACCCTGAGGAACATACCCAGTGGCACAACTAGTGGCTCTAATGGCACGCACCCCTGGGAATGGCCCACATTTTTATACTGCATTATCTTCGGTATCGGCCCATATTTTTGGTTACGTTAGACACCCGGAAAGAAGCTGATCCGACAATGTCATGAATGCGATTTGCATTAAAAGACTGTAGATTCAACGTAAATGATTTAATATAGTGGTGGTTGTGTTAATTACGTTGATGATTAGGATGATGGTAATGACGACGACGATCATGAATGATGACGGTGCTGATAACTAATGACAAAAATTTGGAAGGCGACTCAACCGCTAGTTGACGTTGATCAAATGTTGTCGCTCCAGAGCGGCTCGCGCAATAAATCATATGGTTCATACACCCCAACTCGCCCAGGAAGACATCGTCGTTCATCAACTTCAACCTCAAGAAGCGGGCCGACAGATGCAGTAGCACACTGCACACAGATACAGTAGCAAACAGGGATTAAGTGCTTCAGAAAAGCTGGCGTATGTTTCGTTGGTTGGGCCTATCCATGCCAGAGGCATTTGACAAAGATAGGCCCACCTATCGAAACGTAGGCCAGCCTTTCTGGGGCACTTTATCCCTCTTTATGTAACTTCTGCATCAACTTCAATTAGACGTTGAATGGTCGTCCAACTTTTCTTAACTGCGGAGCGTATAGCTTGCAAAGCTCTAATGTCGCCCAGCCAGGTGCCTTACTTCATAGTACACCCCCAGTCGCGCCCACGCCAGCTAACGTGTACGACCACGCCGAATGCGGTCACGTACCCGGGGCGTCAATTCCGCGATCAGACGTGCCGGCTTGCTGTTCAGAGGGGATGTTTTGGTAAAAATAGCTCGGTCGATGAGCGGGCGCGACCTTCTTGGCCTTGTCTCTGGGCGGCCGTTCCTGAACCGACCCTTCGGGCCTATGTGCCTGACCACGTACCATTCGCCCAACACCTTCAAGTCGAACGCTGTTTAGCGACCACCGCCCTTCCTCTGGCGAAAGCACGCCAGTTCTCGTGCTTTTATTTATTTGTCTTTTTTGCCTGAACGGTGCGATCGAATAACGTATTGTTATGGCGCGATAAAATGCTTCATTAACGAATACCGCGCTCGTTTTCACGTCAAGAGCAGATTACGGCTTCGCATAAAGGGGGAGTACCTGGGATGGATCGTATAGCTTCTCGTTGCCAAGCGCTGTCTGCCATTGGCAGCGATGTCTTGCCATTATGGAATATTTCACGTCATTACCTGTGCTGTCTTTGCTATAAATTCGTTCTCCGATCGGTGGGCGTTTAACGTACATAGGACATTGTACGTCATCCTGAATAGTCTCTCTTGGGACATCGTCATCGTTATTCAACCGAGGAACGTGGCTTGTTCATTCACAAGAATTTAAACCGATGTTCTTCACCTTTTCTGGTCGAATGATTCCTGCAGGAATCTTAATGTTTTATTTACAGAAAGCTTTAGACATCGAAAAAAATAAACTGCAAGACTATTTTCAGAAATTTGAGTGTCAGCGATGCTAAATAAATAATGACTTTGTAACGCAGGTAAATATGGATCTCCCAAAAATTTCTGAAATGTCCATGCGTCGCATCACGCTGAGATTAGGCCTCAGCGCTCTGTTTATGAAGCCTGCCGCCTAATTCATATAACCTGCCTTGTGCGGCACAAGAATGGTCTTCAAATAATCTATGGCAGTATTTCTTGCCATTATGATTGTGAATTAGGAAGTATGAAGAACCACACTCTGCTTACATACAACACTGAGTTTTGGCAGTCGATGAGAAAAATCCTTCCCCTGGCTTTTATCGTCAAAATGCACGTAAAATAACATTTTCACTTCACTGAAAATGTTCACTTCAGCTGCAGTTGCCGCTTCCCGGCAACTGCAGCTTATGCAACCGTAATCTACCGGGACACGCTTGTGGCGAATGCTATGCGCGAGGGCGAGCTTTCCGGTTCTTTTTTTTTTCTCCGCGCGTCCGACGCCGCTGCTGTCACGGATGCGCGGACGGGAGCGCCATCTGGTGTTGCGGCAAGGTTTCCAGAGACGCACACGACGCGCGCCTCCCGCTGTGATTGGTTGAGTTTTTGTCCACGGACACGACAAATGTATTGGCGGGGTAGAGGTATACAGCTTCACTGTAAAATGTTTTGAACCAACCCCGTTGCTGTCCATGAATGCGTTTAGCATGCTTCGGGAGGTAGTAACATGTGGCACGATGCTGCAGTGTGTGTTTTGGGCGGCTATCTCGAAACCACCGTGGCTTATCAGCACGCGGGAGCCAAGCAGTACTCCGAGCGCCTCTTCTTCAAGGACCAGTTTGGGATCCCGCGTAACGTCTGCGACCATAGACACGCCGTCACAAATGACAGCGCATGCGTCTTCAACCAGAGGCGCAGCTCCTCAATGACAGCGTCATGAAACGTTGGCTGTTATTAGAGAACGATGCGAGAACGCTGCTTTTACCGCTGTGGTATTGGCACGTGGTGGTGCCACCGGGCACTATAC
Organism: Dermacentor variabilis; assembly: GCF_050947875.1. Taxonomy (NCBI): domain Eukaryota; kingdom Metazoa; phylum Arthropoda; class Arachnida; order Ixodida; family Ixodidae; genus Dermacentor; species Dermacentor variabilis. Next base: position 29,949,184 of record NC_134569.1, read on the forward strand.
CGGTACCCCCGTGCTGTTTTTATCGTTGTGTCTGACATCTTCTTCGGGACCGGCCCACGCAAGTGATAAGACATTTACAAGAAATCCCTAATAGTCCCCTAAGAAGTTTCGATGTTTTTAAGCTTTGGACCAGAAAAGATTATTGTCATGTTCCATGTTTTGTGTTCTATGCGATTTTCACCTGTCATGTTCTAGCACGGCAATCGCTTTTTGTTCACGATTATAAAGCCTATAAGTTTCATACGCAACGCTTATTGCAGGCCTCTTTATAGGTACGAGAAGAGGAACGCAGAAAGCATTGCACAATGCATTGCACGATCGTATGCGTTCCGTGGAGAAGTACGAGTAACTATGACACGCAACCGCGTTTCCATGGCGTCACAACTCTTTTCTCCATGAAGTATTCTGCTGTTCTAAAGCCCGTAGGTCACTCTGAGTTTTTCTTTTGTGGAGTTCGAGTGAAGGCATACATAGTTTCCTATCTGAAAAAAAAATATCATAACGGAGCTCTGCTTTTATACTGCCGAGTGTATTGGAGAAAGGCTGCGATGGTGGAAATATCCTGACTGTCGTCTCTAAAAATCTAGCGTTGTTTCTTTTTTTCGTTTCCGGCGGCACTCTTCTTTCTTTTTTTTTTATTGGAGGCATAAAAAGGACAGGTAAAAACTAGAAAAAGAAAGACAAACCTGATGGCCAGGATCCATACGCGCAGCTTTCTGAATTGGATACCTCGTGAGGATAAAAATTCATTTCTGAAAGAAACCCGTGTCCGCCCTTACGTTTGTTTGATCGCCTTATTCTGGCGTCGCATCCAACTTGTCTATATTGTAGCAAGCTCACGTTTTCGTGTTTTGCGCACTGTGCTCTGTGTATGGGACTCGATACGCGTCTCAGATCTCTCCGTGAGCGCTTGCGCGTGTGCCAGCGAGCCAGCGAGAGCTCCGTGAAAGCCGCCCTCTCTGCAATATAAGTGCTTGTTTAGGAGAAGCCCACTTCAATAGACCCTTTATGTTTACAGTCGCCCTGCATATTGGAAGTATTCATTCTAATCAACCGGGGGGTAACCGACACTGTTACCATGACAACGGTTCTCCGAGGTGGTGGCCCTGTTCTTTTCTGCTCGCTTTTTATTTCAGTTTTAACTAGTTTGTTTACATTGTGCCTGGACTTCATTGCTCTAGAATTCAGGGAGAAGTGTAGCGATCTACGAGCCCATTGAAGCCTGGTACGAAGCCTTCTTTGCCTTTTCCCTCGGAGTGTATCCAACCGCTACGGAAGTCGGCAGCCGAGAACGGTGGCACGAGCCGTGTGGCCGCCAGCGTGTTTTGAGGCACATGAGTGCATCGCAGGAACGCGTCCACGATTCTGCCAACACACACCATGTGCATGACATCATCAAGACGGCACGGCTACTAGTCCTTGAACATCAAGGCGCTGACGGCCCGGCTCCGGTGACCATGGTGGAAACCAGCGAAGGTGAGAGCAAAAGACCTCGTCTTGATGAGACACCCAATCAGGAGAACGACAGTACTTCAAACTATGACCTAAGTGATTATGAAGCCATTAAGCGAGATGACCTTTTCAAATGCGCGACCTATACAAAAAGAAAAGAAGTGAAGGAATCCCGGTGGTGTTCCAACCATCGGAAGAAGGACACAACTTTTGGCAAGTGAATCCAAAAGTCATGCTGCATCAGAAATTGTCTCGGCGGCAAAGGAAAAAGTTCAAACGTGCCGAGTAAACAGAAACGGCAGTTCTTCAGTGAGTGTTACCTCAGTGGCATCTGCGAAAACCCTGCTTTTACTGCACGAATTCGCAGGACTAAGAGTCGTAGGCTTTGTAGACTCGAAATGTCGGAAGGATTTGTCACGTGCCACCTCAGTACACTGAAGGCAATTGCTCGAGTTATTGAATAATTTTGGAGTAATATCAGTCCGCTGACAAGCAAGATACTACCGTCTGGAGGATGGTACAGTTGAATCGCGCTCTTTGCACAGTATAATCCTTCATTTCAGAGATGATAAGCCAATGCCTCAGACAATCCGCTTGGGCTTCACCAGCCACCCGGTGGAAGAATACCTTAGTCCTGCCTTGAGGTGTCATAAGTGTCAGAGGTTTGGACACTTGACAAAAAACTGTCGCGGGACACATCGATGTAAAATCTGCTCTGAGAACCATGAGCCCGCTGAATGCAAGTCGGTGAGACAGCCTAAATGTGCAAATTGTGTGGGTAATCATACGGCTTCTTTCTCGGGATGTCCACAGAACTAGGCCGCACCCATGCTTCGAAAACATGAATTCGTGGGATGCAAACCACGACACAAGGAGCCCCTTCCGAATCTTGATGCAGTGAGCCTAGCGAATAATCACCAGTTCAAAGCAACTGAACAAAAATCAAAAGAAGCATCGTATTCGTCGGCATTAAAGCAGCAAGCTGCGCAAGGGTATCATAGACAGCGGAGTCACCATTCTACTACGGCCACTGAAGGCCCCACATCCCAACAATATCGGCGACCAAACCTAGGACAACCTCAGCGATCTTCTCAGAACACCCCTAAGCGATCATTTCAGACGGCGACAGGAACATTGGCATTCCAGCATAACACCGCGCCATTCAGTGTTGAACAGATGATTCTACCCATGCTGTTTGCTGCAGTTCGAGCAATTGTCACAGCTCTACCTCAGGCGAACAAGCTTCCAGAGGTAAAGGCACTGTTGTCTATGGAGCCATTAATGAGCCAGCTGTCCAATCCTGAATAGTCGTTACGAAAATGTCGCAATGTTTCAGTGGAACGCTAATAACATTCGATCCAAATCTGATTATTTTCGCAAGTTAGTTGCACAATACAGCTTCCCTGTGTATGCATACAAGAGACTGGAGTACGTGATGACTTCCGTCTTGCTAATTACATAATATATAAATCATCTCGTCCAGCTGGAAACCGCAGAACAGTGTTCTGCGTTAGAAAAGATTTTCCCTCTCACCTCATTCAATCAAGCAGTTCAGATTTTCCTGAATATGTAGCCTGCAAAGTATATCTCGGAAAACTGTGTAACAGGCGTAAACATATACCTGCAAATATCAAGACGTATTACAATTGATAATTTAGTAAATATTTTCAGCCTCACTGGATCGAACATTATCATATGTGGGGACTTTAATGCACACAACGTTGCATGGAGGAGTAATCACTGAGATGCCCGTGGGTATATCGGTCAATGCGCCGCGGAAACATGCAATGTGTCAGTATTGAATGATGGATCTGCCACATTTATGTGGGGTATCGCCACGTCAGTTGCATAGACGTAACACTGGGCTCTAATGATCTTGTTACCGACGCAGGGTGGACAACAGACGCAGAAACATGTGGAAGCGATCACTTCCCAATTCTTATATCACATCCGCGTTTAAAAAGTACTGCGAAACGAAGATACGTGGATATAAAAAACTGGCTGCTCTTTCGTCAACACTTAGATTGTGAAGCTGACGTAGAAAAACCCACATCAGCGATACAGTAAACAATGAAAATGGGTACGAAACAAGTCTCCATTTCTGGCGAGCACACATCAATTGGTGGAGAATATGAACATTTGAGAGCTGTAAGAAGAAGAGCAGAAAGAGCGTGTCGCCGGAGTGCAAATATAGAAGCATATAGAAATTCGCAGCAAGTCCACTCAGTCATGCGGAGACGACTACAAAAATTAGGGGGAAAAGATAGCGTGAATTTTGTAATATACGTTGCCTCCCCTGACACCAGTTCCACGAGTATGGATGACTATTCGTGCTTTAAGTGGCCCTGTTGTTCAAACACAACCATTTTGTGCTCTTGCCATAGCCAAGGATGCTTCAGAATCATTGATCGATGAAGAGTTCTGCAAGGTTATAACTAAAGCAAGCGTATATATTACTAGTGCTGAGTTTCAATGTTCGGTTGAAATGGCAAAACACAAAGTTCTTGCGTACTTTCGGTCCCAGCATGTACAACTAGACTACGAATTCTCTGTGATGTAGCTAAAATGTGCACTTGCGTCTTGTAAGACAAAAACTGTCGCAGGTTTAGATTTAATTACATACGGTATGTTGCAAAGCATGGGACCTAATGGTCGATTGGCACTTTTGGAATTACTCAATCATATGTGGAAAAATTAGTCTGTCCCTATCTCTTGGAAAACAGCACGTGTGATACCTATATATATATATATATATATATATATATATATATATATATGTGTGTGTGTGTGTGTGTGTGTGTGTGTGTGTGTGTGTGTGTGTGTGTGTGTGTGTGTGTATGTATGTATGTATTCGTCCTGTGAGTCTGCCGAGCTGTTTATGCAAAGTCATGGAGAAAATTATTGACTCCAGGCTGCAATGATGGTGCGAGCAAACAAAGTTTTCCCGATCACATGACAGGATTTAGAAGGCGGCGATGCACCATGGGTGCAATTTTGGATATTGTTATGTATGTTGAACACGAACTAGCTAGGGGAAATGTCACAATAGCTGTGTTTTTAGGCATTTAACGAGCCTTCGACACAGTCAAACATGCTCACATACTATGCGGCCTGCTAGAACTGGGAGTCTCTGGAAGGGCGCTACGGTGGATATCCAACTTCTTGTATGGTAGGTCAATATTTATTCAAACAAGCGAAGGAAAAGTTCCTCTCACAAAATTATTCAAGGGGTACCACAAGGCAGTGTCTTAAGTCCGTGTTTCTCTATGTGATGGGAGATTTACCACGGAGATTTCCACCTGCACTACAGTACTCTATATATGCGGATGATGTTCGCATTTGGGCATCTGTTTCAAATATCATCCTTGTCCAATCAACTTTGCAGGAAGGCCTAAACATTGTGCACAAATTCTTAAAGGAAAGAGGAATGGAACTTTCTTACAATAAGACGGCTGAGTTATCTTTTACCAGAGGACATCTAAAGGATTTTCAGCTTTGCTTTGAGGGACAACCATTAGACATAGTGAAACAACACATATTTCTCGGGGTTAAACTAGACAAGTAACTTTCTTGGAATTCTCACATTAAAACCTTCTAAGGACAAATAAATTCATTAATAAATGTTCTTCGCCACATAGCAGACATGTTATGGGGAGGGTCGGTTTCATCCGTACAAAAAGTACATATTGCACTTATAAATCAAGAGCTAACATAGTCTTCACCTGTTCTACATGGTCGCCCGTTCATCTGAAGAGAGACTCCAACGATTAATAGCTAGGAATCTTAGAGTATGTTAAGACGTTCCTCGAGCAGCCTCAAGTTCCTTAGTAATTGCAGAGGCATGCCATCCTCCATTTCCTATTATGAGGACGGTTGAAACCTGTCGACACTACTTTCGCGTTTCAGTGCAGTACAAAAGGCACCCACTAGCAAGTGGACTAATTGAGAGAGACAGGTTGAACATCGATTCGGTGATTCAGGTGCGCAAAGATCTACTGCCAGATCCCAAATTTTGGTTCTCAGATATCTCTTACCCTCCATGGCGACTCACAGATTCAAAAATTGAACTTTCGTTTGAGGGAATATTTCGCAAACGAGATATGTTTATGCTAGCTAGCAGCCCAACAGCTGGCGTTATGCCAAATATACTTTCGATGCCTTGGCAATATTCAAGTGTATACAGATGGTTCTTGCCAAACAAATTCTTCTACAGCTGGATTTGTCATTCCAAAATGAAACTAAATACAAACGTCTAAACTATCTCACACGACGTCATCAACAACAGCAGAGCTTTTTGCAATATTTTATTTGCTACGCTACATAAATTCAATGCAAAAAGGGGAACAATGGGTCATCATTTGTGTCTCGCAGGCAGCTTTGTCTTCACTTCATAGTGACATCAGCAATTCGCGAAATATGGCGTTAGCTAAGGAGATACTTAAGGAACTCGCAAAAGCAAGTAAAGAAAATCGCACAGTAATGTTCCAATGGATACCTGGCCACTGCAATATCTCTGAGAATTTTGCAGAAGATAAGGCAGCTGGACAAGCGCATGTTAATAACGCCACACATGGTCTCCCTTTAACACAAGGCGAATTGCGCCGCATACTAAGGCAGATATCAGCCCGTGGTTGCAAAGTCACATAGTTTGAACAGAACTCGAAATCTTCAGATTTATTGCACACTGACCCATCACTTCAGTTTAAAATCCTGTTCACATTAAAAACAACCAGAGCCTTCGAAACGCTGAATCACCATCTGCGGCTCGGTACCGCTTACAGAAAACACTTTTTACATAAAATTTCAAGAGCTGATAGTGCGGATTTCACTTGTGGCCACGTTCATAAAGACGTACAGCACCTTCTGCTAGAATGTCCGCGACACCACACACACAGACAACGCTTAGCACTTGATTTAGTGGCATTATAGAGCAGGCCCTCCAGCCTCGGGAAGATCTTAGATCATTGGCCAACATATACTCATTGCAAGGACGAGCGTTACTGGCCCTTCAAAGATTTCTAGAAGCGACAAATATTCTCGGAAAGTATTGAGTAGGGTGTTTAAATGTGATACCGCATTCTACTTTTTTTTTTACCCTACTTTGGCCAATCCAATGCTTGGTTTTTTTTTAAACTTCATGAGAATTTAATCCGTGATTTCCTATGTGCCCTTATTTTAGTCTAGCTAAGCGACCGGACTTTGTGTTCACTTTAGTGCACATATGTGACTAGACTTTGAGTTGCTGTGTTTCTGAGTCGACTTTCAGTTTTAGTGTGGCATTAGTCTGCTTACGTGACTGTACTTTGCGTTATTATGATTTGGAGTTGTCTTTCAGTTACAGTGCGACAATAGTGTACTTATGTTGCCGGAATTTGTGTTATGATTTCACTATTTTTGTTATGAATTATTCCTTTTCTTTAAATACCTATGTGAAAAGGAGTAGCCGTGGTGCCAATTAAAGGCGACAACATCTCCTATATACCATATAATAATAAAAAAGAGCTAAACCCAAGGTCTTGATTCTGGCGCACAATCGACTGTGCCATCAGCCGTCGTCGCCATTTACTAGTGGCACGGATCCACTGTATGAAATTGGCCAGGGATCGTGCGGTGATAAAAGTTGTAATACAAGACATGGAAAAAAAATTGCCAGACTTTGTACCTTGTATACAAGGTACCCTGTATATTGTATACCTTAACAAGCTAAACAGATACCTAATGTCCTACGACACGCTCAACACACTGTGAATGTTTAAGGTGACCGCAGCGTCGGAAAAGTCATGGGACCAATACGGGCCAAAATTGTAGATGAAAGAACTACAAAAAAAAACAAGAAATTATTCGGTTGTAAATTTTAGTCTTAGCACTGACGAGCGATAGTTAGAGCAACTCTAGAGAATTAAATAAATTAAATTCTGCAGTCTTACGTGCCATAATCGCGATTTGATTATGCGGCACGCCGTAGTGAGGGACTCCGGATTAATTTTGACCATCTGGCGTTCTTTAACGTGCACCCAATCTACATGACACGGGCGTTCTTGCATTTTTACTTTCCCCCACCCTATATTTTACAGGTTTTCGCATCAGCCCAAGGTGCATCGTAACTCCTGGACGAGTTTAGAAATCTATCGACAAGTGCGGCCATTTCACTTTTTGCCCGACTCGTTTGATCACAGCGGCTGCGTGTGGCAGTGTTTCAGCTACCAAACGACTTTTCACGCCCCAGATATAGGTGAGGAAAGGCAGGGCTTTTAAACAGACGCACGTCCGTTTCGCTAACCTGCACGGGGAGAGAGGGAATACAGGAACGAGAAAATAAAGAGGAGAGAGAAAGAGCACTAGTTGAGCGCACACGTGAAGATGCGCAGCAAGTTCATCAACGGTCGCAAAAACTCGTTGACTCGAGGCTTTACAGAGGTGTTCTCGTCGCTTTTTAAGCCAGCGACGCGCATGGCCATGGTTCAAGGATCTTCGTTTACAAAAAACCATGATACATACACTGAAGACGGGCAAGCCCCGGACGAAGAGTGCCCAGCACTTGTAAAGCGATTCTAGCTGACGGCGTCTGCAGCTTAGTAAAAAACATGCGAAGAGCGTCATCCAGTGACTGCAGCGTGACGCGCCGCCTTGCCAGTAGTGACGTGAGTTTCCCGGAAATTTCGAAAGCGTGCAGCCCAGCCGCGGCGTCTATTCGCGACTGCACGCTTTCAAATTGATGCCCCATGATTGTACTTTGTCCCTGTGGGACTCGAACGTTTTCACCTTGAGTCGTTTGCGTTCGTTGTCTCCGGACATACGGACGCACCTCCCGCCTGGGTTACCACGACGTGAACAGACCATGCTGTTCATTAAAACTTCTTGCTGGGCGAGTTGGTGCACACTTGACATAAAAATTGTAACAGCGCAAACACATGCAACCACAAAGTATCAAGGACAGCGCTTGTGTCTCGTCCTTGATACTTCGTGGTTGCATGTGTTTGCGCTGTTACAATTTTTAGGCCATGCTGTACTGTCTATGGCTAGGCGTTGCCTTTACGAAATCATAAGCTTTCCTTATTGGAATGGTCAACAGCCCCACGTGCGACACGTGCAACATCGATGAAACGCTCGCACATATTATCCGTGTCTGCCAGCGATATAGTGCCCAGAGACAAGTGATGTGCAGAGTACTGGACCAGTTGGACAATCGTCCACTATCAAAAAAAGCTTTAGGCTAGTGCTCCGAAAGAACATCCGCTTTGAAGGCCTTACTCGCGTTATTAAGGTTCCTGCGGTCTACGGGACTTCACGATACACTTTAAGAATGCCGCCCTCCACTGCTCTGTAGTGTACGCGCTTTGTCCGTGCTCGTCTCTCTATCTCCTCCTTCCCCTCTCTTTCTCTTTTTATCCCCCTTAACCCTTCCCCCCGTGCAGGGTAGCCAACCGGAACTACCTCTGGTTAATCTCCCTGCCTTTCTCTGTATTCCCTCTCTCTCTCTCTCTCTCTCTCTCTCTCTCTCTCTCTCTCTCTCTCTCTCTTGAAAGCGTGAAAAAATACTTTTAAAAAACATGAAATTTTGTAAGCACTGCAAAAATAGTCTAACCTCTAGTAGCATGAAGAAGTAAAAATAAGAGCAGACAAGGGTGCATGCAAATACATGTTTCTAAAGGTTATGGCAACATATGTGGACATTTTATAACAATTAACCCATATTTCTTATTCTTGATAGTTTGGAGAATTCTCGTCTACCGGCCATGAAAGGCAGGGACAGCTGGGGCTCTATAACGTAGAACTATACCAATAATTTTTATTCCAATCTCCTGACGTCAACTTTGCGTAACCGCCGACGCAAGCACCGGCGGTGACTCGCAGTGTTGTCTGAAGAGACCAATGAAGCGCTCTCCTCATATATATGAGGTCAATTTTGTTTGCTTTAAAAACAAATAACATTGCCTACACTTGGCTGGCAATTGGTTGGCAAGGGGCGAGGGGCACGCTCAAGTGGAGAGGGATTGGAAGGGGCCGTGCCAGTGCACTGAAAATAAACAAGCGGTTGGAGAGGGCGGTGCCGGTGTCTGCGATAATAGCCCAAGCTAACGCATTACATGGCATGAATAAGATCCTAAAAAAAGGAGGAACAACACCTATGCAATTTTACCGCCGTGCTAAGATTGGCTCCCGCGTGCTCGGCAAGTGGCTTCACCGCTTAGCTTTGGTTTGGGAGCAGGGACACTGGATGGATGGATGTCATGAGCGTCCCCTTTGGAACGGGGCGGTGGGTTGCGCCACCAAGCTCTTGCTATTATACTGTCTAATGTCCTACCTAGGTTAAACAAATAAAAAAAGAAAAAAGAACACTATGAACTAACACACCCAAATTTTCTGATCTCCTATTTCGAACTGTGCTTTTGTACGTCTCCGTTTTTTTTGTCGTTTCCCTACTTTTCTTCCACCAATCCTCCAATCGCCTCTTACTAATGCCTATTGCGGACATGTTTACTTTTCCACTGCTCTCGCTTAACCCAAGGGCTTCAAGGAGACCAGTGGTGCCTAAATCGACCGCTGGGTAGACGTCTTCACATTCTAATAAAACATGCTCCATCCTAGCTTTACTGCAGCAAGCACATGCTTCTTCTTCCGTCTTATATCTCGCTTTTAGGTGCGTCCCTAGCTTTACCGCAGCAAGCACATGCTTCTTCTTCCGTCTTATGTCTTGCTTTTAGGTGCGTGTTCTAAGGCATACCGATCTCGCTTTGAAAAGTAATGAGCTTCCCTTTGAATTATCATAAATTGTTTTTTTCCTGATTTCCTTTTTTCCTCTTAAGTAGTTACTCATGGCAGGTTTCTTTTCCATTTCCGCCACCCATGATATTATTTCAGCCTCTCTGACTTTCCGCTTGACCTTCTTTGTTGCTGTGTTGCCCACCCTACAGGCCGCATACTTGCTGGTAAGCTCCCTAGTTCTTTTCCTCCACTGTGAATCAATGTTCTTCCTGTACAGATACCTGAACACTCTCCCAGCCCATTTAAATTTCTTCCATATTCCGTTCTTCATACTCAATTTTACTGCGAGCTTCCCTCACTTCAAAATTAGTCCAGCCCATATCACCCTTGTTAGGTATGGCCGGATGCCAAGGGCGATACGTCATCCCCCTACCCTCTACTTGGTCGGACACCACGGGCGATACGTCATCCCCCTACCTTCTATTTGGCCGGACCCCACGGCGCCGAAGAGGTCATTCACCCGACCTTTTCCCCGGATTCGTCGAAAAGAGGATCGAATTCTCCTTCCCGTGCTCGGTAATGCAGGAGAAGGGGCCCTCTCTCTGTGCCTGTCACGTGTCATCGACGGAAGCAAGATCCCGCCCACACTTGTAGAGAGCCTATTTAAGGGGCTCCGAAATGTACTTGTGATATACTTCATACTTCATGCTCTTCTTATTTTCTTTCAACTACCTTTGAATAAACAGTTCAAGTTTCGCACTAGCAAATCGTCTCGCCCTTGCTCGGTCACCATGATCTACCGGATGCCTGCAGCCCGCCGACAACGCCACGCTACCCAATAAGTAATGTCGGTCGAGCTTCGATAGGCAGGCGCCGCTACTTCTCGGCAGCAGTACGGTACGCTACCCTGGAGTACGCAACAAACTGGTTGCTAGCGGTGGGATCGCCCCTGAAGTGCAACACCCTGCACAGCTTCATCTGTTGTTTTCCCGTGTGCGCCTGATGCGAGGCGACCCACTGACCTTTGGTTCCCATCGAGTCCTGATTGTACCCCTGATTTAGAGCAAACAACCGCGTTTCCAAAAGTCCTGGAACCATTACACCTTTCCACATACCTCGGAGGTCCTCGTACCTATTGTATCCCCATAGCGCTCTGTGCTTCATTATGGCTGCATTTCTGTTCACCTTCACTGTTATTGTTTTTTCCTGTGTTTCCATATATCTATTGCCTTCGTTTATCCATACACCAAGGTATTTATATTCTGTTACCCGAGGTATTTCCTGGCCCTGTATCTCCACTGTCTGTTCACTGTTTTCATTGAATACCAAAACACCTGATTTTCTAACACTAAATTTCAAACCTAAATTGTTGCCTTCCTGCTGTTTTGGATCGCACCTCTGGTACGATCTGTTGGGAACTCGGCGCTGACGCCCGTGGTTGTACCTGGGTCGCAAGCCCCAAGGGTAGCGTTGGCCTGGCGGCCTGGGGTACAACTGGAAGCATCCGAAGGTCCCGGCAAAGCATGAGTCGACTGGTAACAACGAAACAACTTGTTTATTTTAACATCGCAAAGAGTGGGCGGTCCGGTTTGACCGAAGTAGAGAGACGGGAGAGCACTTCACTCAACAGAAGAAATCGGAGCCCTCTTTTTGGCGTCCGGGGGCAGCTGTTTTTATACTCTCGCAGTTGAGGGCAAGAAGGAACCCCTCAAAAGACGAGCACGTGAAAGTACAATGGGCTAATGGTGACGCACACTGTCGTAGCGCTGCCGTAGCACCATGTCGAGCACGATCTCGTAGCACCCTGTTGTAGCGCTGCCGTAGCACCATGTCGAGCACGATCTCGTAGCACCCTGTTGTAGCGCTGCCGTAGCACCATGTCGAGCACGATCTCGTAGCACCCTGTTGTAGCGCTGCCGGTCGGCACAATGACTGTAATGAGAGGATGATCCCTGCTTTCGCATCGCCTGGTTCTGGCACAATGACTGGAATGAGAGGGTGATCCTTTGCGGTCGCATCGCCGCAGTCGCGCCTGGAAACACCTGGCGATGAGCGTTGCGGCGACGACGATCGGGCCAAAATGTCTGCCGCCCCGCCGCAGTCGCGCCGGCAAAACCACGTGTCGCAGGCGAAACGCAACAGACCGCCCCGCCGGGGGAAGGAGATCCCGATGGACAGGGGACTGCATCCGCTGTCCGGAGGGATGTCGCTCGATGATGCTCATAACCGAAGTCGGGCGTCCCTCGACGTTTCTTGAGCGCAGCGCACAGAGAAGGCCTCGTTCTCTCGTTCAGGTTCGCACGGGACACTGCAAAGTGACTTCGGGAGAGTTCACATTTTTGTTCTCGTTCCCGGCAAGCGTTAGAACTACGCTGAAACTCAACCGCTCAGTCAGCAAGCACGGCACAACCCTCACTAAGCCCTGCCAGGCTCTTTCCCCTTTTTATACCACTGCCTAGTTCCTTACAGTAGTCTAGCATCACTCAGAACGCGTCCACAAATTGAAAAATTGCACTAGAAAGCATATCATCACTTTGAAACACTAAACAAAAGCAATATGTTAAAAAAAATCCTGCCTCAGGAAGAAAAACATCAGTAACAAACAATTTTGAGGCTGATTCCTACGTTAGGGGCTTCGACTTAAGCCATCGGCGTTACCGTTGAGACTCCCCTTTTTGTAACGCACCTCAAAGGAATATTGTTGTAAAGCGAGGCTCCAGCGCAGGAGGCGGCCATTTTTGGGAGAGATGGTCTGCAGCCATTGGAGAGGGCAGTGATCCGTCTCAATGATAAACCTCGAGCCGGCTAGATAGCATGACAATTTCTGAACGGCCCACACGAGACACGCACACTCTTTCTCGGTGGCGCTATACGCCTGCTCACGACTGGACAGCTTACGACTAGCATACAGGACGGGGTGTTCTACTTCTCCATTTTCCCGTTGGCACAGTACAACGCCCATGCCTCGCTCACTAGCATCGCACTGAACAACGAACCCTTTGGAATAGTCTGGCGATCGTAGCACAGGCTGGCTTGTTAGGGCACTCTTTAGGGCGCTAAAAGCTCTTTCCTTTGTCTCGTCCCAGACGACTGTTTGAGGCTCCGTCTTTCTTAGAGCATCGGTCAGGGGAGCCGCGATATCAGAGTACCTGGGGATGTACCTCTGATAGTAGCCGGCGACACCTAAGAACGACCGAATATCGGTCTTCGTGCGCGGTTGCGGAAAGTCTCGCACAGCGGCCACTTTTATTTCAGAGGGGCGGCGACGACCCTGACCAATCACGTGACCGAGGTAGACAACCTCGGCCTGTGCTAACTGGCACTTAGGAGCCTTTACTGTCAAGCCCGCTTCGCGCAGGCGGGTTGGCACTGCCCGCAAGTGTGTCATATGCTCAGACCAGGATGCGGAGAATATCGCTACGTCGTCTAGATACGGTAAAGCGAATTCTTGCTGTCCCCGCAACACTTTATCCATGAGGCTTGAAAAACAGTATGGCGCGTTCTTCAAACCAAAACTCAATACTTTAGGACGGAATGTTCCCATTGGTGAAATGAACGCCGCATACCTACTAGCCTCTTCTGTAAGTGGAACCTGCCAATAACCCCTGACAAGATCTAGGGTGGAAATAAACTGAGCGCTACTAACTTTCTCAAGGCGCTCCTCGATGTTAGGGATCGGATAAATTTGATCCTTAGTGATGGAATTAAGCCTGCGGTAGTCGACGCAAGGACGAGGTTCCTTGCCCGGTACCTCAACTAAAATCAAAGGGGAGGTATAATCACTCTCACCTGCCTCAATAACACCGAGCTGTAGCATTTTCTTTACCTCAGCCTCCATAATATCGCTCTGGCGGGGTGACACCCGATACGCCTTGGATCGTACTGGCTCTGGGGAGGTAAGTTCTATATCATGAGTAAGTACAGAAGTCCTACCAGGCCTCTCAGAGAACAGACCTTGAAACTCTTGTAATAGCTGGTGTAGTTCGGTTTTCTGCTCGGGCGACAGCGGTGCTTTACTGATAAGGTCACTAATGACTTGACCGGTGTCTTCCCTGTTCGTCACTGAGCCTAGTCCCGGAAGCTCGACCGGAAGCTCTTCAGGAACGTTTACCATCATGCACACCACTGCTTCCCTTTGTCTATAAGGTTTGAGCAGATTACAGTGGTAAACTTGCTGTGCTTTCCGCTTTCCTGGCAGACTTACCACGTAGTTAACGTCCGACAGTTTCTGAACAATTCGTGCTGGGCCCTCCCACTGCACGTCTAGTTTGTTGTTTAGCGATGTGCGCAATATCATGACCTCATCGCCCACCTCAAAACGACGGGCCCTGGCTGTCCGATCATAATAAACCTTGGCCCTCTGCTGGGCCTTTGTCATTGCTTCACCTGACAACTCCTGTGCCCTTCTTAAGCGTTCGAGGAGCTTAAGTACGTACTCCACCACGACTGGGTCGTCGCCCCTACCTTCCCACGATTCTCGAAGCATGCGAAGCGGAGATCGAAGCGAGCGACCGTACACCAGTTCAGCTGGCGAAAACCCCGTAGCCGTATGCGGCGCGGTCCTTAAAGCAAACATCACCCCAGGCAGACACAGCTCCCAGTCAGTTTGATGTTCAAAACACAAGGCTCTCAACACGCGCTTCATGACGGAGTGGAGCTTCTCAACGGAATTCGACTGTGGGTGGTACACTGAGCTGTGTAACAGCTTTACCCCACACCTTTCGAGAAAAGTTGTCGTCAAAGCGCTAGTAAACACTGTGCCCTGATCTGATTGGATTTCCGCAGGGAAACCAACTCGCGCAAATATGGACAGTAGTGCATTAACTATCTCAACTGAGCTGAGTTCTTTAAGCGGCACTGCTTCAGGGAACTTTGTCGCTGGGCAGATCACAGTCAAAATGTGTCTGTACCCCGTGGCTGTTACCGGCAGAGGTCCCACAGTATCAATAACGAGCCGTCTAAAAGGCTCCGTAATGATAGGTACCAATTTTAACGGCGCCCTCGATTTGTCCCCTGGTTTGCCCACCCGCTGACAAGTGTCACATGTCCTCACGAAATGGTCTGCGTCCCGAAAACACCCTGGCCAATAGTACTCTTGCAAGAGACGGTCCTTAGTTTTCTTAACTCCAAGGTGTCCGGACCACGAACCCCCGTGTGACAAGCGCAACAGATCCTGACGATAGCATTGAGGCACGATCAGCTGATCGAACTCCACTCCTCTGCGGTCTAGATACTTCCGGTACAGGACTCCACCTCTTTCCACAAAACGCGCAGTTTTCCTGGCGATACCTTCTTTGACATTGCAGCGCACGTTTTCCAGGCTGCCATCCTTTTTTTGCTCGGCTATCAAAGCCGTCCGGCTGACTTTTAGCAACCTATCAAGTCCGTCTGACGTAGGCGCGATGAGCAAATCAGTAGATAGCTCTTCTAACTTTCCCGTGTCGGGCATTTCCTCTCCAGTATCTGGCGCCTTCAACGCTACAGACTCAATTTTATTCTGTTCGGGCGTGCTCTGAATATCAGCTTGCTGCGCCTCTGACCCTTTTTCGTTGTTTGATAACGTCGGCCCCGCAACTACCGCCTTTGCAGCGAGCTCCCGAACCTTCGATCTGGTTAAGGCCTGAACACTAGCTTCACCAAACAAAAGCCCCTTCTCGCGCAGGAGGTGATCGGACCTGTTTGAAAATAGGTACGGGTACTGGGGGGGCAGCATAGATGACACTGCCGCCTCTGTCTCAAGCGCTCCGAAAGGTCCTTCAATAAGCACCCTTGCTACTGGCAGACACACGCTATGAGCTTCCACGGCTTGCTTGATCCACGCGCACTCGCCCGTGAACATATGGGGTTCTACATAAGACGGGTGAACTACATCCATCGTAGCTGCGGAATCGCGAAGCACTCGGCACTCTTTCCCGTTCACGAGGAGGTCTCGCATGTAAGGCTCGAGAAGCTTCATGTTCTCGTCAGTGCTGCCTATTGAAAAAAACACAACTTTTGGTGTTGTTTCCGGACACTGCGCCGAAAAGTGACCCGGCTTCTGGCACGTATAACACAAGCGCGCTCGCCTCATCTCGAACCGCTTTCTGCGTTTGGCTGCCGCCGTCTCTTTACGTTTGGTCGGACTGCTTTCACTCGCATCCTCACTACGCGTGTCCCCCTTTAATCTCATGGGTGTGAACTTCGGCCTCTCAAACTTCGAGCCAAATTCACCCTTTTGACCGTCCTTAGCTCCGCGAGCCCGACGCGTCACAAACTCCTCGGCTAGCTCAGCGGCTTTAGCCACCGTACAAACGTCTGGCCTATCCAAGACCCAGTACCTCACGTTCTCAGGTAACCGACTATAAAACTGTTCTAGCCCGAAACACTGCAGAACTTTATCGTGGTCACCAAACGCTTTTTCTTCTTTGAGCCACTCCTGCATGTTTGACATAAGCCTATACGCAAACTCTGTATATGACTCACTTTTGCCTTTCTCATTTTCCCGAAACTTCCGACGGAACGCTTCCGCAGACAGCCGGTACTTTTTTAGCAGACTCGATTTTACTTTGTCGAAATCCTCTGCTTCCTCTCTATCCAAGCGAGCGACTACGTCGGCCGCCTCGCCGGGTAACAAAGTGAGCAAGCGCTGTGGCCACGTTTCCCGAGAGAACCCCTGCTTCTCGCACGTTCGCTCAAAGTTAACCAGGAACAAACCAATGTCCTCTCCAAGCTTAAACGGCCGCATCAGGTCAGTCATTTTGAACAATACTCGTTCTCCTGCACCGTGTGCCTGACTTCCATTACGAGCGCGTTCCATCTCTACCTCGAGACGCTTCATTTCCAAAGCGTGTTCGCGCTCTTCTTTTTCTTTCTGCTCTTTAAGTTCGCGCTCCTGTTTCTCTTTTTGCTCTTTAAGTTCGCGCTCATATTTCTCTTTTTGCTCTTTAAGTTCGCGCTCCTGTCTTTTTGACCTCTCCTCAATAGTCTCAAGGCATTCCGACAGCTCGTCATCCTCAGCCTCTAACTCAAGAATAGCCTTTAGCAGTTCAGGTTTTCTTAGTTTGTCTGAGACATCCAGACCCAACTCTCTTGCAAGCTCCAACAATTTCGGTTTGCGCAACGACTTCAAATCCATGGCTGCTCTGAATGCTGCTTTCTCTACTGCTTACTATTGTCTTGCCGCAACTAACCCGGCAGCAACGACAACCACAATTACCAGCTCTGTTTCTGACACTAACAAAAGCCTGGCAAAGCTCAGAAGAAGAAAGTCCCGCACTCACCAAACCTCGCAGGCAGGAATTCCGCGCAGTCGTTCCGCTGCAGGCAACCAGTCGTCACACAGGGCTCGTTGCACTGCTCCCGGATCGTCGTTGAGCTGCTCAGCATACAGTCAACTGCATCTCTTCGCTGCTGGCCTCCGTTGTCGCGATCTCACCGCTGGCAGAGAGTTGTTTGAAGTCGGAGGCGATCTCACCGCTGCCAACCAGATGTTTTGGATCGCACCTCTGGTACGATCTGTTGGGAACTCGGCGCTGACGCCCGTGGTTGTACCTGGGTCGCAAGCCCCAAGGGTAGCGTTGGCCTGGCGGCCTGGGGTACAACTGGAAGCATCCGAAGGTCCCGGCAAAGCATGAGTCGACTGGTAACAACGAAACAACTTGTTTATTTTAACATCGCAAAGAGTGGGCGGTCCGGTTTGACCGAAGTAGAGAGACGGGAGAGCACTTCACTCAACAGAAGAAATCGGAGCCCTCTTTTTGGCGTCCGGGGGCAGCTGTTTTTATACTCTCGCAGTTGAGGGCAAGAAGGAACCCCTCAAAAGACGAGCACGTGAAAGTACAATGGGCTAATGGTGACGCACACTGTCGTAGCGCTGCCGTAGCACCATGTCGAGCACGATCTCGTAGCACCCTGTTGTAGCGCTGCCGTAGCACCATGTCGAGCACGATCTCGTAGCACCCTGTTGTAGCGCTGCCGTAGCACCATGTCGAGCACGATCTCGTAGCACCCTGTTGTAGCGCTGCCGGTCGGCACAATGACTGTAATGAGAGGATGATCCCTGCTTTCGCATCGCCTGGTTCTGGCACAATGACTGGAATGAGAGGGTGATCCTTTGCGGTCGCATCGCCGCAGTCGCGCCTGGAAACACCTGGCGATGAGCGTTGCGGCGACGACGATCGGGCCAAAATGTCTGCCGCCCCGCCGCAGTCGCGCCGGCAAAACCACGTGTCGCAGGCGAAACGCAACACTGCCCACAGATATTAGCCCGACGTTGCAAATCACTTTGCTTGTTAGCTGGCAACACAATGTTGTCCGCATAAAATAAACCTGGGAAGGAAAAAGTGGAGAAGGAAAGGCAGGTAGGTTAACCAGTTTAGCTTAACCGGTTTGCTACCCTACAGATGGGAGCGGGATGGGGGGGGACGAAAGATAGGGAGAAGAGATAGCTCCTGCTCTATTACTGTACCCGCCTGATTGTATGAGAGATTAAACCCGACATTACTTCCTTCTAGCGCCCTCTCCAACCTCAGCATGTACCTGATAAACAGTGGCGGGGATAAAGGGCACCCCTGCCTCAGTCCCTTGTTGATATGAACTTTCTCCTCGCTCCTCATCCCTTCCCATTCAACGCAAACGGTATTTTCTAGGTAAATATCTCTCAAAAGCTGTAGACAATCGTCACCTAAGCCTTCCCCTTCCAGAATATCCCACAAGATGTTGCGGTCTACGTTGTCATAGGCTCCTGTAATGTATAAAAAGGCCACCTATAACGGTCTGCTTTCTACTTTTGACATTTCAATACACTGAGTAAAAACAAACAAGTTATCATCTAAACGCCTACCTATTCTGAAGCCATTCTGAACTCCTCCCAAAATGCCATTATTATCTGCCCATGCTTGAAGCTTTAATTTGTCTGCATTGCTACCCTGTATATTACCGATGTAATGGTCAACGGTCTATACGAGTGAATTCTATCTTTCTCCCCCTTGCCTTTATAAATTAAATTCATTCTAATTTGTCGCCAACCGTCTGGTATTTGTCCATATTTTAAAGCCTTTTCCACTGTTTTCACCAGAGTTCCCTTACTTTTTGGTCCTAGTTCATTAATAGCCTAAAGGGAACCTCGTCTAGCCCCGTGGCTGTGCGCTTAGGCATTTTCTCTTCGCTTTCTTCCAGTTGAAATTTGTCAGCACCAGCTCCTTTTCCACTTGCGTCTCTTTCATGCTCTTTTTTTCTTGAAATACAACCTCGTCATTGGCTTGGAAAGATTCAGCTGTTATTTTTCGGATGTAATTTATTGCCGCTTCTCCTTCCAGTCTTGTTTTCATCTTCGTCTAGGATATACACTATTCGTGGAAAGGAGGCGCCATCTCACGCGGAAAGCAGAAACCAGGGCAATTTCTCGCGCAAGCCACCGATTTTGTTCTCATTTGTATTTCTTGTTCAAATCATTTGGCTAAGCTCAACAGCTCAACCTGCATCAGTTAACGAAGGTGATCGAGTCTAGTCTACTGGCTCACTGCCTAATGCATAACAGATATTCGCGTTATTTCAACCACTTTCCCGGGCATTGTAACTTCCCTGCGACACATTTAGGAATCTTTTGACGGTGACAAGAGTGCATTCATTTTTATATGGTAGCGCCCGATCAAAAACAGTGGCGCGATGATGGTTTATTATTGCGCGCTACTATTGCTACAGAATATCTCAAAGAAATAAAAAAATTTTTGAATTCTATTATTTCGCGTGCCAGAACCACGATGTAATTATGAGGCACGCCGTAATGGAGGACTCCGGATTAATTTTGACCACCCGGGACTCGATCCCACGCCCTTCGGCTTAGCAGTGCAACGCCAAAGCTACAACGCCACCACCGCGGGTGTCAAAAGAAATACCACTGATGTATTGCGCTACAACCAGGCGCGCGAGTTGCCACGATAGTTCTAGCTAACCCCTCGGTATTTGATGGTTGTTGCGTTTACTTGGAAATACAGAGTGTTTGTGCAGAGGTTGAAACGGAATCAAAGTTCAGGAATGCCGGTTGAAATAGTACTTATGCAAATGTTGATCTTGGTTCTCAATGCGGAAAGTTGTGTTGAAATATTACCTAATTCTTATCTCATCCTTGCCCAAAGCACCTAACACCATGTCCTTGATCAATTAAAAATTAAGCCGCGGTTGGCACGTGACCCAGGGAGCAATTCAAGACAGTACATTGAAAACAGGATCAGGCTATACCGTAGCGTTCGCCTCAATTCTGTAGAATATCGTTTCTTTAATATCGCACAGCACGAGAGGGAAAAAATTGACATCCACTCGATTGCAGTACAAAGCACAAAGGAAACTCGTACGGGTTTCCTAGAAAGAAAACTTGGCACTTAAAGAAGAATTAGTCCTGGCCCAGGATCCGGGGATTCCGTAAGTCGCTGTACATGAACGTTCGATCACCGAAGTGGCCGTGGCGTTTCTAACAGGCGCGTGTTGGGATAATTTGTTTGTCTGTTTAGTTTGTTTGTTTGTTACCGTCTTTCTTATACTTACTTTACCTAACACGCGTCATATTGCCGTAAATGTTTTCCAGAAGTTCGTGCCTTCCTTCCCAATATTTTCTAAACGATAATAAGCGTTGCGCGAAAAAGAAGGCTGCCATGTCTCTACGCGCCAAACCACAACAACATGCTGCGACATTATGTCAGTTGAATCCGCGTTTTCTAACGCACACAAAAAGCCAGATTAGTCCTTTCTTGTCGCTATAATAGTGCGTATTAGGAGTCGTCGCCACAGCAGCAAAGCCACGCACACACACACACACACACACACACACACACACACACACACACACACACACACACACACACACACACACACACACACACACACACACACACTGCGAAAATCAAGAACAAGGAGTTATGGCGCTTAACCCGTCTTGCGCAGTGACCGTATAATGCCGCTGGCTTAGTGCGCACATAACGCGCTTTTTGCAGGAAGTTTAACGCCGCGGCTAAGGGGGTTTCGCGTTAAGTGTACGCGCAAACCAAAACCGGCGCTGCCGAAGGGACGGGAAGAATGGGGAGACAGAGAGGGGCCGAGTTCGGTGGTTTTAAGTCTTACGCGGCGTGCCTAAGAAAAGCACCCCCAAGGCGGCAAAACCCACGCAGCCAATACACAGCGGCTTTGGCGCCGAGCGAGACAAAAGCATCAGCGCAGCCCGCGGGGAGCCGCGCCGTTCAAAACCACGGCCGCTGCCGGCGGCGTCTCTCGAACATCGATTTCCGGATGATTTCTGGCGTCCGAGGGATTTTCTCTTCCGCTAAGTGACTGCTATGGCTTCGCTCCGCGCGGCCGACGCGCCGCGAAGCAGAGGTGCGCAATTATCCCGAACCGCGCTAGCTCGCGCGTGTGCGATCCCTTCGAGAGGCAAAACAAGTCGTATAACCACTCTAAGAGGTCGTTCACTGCGCCGAGAGCCCGCAAATCTCCTCTGGTAGGCGCGCGAGTGCGCTGGCCTCCCCCCTTTCTTTCCACTTCTCTGGACTTAGCCGCAGAAGCGGCAGTGGCAACGACGTTCAAATGGAAAATTGATTCTCGAGACTCTAGGCACCGTTACAGCCCTTGTCGACCTCCCCCACCCCTCCCCTTTCTTTCTTTCGGTATTTTTGTTTGTTTGTTTTGTTTTCCCTTTTCGTGTCTCATTGCAGCCTCCCTTCCGATCTCCATTCCGAAGACAACCGTGCGGGTTCGTTCGCGTCGGCGCGCGCTTTCTTCTCCAGAGCTCGACGGGCCATGAACCCTGACGCTACAATGGAGGCGAAAAACCTTGTGTCGGCGTATATGTTCTTGTCCTTACCATCCAACCCCCCCCCCCCCTCGCTCCACTTACTGTTCCTTTCCTTTATTTTGTTTTTACGTTTATTTACCCCAACCCGGGCCTGCGAACTGCGAGACGGCACGACGCTAACCCAGCTTTTATGGGAGTAGTAGACGTTAGTCACGCTTAGCGCCTCGTTTCAATTGCGAGTGTTCAGACAAACTGGTGGCAAGCGGGACGCGGAAAACAAAGGCCGCGCCGTGAGGCGACGTGGACCAGTGCTCCCTCGAGGCTGGCGGTGGACGCTGAGGAAGAAGGGTGAGGAGTGGCGTAGACGGAGGGGTTGCTCTACATGTTGCTCGGTTCGAACCGACCGACGGCGTACAAATGAGAACATCTTCTAATCAGCTGAACAAAGAAACAAACATGAACAGTTATCAAATGCGTGTGCTCTTTCGATGCCCAGGTCGGTGCAACAATTTGCTGATGCTCTGTGTACGAGGCAACTTCGCAGTTCCCTCGTTATTAACGTGTGTTAACGTGGCTGTTTTGCCTTATTATTATTAGTCTAGGTAGCCCGACAACAAACTCTCCTGCGCAGTTTGTTTTCTTCCACTACGTCCTTCATGTTAATTCGTAATGAACTTCGAACACGTTAATTTAGAGAAGAGAGACCAGTTGCGAAGATGGCCATTGAGACACCCGTCTCAGAAGATACCGCTTGAACAACGCATATCGTCTCTAGGCCTGCTCGATGATGAACACCTTTCTTTTTTCGGCTGCCCTGCTGTTCCCTTCAAAAGTGTTTCTCTCTCACTTCTGTGCGCCCGATGTTTTTCTTTGACAGCGAAGTCCAATTGTCTCGACTAGTGGCACAGAGTGGGGCGCGAACCACAGATGCGACATACGGTCGCAGAGGAGAAATCGTCGCAGCCGATGACCCGCCATCTGTCCGAGACAGTTGTCCCTTCCTTCGGCTGTTAGATGCGTGCTTCGCTTGGACCCCTGCCAGGAGTGTAGTGGATGCGCGACAGTTTGGAAATGTCATTCTCCGTGCTACGCTCTCCGAGCCAAACAGGGACAGAACGGCGCTCGTGTTCGCCCCTTGTCGTACAACAGTCAAAATTTCGAGCTTGTCGACACCTCAGCGACTCGATCGTGTCTGAAGAGGCTTGGACAAGTACTTGTCGTAAACCGTGCTTGCTTCCGCTTTGATTGCCACACTGTCGTTCTCTTCAACAGCTTCGATTTGCTCCGGAAACGACCCCGTTTTCCTTTGGCTGCGAAACAAGTGTTGTAATGGACAGCGTGGCGCGGTCCATTTTTGTTTTATGAGGCAGTCCTTTGTTTGTGTAAGTGTTCACGAATTTCTTGGACTGGCGAGTGTCGCAGACACAATGTAATGGTGTAGAAATGCTTGCGTGCACGTTTCTACAGAAACTGTCAATATAGCCCACTCCGAACTTTGACAATTTCGGAGCAGCCTTCCTCGTCATTTCTTCAAGTTGACATTGACAGCCAATAATACATCTTTCCTTGAACATTTCAGGGCACTTTTCACTGTTTTTCCGTGCTAAAATGGACACTGAGTAGTACACTTCCTGCGCTTCTCTTTTTTACAAAGAATTTGATGCTCAATGGTCAGAGAGGAGAAAACGCAGACACGGAGCACGAGCCAACGCAAGCACAACCTCAGTACCTTTCGCGAAGCCCAATCATCTCTCATAACGAAGGTGCGCGCGCGTGCGTGTGTGTGTTTGTCCTTTTCTGCAGGTGACTATTCGCTTGCACCCACAACTGCAGACGATATTACGAAGGTCTACAACAGAACCGAGTACGCATTATCGCCCATTGCCCGTTTTCAGAATCTTCGCAACAGACTCAGATGCGATTTAGCTCATGGTTGCAAATGCCCTATCTAGAACTCATGTCCGTGAGAACTAGATTCACGTTGAATAATGTTTTTTTTTTTTTAATCTGATTCACGCCCAGCAACTCGGTTGCTCGAGAGCACGCGTCTTTTGTATCGGAGCCTTTGCGTCATATTGTTTCTTAGATATTTAAATGACGATCGAGCCACTCGGTTCCCGTAGTTCTTTTCGCGCAGCTGCGCATATATTTGAAACGCGCTGTCACGCAGATGCCAAGTTGACGAGCCGTACGCGAGGTAGAACTGCGCACACTGAACAACCTTTGAAAAAAAAAAGAAAGAAAAGAAACGGAAACTTGGAAAACGACGCAGCCAGCGGTAGAGCTAGCTGTTCGCAGAACCCCAGCGTACACAGCGAGAGGCGGCGTTCTCTCGGAACGCACCCGCGCGGTGCTCTCGGGGAGAATTCCTCGATTTCCATTCTTTCTCTCTGCGTGCCATGGCCGCTTACGATGCCCAGTTACGACCGCCGGCGCAATCGAAAGCACAAAGAAGGTGAAAAAAAGGCTCGGCCTCGTTGTCTAACTGAGCAAACAATCCAGGCTATATACCACCGTATATACGCATCAGAGAGGTTTGTTGCAGCTGCAGGCAAGCTACAATCTGCCTTGTTTATTTTTTTCCTTCGAATGCCTCGTTCAGGTTTCTCCTCTTTCGCTCGTGCGAGTTGCGCGTTTTGTTGAACGACGAACAGACCAATGCAGCGCCTCGACGAAACCGAGCTGAAATGAATTTCGTTGTATACGTGGAGGTACTACGGGCAATAAAATGCTAATCGGTTTATAGCGAGCTTTTTGTTCCGCAGAGCCGTCTCCGCCCGTTGTTTACGGAGCACGCGATCGAGGCAGCCGATGACGGCACGTGTATGAGAGAGAGAAGGGAACGTTAGGAACAGCCTTGTCTACACAGTGGCGGAGAGGAAAATGTTTTGAAAGTATTGTTGTTTTAGCTCTACCATCGTCGCCGACTCGCTTTAAGTAAAGCAGAATCAAAAGAGTCACTGAACGGCGACGCTCAGCCTCGCTTCGCTCTGTTTCAGGTGCGGGTTCGGTGCAGCTAACCTAAGCTGTGTATTAGAGCGGAAGGCGCGAGGCAATGTTGCAACGTACGAGTAATTCGTCACTTCTGAAAGAACGAAACGTAACGCGGTGTGTTCACACACTAGAGACTCAAATCGGACCTTCTTTCCGACCATGCTATGTAAACTGAGTTCTCTCCTGACGTCACCGAATTCAGATGATTTCTTTATATAGTGTTGCTCTGTCTCTCTCTCTCTCCCTCTCTCTCTCTTTCTCTTCTTTTTTTTTTTAAGCACGTATACGATGCGGTTTACAAAACGTGCGGGCGTCGCACAAAAATGACTTATAGTGCTTTTTTTAACATACCTTTCTTTCAAGTGCAGATGGAAGACGCCAAAGACATCCTCAGTAGTAACTCAATGCGCCACACGGAACTCTTTGCATGAACGATCAGACCGCGTTTCTTTTCGGTACCACATGTGGCTCACGGCCGTCTATCTTGCCGAGAGAACGGCCCTTTTCGAATGGCTTTAGCGTCTGATGCCCCGTTCGATGTCGCGGCTTCGATTGGAAGTCGAGGCGCCCCCTCATCCCATTCCGACAGTTTCGAAATATTAGGGGCGTGATAAAGAACTACAGGTGGCCCCCAAATTAATCGCGCACTCTCGCAACGGCATTCACTGCGCAAATTCGGGCCCTAAAATAGTACTAGACATGACATCTTCATATTCTCTTTTTTTCTTTAAATGAAGGTCCTCCACCTCGACACCCTATAGAGAAGATGCTGGCAACCGAACCGAAGCGACTGCCAGAATGTCTCAATCCATGGTCTTAAAGTTCGGCTCCCACGTGACCACCTTATGCGTGAAGACACATATGTACGCGCCCCCTGAAAAATGAAACCAAAACTGGTTCGTAGAAAAGCAATTATGATATATTATTTAGACCACTCCAAGGCTTGCCAGTATTTCATCTGTAGGGCGTCGAGTTCTAGTAACTTCCTTTAATGCAAAAATCAAATGGGGGAGGTTGTGGGCGTATAAAGAGCACTGTAATTCAGCTTGCAATGATAAAGTATTCTTACAAAACATTTCAGTTCACTAATTTTGAGAATAGGTTTATTATCATAATGGCAATCGAGGTTCCGTTTTTTTTTTTTCTTTAATTTCGCGCTGAAACCCTAGTGCTGGAAAGTCAGTGCGATGTCACGGGTTTCAAAGCATATTCTCGCATTGCGGCCGTCATGGCGCTACGTAGATGTTCTCTAAATCCGATAGGTTGATGCTTTGGCTCCTTCAGAATGTTTTGACCAGAAAAAAGAAAAATTGCCTACCACAAGCACGTATATAATCACATCACCCCACCACGACCACCACCACACCCATTATAATGCTCTTATCGAGAGAATGTGGGACTCTGTACTAAAGAAATAAACTAGACCCGAGAAGAGGAAATATACGACGTCGCCGGCGAGGTGTTGCAGAAACTTCAGGGCGGCGTCGCCAACCACCTTTCGTTCTTGCCCCTTTTTCTCCAACCGGACTCATGACTGGTTAGCATCCCTGCCTTCCTCTTATCTCTCTCGCTCTCTCGCTACCTTCTCGCTCATTATTCCGATTAACCTCCTTGCCTTTCCCACCCCGTTTCTCTCTCTCTCTCTCTCTTTCTGGTTTATAACCGAGCCTTCACTTCACTCCTCTCATAAGAAGCGTCCTATTGTAGAAGCGTAACTTATAGAAACAGCTCACAATATTCTTCTTTACTTTCCTTCAAATTCGCCTGTGAAACATTTTAACAAAATTATACTACCCATAATTCTCGGAAAGGCTATACTATATTTCAATTCTCTTAGCAAAGAGGAGTGTCATATTGTGCGTTAGCTTGTTTTACCATGGTATCTTGGCTGTAACTATACTATTTGCTCAATTTCTTTTAATACTTCAATTTGTATTTGAAAGGAGTTGATGCTTGTGTTATTAAATATTCACCGCCCGGCGGTGTTCAGCGAAGCCCTATATCAAAATGGTTAATTTATTATTATTATTATTATTATTATTATTATTATTATTATTATTATTATTATTATTATTATTATTATTATTATTATTATTATTATTATTATTATTATTATTATTATTATTATTATTATTATCGGATCGTTGGAGATGCAGGGTTGGCCGGATTATAAAAAACATTCTTAAAAATGTTGCGTACAATTCCCCAATAGTAACATCTGCAAATATCTTCCGTGAACTTGGTCTACCAAACTTCCTTTCATTGCTTATAGAAACAGTTGTCGTTATACATTTCTGGAATTCCGCTTTCAAACAAAAAAGTGCCGCCGCAAGAGAGCTTAGAAAACATATTCGTTATTTAGTTCCTCGTTCAGCCACAAGGTATGGCGCGGCCAGACGCTGTGCTTATGCGCCTGACATATTTAACAAATTACCAGAAGAAATTTTTTAACGCGACATCAAACAGCACGCTCAAACACTTCTTAAAGCAGCTACAGTAAAATTAACCTCTTGTACATTTGTTTTTTTTTTTTGCATCGCAATATTTACCCCTTCAACTTTTGTTATATGTAGATAACCAAATGTTATCTTGTTCTTTTCAATTTCTTGCCTTTCGTTTTATTTTTTACTTATTTATTTTTTTCTTAATTTCTCATCAATTTATGTATATTTTTTTGCTTTGGTCTATCACATTCATTGGCACGGTCCTAGAAGCCAACTGGGGCTTAGACCGGCCTGCTTGTGTTGTTTTGTATATTTTGTGGCAAGAAACATTATTATTATTATTATTATTATTATTATTATTATTATTATTATTATTATTATTATTATTATTATATTTATTATTATTATTATTATTATTATTATTATTATTATTATTATTATTATTATTATTATTATTATTATTATTATTATTATTTCTACTTCTTCTGCTCCTGTCTCGACGCGACGTGATCTACCTGTGTTTCTACGCGCCGCAGAACAACGAGCCGCCGTTTCCCGACGTGATTTCGCTTCTACCCCTGAAAATGCACCGGAGACTAAACAAAAAGAAAACAAGAGTCCTGTTTCATTTGGAGCCCTAAAGAGTTCGACATTGTCTGTAGCCCAGCAGCCGCAACAACCTAAGGTTATTTTTGTTCCTAAATTGAACACTGAAACAACTTCTTCCGATCTGACGAAGTACTGGATGCCTTCAATACTTATACCCGCCGTGGTTGCTTAGCAGTGGTTATGGTGTTGGGCTGCTGAGCACGAGGTCGCGGGATCGAATCCCGGTCACGGCGGCCTCATTTCGATGGGAGCGAAATGCGAAAACACCCTGTATACTTAGATTTAGGTGCTTGTTAAAGAACCCCAGGTGGTCAAAATTTCCGGAGTCCTCCACTACGGCGTGCCTCACAATCAGCAAGTCGTTTTGGCACGTAAAACCCCATTATTTTTCCCCCTATTTCTCCCCTCTTCTCCCGGCGTCTTAGAACAAACATCAGTCATATTCTTCTTTTTGTGTATGGCCGTCGATGGGGAAGCCTTAAGCGCCTGAACGACCCGTCCATGCCGCCTGCCTGTTCAAGCCGTTCCGTGGGGTGCTACACGACGACATGCTTCATGCTTCCGAGACAACCCCCAAGGATCAAAGTGGCGTGTAATATGCAAATATTTTACCAAAACGCTCGTGGACTTGGCACCGAAGCACGTGATTTTTTTTTCTCCAGTGTCATTTCGTCTTCTTTTCCTATATTTGTTATTACAGAAACTTGGCTCGGCAGTGAAATTTCATCCTCAGACTTCTTTTCAACGCACTACGTCTTCCGCAGTGACCGGGACTTCAGTGGAGCTCAACAAAAAGGTCGTGGCGTACTGGTTGCTGTTGACAACTCAATGAAATGTGTTCGGAGCAACGACGTTGAAAGTGCACAGGAATATATTTGGCTAGAAGTCAGCCTAGCGCACTTTCGAAAAATTATTGATTGGATCTTTTTATGTGCCACCGAATATTTTCCCTGTTTTGTTTGATGAGGTCATTTTTTCATTTGAAAGGGTAACATCTTCCCATAGCAAACACAGAGTAATCCTTCTTGGTGATATTAATACACCTGGAATTGATTGGAACACGCTTAGATATTCTCATTACAATCATTACATAGAGAAGAAATTCAGTCTGTTGTTGGACTTTCTATTCTGTTCCCTTCAGCAGCATATAACTTGATCGCCAATCCATGTGACAACGTTTTGGACCTTTGCATCTCGAATGCTCAAGTTTTAGATGTCCCTCGTTCCGACATGTCCCTTGTGCGTCCCGGTAAGTCTCATCCGCCACTTAAGTTAACTGCCTCTGTGTCAGCCTTGAGGCACAGCTGTTCCAGTGGCATAAATAAGTCATCTCGCTTGCTTTCAAGCGTGCTGATTATCTTGGTTTATGTGATTTCTTGTCCACCACCGATTGGTCACTGGTTACAGACAAAACCAATGTTGATGACCAAGTGGATCAGGTTATGGAGCTTGTTTTGAGCAGTATGCGTAAATACATTTCCCAGTACAGACCTAAACGCTCTCAATATCCCCACTGGTTCTCGTCTGAATTCATAATTGTTATAAAACATAAAGGTCGCGCGCCTCTAAAAATCTGTAATGTCTGTGCCTAATGAGTGGAGAGGAGAATTCCGCTTCTTTCGGGCTCTCTGTAAACGCCTCTATAAGCGGGAGTCAGATGTTGCATTCTTGGAAAAGAGCGCCTCCGGCCTGCCGGCGGAATTTTCGAAGTACATACGTAAGCGCCCTGATATACGCGGGGAGTGTTTTGGCCTGCGTGACTCTATGGGAGTAGAAGTCCAAGCAGTCGCGGATTGTGTTGCTGCCAATTTCTCATCATTATACAAAGCTGCAGGTCTCAACGCTGGAATCAGTCAGCAGCGCACGACGGTTCCTACATCCAGTGCTGTGTTGTTTGATGAAAAGCTCATCCGCGAATGCCTTAAGCGCTTGAAGCCTTCCCTGTCCGGCTGCATGGCATCCCCTCCGCAATTCTAAACGCTTACGTATATCTGCTCCACCATTGACTTTTAAATTTGACAATTCTTTGACTACTTCCACTTTCCCACTCATGTGGAAAACTGCTCGCGTTTTTCCTGTATTTAAGTCTGGCTGTAGAACCGATGTCCCGAATTATCGCCCGATTTCTCTTCCCTGTACCTCGTCTAAGATTTTTGAGCTTCCTCTTCACAATATATTGTCTTTTACTGTGAAGCACTCCCTCATTCCGAATCGGCATGGATTTCTCACCGGCCGCTCCACTATCACAAATCTCGCAAGTTTCATGACACAGATCTCCGCGCAGGTAGTACTTCAAAGGGGGCAAGCTGACACCGTTTGCTGTGACCTGAGCAAAGCCTTTGATGTAGTCTGTCGCCTGCTGCTTCTGATCAAGCTTACGCATTGTGATGCTGACTCGTCAGTTGTCAATCTCTCGCACACTTACCTTCTCAATAGATCATGTTATGCTAACGTCTTCTTTTTACATGGCCACCGGCGGCATCCCTCAAGGACGAGCATTAGGACCAGTCCTTTTTTTTAATTTTTATTAATAACGTTCATTCCGTTATTTGGAACTCTTCTTTCCTTCTATGTGCCGATGGCATCGAAATTTAAAGAAAATTCACACTGTGGATGACTGTCGCATCCTGCAGTTGCTTTCCTTTGCTAAATGGTGCAAATAACCTCTCCTTGAGTGCAGCTATCACCAAATTCATGACTTTCACACGCAAAACAGCAAGCATTTCTGTTTCCTATTTACTAGATTCTGTACCGTTGTGTGAGGTCTGTGAGATGAGTGATCTTGGTGTACTTTTTGATGCCACTTTTCTGCTCACGCTAAACGCGTTGCTATGCGGGGTATGCGTTCTCTTGGCTCTGTTTGAAGACTATCGAGGGAATTCAAGTCTCCTACACCGTTCCGCAAGTTGCACACAACTATCTGTCTTCCTCAACTTGAATATGCATGCGTCAATCGTCTGGAATGGCTTTTCCAGATCCAAAAGTGACATTTTAGATCGGGTCCAGAAAACGTTTATAAGCTTATACCATAACCGCTTCGCAAACACTGACATTGCACCTTGTTCACATTGTTGGATTATTGTCATTGCCCTTACTTCGCACTCGACGTAATCGCGCTGACCTTCTGTTTCCCTTGAAACTTCTTCACGGTATCGTCACTTGTCCCGAACTCCTCAGTTGCATCATGCTTCGTATTCCGGCCAAGATCACCACAGAACAAAGACCTTCTCATGTGCCTGCCTGTCATCAACAAAACGCAGCCGTACACAGAATACAGTGTCTTTATAGCGCTTCTTTTCATGACCTAGATTTTTTTCATAACGCGCTGTCATAGTTCGTTTCCGAGCTTTGCTTTGTTGTTTCATAGTTTCATGCATTGTTAAGCTGCGCTTCTCCTCCTTTTTCTTTTATATTTACATTGCGCTTTGTTGTACCTACTCTCTTCCTTTCACAAGCGCTCTTTTTATTCATTGCTTTCTTTTAATTACACTCCCCTACGGTGTTCTTGTTTTTTGTTTTTGGATTGTAATGCATTCTTGCGCCAGCACTCAGACCTTAGGGTCGTTCCTGGACACGTTAAATAAACGTGATTGGTCGGTCGGCCGGTCCTGGAGGTGTGTCTGTCTAGGTGCGTCCGTATGGCATATATGCATACGGTGAAATTCGATCCTGGTCATTTACCACCGAATATAAAACTGGTGACCGCGGCCGGGGTCGCGCCGTTCTGCAGGAGGATTTTTCCGAGTTTGAAATCTGGTCACGGTCGGATACCGTTCACGCTGCACACGGCGGGTCTTGAAAGCGCGTCGTGTTAACACCGTTGCGAAACTTGACCCGACCAATTAAAAGCCGGGGACTTGGCGCGCAAACTCTCAAGACGCTGCTTTGGCAATCGCCGACAATTAATTGCATAACTTGGAATAATGATGAAAAAAGAAAACGCCATTCTTTTCGTGGACATTGTTGCGATGCTCTCCGAGATGATAGAATCTATCTGTTGTGGCCCCACGTGGCCCTAATTCTTCGTGCTCGCTCGTCGTCCTCAGTTTTCGAGCAACCTACACCTAATCCAAATGTCCTTCATGCTTACAGCGCAACTTAATATCAGTCTAGGTGAGAAAACGCAAAATCACAGTACGCAGATGCAATGCTGAAGCTCCCTGCATAGTGTATGCAACCGTGTCTGACAATCATGGCTGGTACGTTTACGTCCTGACCTTGCTTCGCCGATATTGAAATATCGCATGAATAGTGAATGTAGATCTAGAGTGAGTGTACTGAGCTTTTTCGTCGATTGAAATGGCATAACTATTGGCGCTTGGTCGGTGGAGCCGAACTTTTGGATAGGTACTTTTTTAGTTGTAAAGGGACAGATTCCTAAGCGTTGTTACACTCTCTTGAAACGAACCGCCCAAAACATTTTCCTCTGTGTGCATACCATTGTTGTACTTATTTCACTACTTACTCAGCTATTCCACTTGAACATAAAATTCTCATGAAAAAACAAGAAAAGCGCGTGCAATCTGCTGCCAAGAATGCACTTGAAAGATTACTTTGAAACCAGGATCGCGTTTGAACGACTGCTAGCAAGTTATTGTCGTATAGAACATAGCTAGGGAAACATAAAGAAAGTAAATAATTGGGAGCAGCAAAATTCTTACGAGGTTCAGTTGTCTTACGCATGTGACACATGTTATATAGGGCATCGTTTTCTTTTCTTTCTATTTCTTTATCGGTTTATGTAGAGGTTTAAGTCACAAAAGCAAGAAGAACGAGACACGGTTCACCTTAATAATGCTTACGCTTATGAGCAAGCATTCCTTGCACGAAAATAACGTTCATTTGTTGAAACCCGATCGTCCGCGTCCTTGACATTCGAAGTGGCAGCAGAAACACAGAAAAGCCACAAAATCGCGGTTCTCATACAATACGAGGCTGGTTCGTCTGTAAGTGATTTCTATAGAGTGCACTGACTCTAAGCAAAATAAGACGCTGAGAGAGCGAAAAGAAACACTGCAAGAGTAAGTGTACTGCAGTGGCTATTAATTCTGGGTACACAATATCGCGCACCCCTTTGCGCATATAGTAAAATGGCAGTCTGCAGAAGCTGGTATACCACAGCGCAAAAAAGAAGAAGAAAAGCCTCGTGTGAGACGCCATGGAAGACGTCGACAGAGCGTCATGTTTGTCATATGCGCCTCGTTATCCACTTCGCATCCCGCACGCTTCTTGCGCGCGCAAGTCTGCGCATAGTCCATCCGTCCTGTATGCTCGCCTCTGTTTTCCAGTGGATATGCCTTTCTGATGCCGAGCTGGCTAGCTCGAAGACGGCCAAGGAGGGCTGTCGCGTTTCTATGGAAGCGGAATGATAAAAAGAAAGGAGGAAGCAGAAGAAGTGAGCGTTGCTATATACTCAAGACAGCAGCACGAGAAGGACAATGAAGATATTTACAACATCAGTGACAACGACCGCAGTTAGGCTTGACAGCTCTCGAGTGGTCGTAGCCGGGACGGGGAGGAGATTGGAAGGGGGGAGGGGCTGCCGACGGCCGACCCTGCATGTCGGTGCCAATAAAGCAAAGTAATACCTAATGTCCTCACTGCAAGAGACATACGATTTCGAGCACATCATTCTTTTAATAACAGCGGTGGGTTTGGGATTTATTGTTCAAATACCTGTCAGAAATTGGTCTAGTAGGAAAGCTTTAAAGATTGCACACTTCATATAGAAAAGCCTAAATTTACCCGCCATGCCACCTGTGAATATTAGTATCAGGTCCGCTTGGACCATATCATGTTTATTTTTATTCTCTTTTACTCCCACTCTCCTCTGGAATCTTTTAATCCCATTCCCCATCCCTATACAGAGTATCATGCCAGCGGTTATGTATGCGCCGGCAAAATTCTCTGTTTTTCTAATAAAGAATCTCTCTCTCTCTCTCTCTCTCTCTCTCTCTCTCTCTCTCTCTCTCTCTCTCTCTTCATTTTTTTTTTAATAAAGCGAATAGCTTCCTATAAGTGTTCGACTATTCGCTCACTTTGGCAATGCCGAAGGCTTTATGCGCAAGCTTTTATATTTCTTAGCACAGCTCCATGGCTACACTGTTACTCGTTTCTTTATTTCACTCGTGATCGGTTTCCATCGTATATTAATTTAAACGTTTCTGTCTTCCTGCTAACACCTCATTCTCCAATTACCCAACAAAGTGTGTTTAGGTTGTTTCTGAACGGTATCATCAATTCATCATGATCAACAAATGTATATCCCGCTACGCTTTCTTTGTTTGTTTTTTTTTCGCTTCTTCTTTGTAGCGTTCAGTATGCCGGAACAATTCCAATGTGGTCATCCGAATAAATTATTTACGCCTCTATTTTCCTAATTTTATACGTTTCGCGGGAAAGCTGTGTTTTTCATTGCGTTCTTTACGCGCAGAAGTGTCAGCTGAAGACCTTCGGGTGTTTCGCCGCACATTTCGGCTGCGCGGAGACTTCCCGTTGAGTTGATCCGGCGCGATAGCCTTTGTGAATAGGCTTTGTCCTGCAAACGTTGTTCGTGTCATTCGCTCCCCGCGTTACAGGTTTGTGCGAGACCTCTAGCTGTACGTCTCGGTGTCCTTCTGCAGGAGGATTTTTCCGAGTTTGAAATCCGGTCACGGGCGGATACGGTTCACGCTTGACGCGGCGGGTCTTGAAAGCGCTTCGTGCTCACAGCGTTGCGAAACTTGACCCGACATATTAAGCGCCGGTGAGTCGGCGCGCAAACTCGAGACGCTGCTCTGACCCTACCGTCCGCGTCCGTGCCCAAACACGCGCACACGCGCCCATATCTCGGTCGGTCCGCCGACCGAGACTGCGTGCTGGGTATGCCACGAAGTTCTGCTACTCATTTTGACTTTTACGTGTATGCCGAATGTCTCTGCGAAGACTTTAATTTTTTTTTTTAATAAGAACTCGCCATCCCAGGCCTGCGAAATTGGATGTCCATTGAAGCTCTTGAAAACCACCGCTATACAACGGCTGAGGCGGGTATGTGATGCATTATGGCTTTAGGGTAATGGTAGTAGTGCTCTTTTAGAGTAATGGCATACAGGAATGAGAGTAATGGTAACTTTTGCAGCACGCTGCCGCCCGTAGCGGTGCCGCAACAGCATGGAAATCATTTGCTAGGCTGGTTATTTTGTATACGAAAGGCTAGGGACGTCACAGCCCACGTCGAAAGCTGGCGTCGCCGCGGCAGCTTGCGCAAGAGTAATCTTGACCGGGAGACGCGTGCGGGGAGCGCTACGCGCTTCGCGTTGACATCACGAGCGCCTTGTCATCAATTATGTGGTTCGGATGCAGTTTCTTTAGCTTGCTCTTTACCGAAACCTATGCTGTCGTGTATGATTCCAAATAGTGTATGCACTACTCGTTTCACTTTGCTGCTTCCTTGAAGCCGCTGCCTTAGGGGGTATGAACCACTGATGATTATAGTTTTCTGTTGACGGACGCGCAAGAATCCCGGGATCCTAGCCATATACAGCTTCACTGTAAGAGCATCTGTGGCAGATAGCGAAATTATAATCCTGGTGCTGGATTGACCAACATGCGGACATTATTTGGACGGAAAATACAAATGCATAATTAATCGACTAATGAGCAAAAAGATCACTAATTAAGTTTCTAACCAATTACTTTACAGCGCATATTGAAATTTACACATTGGAGACTGCCAGTTCGTGAGGTAGATCCGATTGGAGCAAATTATCAGGATGACACCGGTTTCGAGATATTAATTCCTGAACTTTGCGGAGATATACATTGGTGGTCCAGTTACTTTTCTGCCTCAATGAGTAAAACCGAGTTTTGTTAAAAAGCTAAGCGAAACGACAGTGTAATTTTACAGCAAGTTTGATGGTGAATATCTCGAAAATGATGTCATCCAGACAAATATTTTCAAGTGGATATGTTTTGCAGTCTCATGAGCTAAAATTCATAAATCGCATTATGTGACGTGATATCACAAGAGGCCAACAAACACTGACATTAAGTACAACATAGTGGTACTTACTCGTGCTTAACAAATGAAATAAAGAAATGATAAATTAATTGAAATGAAAGTGGATGAAAAAACAACTTGCCGCAGGTGGAGAACGATTCCACAACCTTCGCGTTTCGCGTGCGATGCTCTACCAATTGAGCTACTGCGGCGCCGTTTCCCCATCCACTTTCTTGGGTAATTATGTTTCCTAGTAGAACCCTGGGAGTGTTAGCCAGCGCCACCACTCACAGACCTTGGCGGCGGATGTGAAACATCCTTTCTGCCGCAGGCGTCACGAGAACGTGATCTTTTTGGGTGAAGGCAACCGGTCAATAAACCTACACATGCTACCTGAAGCATCAATGTTGCCAGATCGTTGTGGCATCGTTCCCCACCTGCGGCAAGTTTTTTTTTTTTTCATCCACTTTCATTTCCATTAGTTTATCGTTTCCTTATTTCATTTATTAAGCACAACTAATTTTCACTATGTTATCCTTGGGGTCAGTGTTTGTTGGCCCCTTATGATACGATTAATAAAAAAATCGAGCCCCTCGGTTAACACCTTTTCTTCTCGTTTAATATGTGACGTGAGGTATTCAGTTAAAACCTTAATTAGTGAACTTTTATTAATTGGTAGATTAGGCCTTCGACTTGTCGTGCAAGTAATGTCCTCCTCTTCGAGTATAGAATAGGCCAGGGACTAGAATTGTGCGATCTGCCAGAGGCGATTATTAAAAATGGGCTCGATGTACTCAAAGCGTAACGTTTATTGCCATTTGTTCACACAATTGACAAACACAAATTGCGTTGCGTACACAAGTGCGTACAACGCACTTGAAGGGGATAACTCCTTCAGCTCGGCCGCGGTCACCGGATCCTCGGGGCGCCGAACCACAGTGTCGCAGTTCTTGGCGCGCGCCTGAAATCCGACGACAATCTCGCAGTTTCGCCATCTTGCGAAAGCCGAATGGTTGCGACGCGTAGAACTTCTCGCCCTCTGTAGCCCCCCCCCCCCCCCGCTCCCTCTACCCCGTACAACTGCCGCCCCGACCAGTGTTGAATGGCGCTCTTCGAGCGCGACGCAACTCGACATGGCGACGCGCGAGTCATTCACGCGCGGAGGAAT
Organism: Dermacentor variabilis; assembly: GCF_050947875.1. Classification (NCBI taxonomy): domain Eukaryota; kingdom Metazoa; phylum Arthropoda; class Arachnida; order Ixodida; family Ixodidae; genus Dermacentor; species Dermacentor variabilis. Next base: position 29,986,296 of record NC_134569.1, read on the forward strand.
TTTAATTTGCAGCGCTCGCAGTTCCCGCTGCGAGCTATGGCTGCGCGCGGGCGATATGTTACGGTCACGGCCCGAGAGCACGGCCGCAGACGATGCGCTCGTGTAGCGGGTTTCGCAGCTTGTTCGCTTCAATCCCGGAGGGTGCACTTCTCATACCAAATGGCGCAAAGGCGCAAGTGTTAGCAGGAATAAGAAAAGAAAGTGCTCAAGAAAAGTTTGCAGCTTCGGGCCCGGGAAGAGCGAAGCATGCAGTGATAGTAATGCATTAGAATATTACCCGAAGTAACGCTAGCATATTTATATGCATATCTGTCATGCGTATGTGTCACGTATATGTCATAAATACGTGTCCCGTGCGCTGTCCAGGTTACGTATTACAATGATGGCCTCGCAGAACGAATCTAATTCCTCCCGTGAATGTGCTTGTTCTACGAGACATATTCGTTCTGAGGGACATGCTTTCCGTCGACGTCGTCGTCGTCGTTGTTGTTGTTGTTTATGGGAAATCCTTCAGTATTACCAGAACCTTAATTAATACAACAATTAATACAACAATAACGCAAAAAATATTACAGCTCTTTATAAAAAAGAAATCTTTTTACCAACGGAGGTGTGGCGTGGTGGAAAGGTGTTCAAAGAGGTGGGGTGGAGGAAGGAGGTTATTTGATGCTAATGTTTGCAGTCACCTGCCTTTTTAGAAACACTTCTCAGTCGAAGCCCGTCTTCCTCGGCTAAATGAGGAAAAGCACACTTGCTGTGAAAGACCTCCTCCTGTTTCTGTCCCGGCCTTTTTGATCAAAATCACCTGCATGCTGTTTGGGATCGCACCGCTGGTACGATCTGTTGGGAACTCGGCTCTGACGCCCGTGGTTGTACCTGGGTCGCAAGCCCCAAGGGTAGCGTTGGCCTGGCGGCCTGGGGTACAACTGGAAGCATCCGAAGGTCCCGGCAAAGCATGAGTCGACTGGTAACAACAAAACAACTTGTTTATTTTAACATCGCAAAGAGTTGGCGGTCAGGACGACCGAAGTAGAGAGACGGGAGAGCACTTTACTCAACAGAAGAAATCGGAGCCCTCCTTTTGGCGTCCGGGGGCAGCTGTTTTTATACTCTCGCAGTTGAGGGCAAGAAGGAACCCCTCAATAGACGAGCACGTGAATGTACAATGGGCTAATGGTGACGCACACTGTCGTAGCGCTGCCGTAGCACAATGTCGTAGCACAATGTCGTAGCACAATGTCGTAGCACACTGTCGTAGCACAATGTCGTAATGAGAGGATAATCCCTGCTTTCGCATCACCTGGTTCGGGCACAATGACTGGAAGGAGAGGGTGCCCCTGCTGTCGCATCGCCTGGTTCAGGCACAATGACTGGAAGGAGAGGGTGATCCTTTGCGGTCGCATCGCCGCAGTCGCGCCTGGAAACACCTGGCGATGAGCGTTGCGGCGACGACGATCGGGCCAAAATGTCTGCCGCCCCGCCGCAGTCGCGCCGGCAAAACCACGTGTCGCAGGCGAAACGCAACAGACCGCCCCGCCGGGGGAAGGAGATCCCGATGGACAGGGGACTGCATCCGCTGTCCGGAGGGATGTCGCTCGATGATGCTCATAACCGACGTCGGGCGTCCCTCGACGTTTCTTGAGCGCAGCGCACAGAGAAGGCCTCGTTCTCTCGTTAAGGTTCGCACGGGACACTGCAAAGTGACTTCGGGAGAGTTCACATTTTTGCTCTCGTTCCCGGCAAGCGTTGGAACTACGCTGAAACTCAACCGCTCAGTCAGCAAGCACGGCACAACCCTCACTAAGCCCTGCCAGGCTCTTTCCCCTTTTTATACCACTGCCTAGTTCCTTACAGTAGTCTAGCATCACTCAGAACGCGTCCACAAATTGAAAAATTGCACTAGAAAGCATATCATCACTTTGAAACACTAAACAAAAGCAATATGTTAAAAAAAATCCTGCCTCAGGAAGAAAACATCAGTAACAAACAATTTTGAGGCTGATTCCTACGTTAGGGGCTTCGACTTAAGCCATCGGCGTTACCGTTGAGACTCCCCTTTTTGTAACGCACCTCAAAGAAATATTGTTGTAAAGCGAGGCTCCAGCGCAGGAGGCGGCCATTTTTGGGAGAGATGGTCTGCAGCCATTGGAGAGGGCAGTGATCCGTCTCAATGATAAACCTCGAGCCGGCTAGATAGCATGACAATTTCTGAACGGCCCACACGAGACATGCACACTCTTTCTCGGTGGCGCTATACGCCTGCTCACGACTGGTCAGCTTACGACTAGCATACAGGACGGGGTGTTCTACTTCTCCCTTTTCCCGTTGGCACAGTACAACGCCCATGCCTCGCTCACTAGCATCGCACTGAACAATGAACCCTTTTGTATAGTCTGGCGATCGTAGCACAGGCTGGTTTGTTAGGGCACTCTTTAGGGCGCTAAAAGCTCTTTCCTTTGTCTCGTCCCAGACGACTGTTTGAGGCTCTGTCTTTCTTAGAGCATCCGTCAGGGGAGCCGCGATATCAGAGTACCTGGGGATGTACCTCTGATAGTAGCCGGCGACACCTAAGAACGACCGAATATCGGTCTTCGTGCGCGGTTGCGGAAAGTCTCGCACAGCGGCCACTTTTATTTCAGAGGGGCGGCGACGACCCTGACCAATCACGTGACCGAGGTAGACAACCTCGGCCTGTGCTAACTGGCACTTAGGAGCCTTTACTGTCAAGCCCGCTTCGCGCAGGCGGGTTAGCACTGCCCGCAAGTGTGTCATATGCTCAGACCAGGATGCGGAGAATAACGCTACGTCGTCTAGATACGGTAAAGCGAATTCTTGCTGTCCCCGCAACACTTTATCCATGAGGCTTGAAAAACAGTATGGCGCGTTCTTCAAACCAAAACTCAACACTTTAGGACGGAATGTTCCCATTGGTGAAATGAACGCCGCATACCTACTAGCCTCTTCTGTAAGTGGAACCTGCCAATAACCCCTGACAAGATCTAGGGTGGAAATAAACTGAGCGCTACTAACTTTCTCAAGGCGCTCCTCGATGTTAGGGATCGGATAAATTTGATCCTTAGTGATGGAATTAAGCCTGCGGTAGTCGACGCAAGGACGAGGTTCCTTGCCCGGTACCTCAACTAAAATCAAAGGGGAGGCATAATCACTCTCACCTGCCTCAATAACACCGAGCTGTAGCATTTTCTTTACCTCAGCCTCCATAATATCGCTCTGGCGGGGTGACACCCGATACGCCTTGGATCGTACTGGCTCTGGGGAGGTAAGTTCTATATCATGAGTAAGTACAGAAGTCCTACCAGGCCTCTCAGAGAACAGACCTTGAAACTCTTGTAATAGCTGGTGTAGTTCGGTTTTCTGCTCGGGCGACAGCGGTGCTTTACTGATAAGGTCACTAATGACTTGACAGGTGTCTTCCCTGTTCGTCACGGAGCCTAGTCCCGGAAGCTCGACTGGAAGCTCTTCAGGAACGTTTACCATCATGCACACCACTGCTTCCCTTTGTCTATAAGGTTTGAGCAGATTACAGTGGTAAACTTGCTGTGCTTTCCGCTTTCCTGGCAGACTTACCACGTAGTTAACGTCCGACAGTTTCTGAACAATTCGTGCTGGGCCCTCCCACTGCACGTCTAGTTTGTTGTTTAGCGATGTGCGCAATATCATGACCTCATCGCCCACCTCAAAACGACGGGCCCTGGCTGTCCGATCATAATAAACCTTGGCCCTCTGCTGGGCCTTTGTCATTGCTTCACCTGACAACTCCTGTGCCCTTCTTAAGCGTTCGAGGAGCTTAAGTACGTACTCCACCACGACTGGGTCGTCGCCCCTGCCTTCCCATGATTCTCGAAGCATGCGAAGCGGAGATCGAAGCGAGCGACCGTACACCAGTTCAGCTGGCGAAAACCCCGTAGCTGCATGCGGCGCGGTCCTTAATGCAAACATCACCCCAGGCAGACACAGCTCCCAGTCAGTTCGATGTTCAAAACACAATGCTCTCAACACGCGCTTCATGACGGAGTGGAGCTTCTCAACGGAATTCGACTGTGGGTGGTACACTGAGCTGTGTAACAGCTTTACCCCACACCTTTCGAGAAAAGTTGTCGTCAAAGCGCTAGTAAACACTGTGCCCTGATCTGATTGGATTTCCGCAGGGAAACCAACTCGCGCAAATATGGACAGTAGTGCATTAACTATCTCAACTGAGCTGAGTTCTTTAAGCGGCACTGCTTCAGGGAACTTTGTCGCTGGGCAGATCACAGTCAAAATGTGTCTGTACCCCGTGGCTGTTACCGGCAGAGGTCCCACTGTATCAATAACGAGCCGTCTAAAAGGCTCCGTTATGATAGGTACCAATTTCAACGGCGCCCTTGATTTGTCCCCTGGTTTGCCCACCCGCTGACAGGTGTCACATGACCTCACGAAGTGGTCTGCGTCCCGAAAACACCCTGGCCAATAGTACTCTTGCAAGAGACGGTCCTTAGTTTTCTTAACTCCTAGGTGTCCGGACCACGAACCCCCATGTGACAAGCGCAACAGATCCTGACGATAGCATTGAGGCACGACCAGCTGATCGAACTCCACTCCTCGGCGGTCTAGATACTTCCGGTACAGGACTCCACCTCTTTCCACAAAACGCGCATTTTTCCTGGCGATACCTTCTTTGACATTGCAGCGCACGTTTTCCAGGCTGCCATCCTTTTTTTGCTCGGCTATCAAAGCCGTCCGGCTGACTTTTAGCAACCTATCAAGTCCGTCTGACGTAGGCGCGATGAGCAAATCAGTAGATAGCTCTTCTAACTTTCCCGTGTCGGGCATTTCCTCTCCAGTATCTGGCGCCTTTAACGTTACAGACTCAAGTTTATTCAGTTCGGGCGTGCTCTGAATATCAGCTTGCTGCGCCTCTGACCCTTTTTCGTTGTTTGATAACGTCGACCCCGCAACTACCGCCTTTGCAGCGAGCTCCCGAACCTTCGATCTGGTTAAGGCCTGAACACTAGCTTCACCAAACAAAAGCCCCTTCTCGCGCAGGAGGTGATCGGACCTGTTTGAAAATAGGTACGGGTACTGGGGTGGCAGCATAGATGACACTGCCGCCTCCGTCTCAAGCGCTCCGAAAGGTCCTTCAATAAGCACTTTTGCTACCGGCAGACACACGCTATGAGCTTCCACGGCTTGCTTGATCCATGCGCACTCGCCCGTGAACATATGGGGTTCTACGTAAGACGGGTGAACTACATCCATCGTAGCTGCGGAATCTCGAAGCACTCGGCACTCTTTCCCGTTCACGAGGAGGTCTCGCATGTAAGGCTCGAGAAGCTTCATGTTCTCGTCAGTGCTGCCTAATGAAAAAAACACAACTTTTGGTGTTGTTTCCGGACACTGCGCCGAAAAGTGACCCGGCTTCTGGCACGTATAACAAACGCGCGCTTGCCTCATCTCGAACCGCTTTCTGCGTTCGGCTTCGGCTGCCGCCGTCTCCTTAGGTTCGGTCGCACTGCTTCCACTCGCATCCGCACTACGCGTGTTCCCCTTTGCTCTCATGGGTGTGAACTTCGGCCTCTCAAACTTCGAGCCAAATTCACCCTTTTGACCGTCCTTAGCTCCGCGAGCCCGACGCGTCACAAACTCCTCGGCTAGCTCAGCGGCTTTAGCCACCGTACAAACGTCTGGCCTATCCAAGACCCAGTATCGCACGTTCTCCGGTAACCGACTATAAAACTGTTCTAGCCCGAAGCACTGCAGAACTTTATCGTGGTCACCAAACGCTTTCTCTTCTTTGAGCCACTCCTGCATGTTCGACATAAGCCTATACGCAAACTCTGTATATGACTCACTTTTGCCTTTCTCATTTTCCCGAAACTTCCGACGGAACGCCTCCGCAGACAGCCGGTACTTTTTTAGAAGACTCGATTTCACTGTGTCGAAATCCTCTGCCTCCTCTCTATCCAAGCGAGCGACTACGTCGGCCGCCTCGCCGGGTAACAAAGTGAGCAAGCGCTGTGGCCACGTTTCCCGAGAGAACCCCTGCTTCTCGCACGTTCGCTCAAAGTTAACCAGGAACAAACCAATGTCCTCTCCAAGCTTAAACGGCCGCATCAGGTCAGTCATTTTAAACAATACGCGTTCTCCTGCACCGTGTGCCTGACTTCCATTACGAGCGCGTTCCATCTCTACCTCAAGACGCTTCATTTCCAAAGCGTGTTGACGGTCACGCTCTTGTTGCTCTCGCTCTTTCTGTTCTTTACGTTCACGCTCTTCTTTTTCTTTTGCAGTCTCCCTCTCTTCAATGGTCTCAAGGCATTCCGACAGCTCGTCATCCTCAGCCTCTAACTCAAGAATAGCCTTTAGCAGTTCAGGTTTTCTTAGTTTGTCTGAGACATCCAGACCCAACTCTCTTGCAAGCTCCAACAATTTCGGTTTGCGCAACGACTTCAAATCCATGGCTGCTCTGAATGCTGCTTTCTCTACTGCTTACTATTGTCTTGCCGCAAACTAACCCGGCAGCAACGACAACCACAATTACCAGCTCTGTTTCTGACACTAACAAAAGCCTGGCAAAGCTCAGAAGAAGAAAGTCCCGCACTCACCAAACCTCGCAGGCAGGAATTCCGCGCAGTCGTTCCGCTGCAGGCAACCAGTCGTCACACAGGGCTCGTTGCACTGCTCCCGGATCGTCGTTGAGCTGCTCAGCATACAGTCAACTGCATCTCTTCGCTGCTGGCCTCCGTTGTCGCGATCTCACCGCTGGCAGACAGTTGTTTGAAGTCGGAGGCGATCTCACCGCTGGCAACCAGATGTTTGGAGTCGGAGGCGATCTCACCGCTGCCAACCAGATGTTTGGGATCGCACCGCTGGTACGATCTGTTGGGAACTCGGCGCTGACGCCCGTGGTTGTACCTGGGTCGCAAGCCCCAAGGGTAGCGTTGGCCTGGCGGCCTGGGGTACAACTGGAAGCATCCGAAGGTCCCGGCAAAGCATGAGTCGACTGGTAACAACAAAACAACTTGTTTATTTTAACATCGCAAAGAGTTGGCGGTCAGGACGACCGAAGTAGAGAGACGGGAGAGCACTTTACTCAACAGAAGAAATCGGAGCCCTCCTTTTGGCGTCCGGGGGCAGCTGTTTTTATACTCTCGCAGTTGAGGGCAAGAAGGAACCCCTCAATAGACGAGCACGTGAATGTACAATGGGCTAATGGTGACGCACACTGTCGTAGCGCTGCCGTAGCACAATGTCGTAGCACAATGTCGTAGCACAATGTCGTAGCACACTGTCGTAGCACAATGTCGTAATGAGAGGATGATCCCTGCTTTCGCATCGCCTGGTTCGGGCACAATGACTGGAAGGAGAGGGTGCCCCTGCTGTCGCATCGCCTGGTTCAGGCACAATGACTGGAAGGAGAGGGTGATCCTTTGCGGTCGCATCGCCGCAGTCGCGCCTGGAAACACCTGGCGATGAGCGTTGCGGCGACGACGATCGGGCCAAAATGTCTGCCGCCCCGCCGCAGTCGCGCCGGCAAAACCACGTGTCGCAGGCGAAACGCAACAATGCCTCTTCCTTTTCTTCAGCACATTTAGAAGGGGTCACTGGTATTGTCATGAAACAAATCAATCGCTCTTTTGGCTCTGTTGTTTTAATATATGCCGCTCACTTACAACTGTCTGGTTCGTTCATCATCATCATCATTTATTGGACCCTTAAGGACCCTTTACAGGGTATTCATAGGGGGGGGGGGGAGTCATAGTCATACATAAGTCAAACATACAGAAGTCAAAGATGTTACATCAAGAATGAATTGAAATAAGGCAGGTTAAGTAATGCAGCAAAACAAAATAGGAGTACAGGCGACTTCAAATGCAACAACACTTGGAATGAAAAGAGAAATCGTTCAATTGTAGTTTCCAAAATGTGAAAGCAACTGCTCTTTAAATTCTTCAGGATCATGCTCCCTGGCAATTTCATCTGGGAGAGCATTCCATTCCTGGATTGCTGTGGGTAAAAATGATTTATTGAAGGTAGAAGTTGATCAATACAGACGCTGTAAACTGAGTGAATTGAACAGGCGTCGTGACGAACGTGCTGGTGGTAGAAGAAGTGATTCGCGCAGATGTTGAAAATGGTAGTACAACTTGTGGAATAAGCATAGACGTGCTATTTTGCGTCGATAGACTAATGTGGGTCCGGGATCGCACTGCGAGTTTAAAATTGCAAACGACCCTGGTTCGCTGTTGCGAAATGTTCGCTGAGCGAGGAACCACTGTACTAGTATGTATGATGTCGGCGCGTGGCTGTTTTGAAGGAAAGCCTTCTTCATACTTGAAACGCTTGCATCTATTGAGATGTGCCGTGCGCTCTGAAAGCGCGCATATGCGTGGTGGGTTTTAATATTTACGATGGGTGAATCGATGCATGGATAGATCAATGGATGGATGGATGGACGGCCGAGATCGTCGGTTGAAAACGGCAGCGGCGGCTTTGCACGTTGTTAGTACGCGATACATCTTTTTGGAGGAAAAAAGAACAAACAAAATAAATATCTCCGAGAAACGCCAGCCTTTTGTCGAGGAAGCTGTCGGAGATTTCTACTACGTGTCGTGTCCCTCTAAAGAATTTAAGCATGATTCTCCGTTCATTCCACCAACCTGATGCGAAATCACAATACAAATTGTCCCCGTATTCCAGAACGTACGTCCCTCCGCTCAACAGTGCACTTCACCTCGAAGTGGATGTGGCGGCACCGTCACTCGGCAGAAGTGGTCACTGTTCTTCATTGACGCTCCAAAGCAATTCTTGGCTTGCGTATATAGCGCGTTTCCAGCGTCACAGCTGTGTGGGAGTTTGCACGTCTACTCGGCGGGAAACTGAGGCCAGACCCGGAAGAATTTAGAAACAAAGAAGCTAGGCCCAGATGCCACATGTCTGAGCGACTGTGTCGGGATTGTCTGGATTGCACTGCTTGCAAGATCGGCTCGCGCGCGTTTCGTCCTCGCTATGCGATCAGCATCCAGGTTAGCTCAGATGGCAGAATGACCACCCCGGAAACAAGACACTGGTTCCGGATTCGACCCTCGTTCAAGGACGAATTTTTCTTCAACTGTGAAAGTTGTTTTGTTTTTTCCTATATAGCTTCGCCGTATACAGCCTGGTGGATAACAATTTCCCTTTCGCAGTCTCCAAAATCGGCTCACTTTTGATTACAGGTTACACCATCTCCAGGTTCGTTTCATTTTCTTATTACATTCTCTCCGGAATGGTCCCACTCTGCTCGACAAGAAATCGACGGACAGATAGACAAAAAAACTCAATGAGGGTGGATAGGCAAAGAAAGCTTGGCTAACAAATTCATCGGGACTGATTTTATCACGATGACAAGCATCTTATGTCGGTCGAAGGAGCATACTCAAGCAACAAAATATAAATTTAAGATTTGACTTTTTAACAGAAGAAGTCGGAAGATCGATATGAGCGAGAACTGACACCCGTGGCCTGAGCAGTTTATAACGCTTCAAGACTTGAAAGGAGCTGACGCTGCTTATAGTTGCGGGACATGCTAATGAATTTAACTATTGGGTGAATTGCGCGAGGACTGGGCGAGAAAGGAAACAAGCATTGCGCTCGTGTTTGTTTCCTTCATTGTCCCGTCCTCGCGCAGTACACCCAAAAGTTCATATGCACCAACAAGCCTAGCTAAAAGCACTTCTTCAGTTTAATGAATTCAAGCTAACTTTACTCGCTTGAAGCAGAAGCGTAAGCAGGGATGCCACTCGCGGGCGCCTACTATAGCAGGATACAACTTAAAAAAAAACAGCAGTTGGAAACCAAGGCACACGGATCGCGCGGCGTTGTGTTACTCCGCTAGCCAATCACAGAAGCAAACGAAGTCGTCGTCATGCGACCTTTCCAAAATGGCGTCGTACTTGATACCTCTGGAGCGTCTGCTGTTTTTGGAGTCTTTTCATCGGCGAAAGCGTAGAGGTGTGCAGCAGACATTGGACAAAGTGTATTGAGTCTAAGCATTTCGCTCTTCAAAAGTCCGCGGTACAATTCATTTCACTGCTGAGCCCGTTTTACTCATACCAACTGAAGTGAAATTTGACAGTAAATAGTTGCAGCGAAGCAAGCATTTTATTTCAGTTCAATAAAGAATTACGCTTTCACCATTCCACTGTTATAGACGACTGAAAACGCATAAAATTACGCGCTTATAATTTTACTTTTGTGGTTACCGCCTTATTTAGGTAACACGGAAAGTTTCAAGTATACGACCTATTTGCATTCTCGCGGAGGAACAGTGGCTGGCGGTTATGAGGGCGTGGGTGGGGCTTCACTGCAGACTTGAGTTGAATCCAAGTGTAGTGGCGTGGCGCCCGCTGCTTAAATATGTCATCTTCCCTATATGTAGTGAATAGATTTAGAAAGTCTTTTTCTGAAACAGCCTGTGCATAAGTGTGAGGGCTCGAGGAAAAAAAAACGGAAACTTCTGAAACGAAAAACCGTTTCCTCCTTTTTAACCACCAGCTGCAGCCACGCTGGCTTAGCGGCTATGGTGTTGCGCTGCTGATGCGGCCGTCGCGGGATAAAATCCCGCGGCGGCCGCATTTCGATGGGGACGAAACGCAAAAACCCCCATGTCCCGTGATATGGGAATACGTTAAAGATCCCCTGGGGGTCCAGATTAATCCGGGGTCCCCTAGTACGGCGTGCCTCATAATCGAATCGTGTTTTTATCACGTGGAACCCCAGAATTCAATTCTCCTTTCTTCCGAGGCACCAAAAGGCTGAAAAAAAAAAGACGGCCCAAATTTACCCAATAAAATGGCGTATATATTGATTGCAAATAATGCGGAAGTTATAAGTTGGTGTCACTGTGCGAGTAGTATTCGCATGAATATAACGCGATTTTCTTTCCGGTATTTCCAGACTTAGAGCGCTCCTCGCAATATATTCGGGTTCGCGACATGAATATAACGCGGGGGTTTTTTTTTTTCCTTGATTTCCTCTATAGCACTGTCGATACGCCTCGCGCAACAGCGCAAGAGCTCTAAGTTGGCGCCGCGTATGTCATGCTGTCTTTAATTCTTTTGCTGATTTAGAATGCTGCTATAGTGTCGCATGCACCAGTGAGGTTACGGCGTATTAATGGCAACTTCCAGCTAGACTATCGGCGTTGTTGTGCAGGCGCATGAAGCAAGTGGTCTTCGAAGTCGTGCATGGTGTCTTGCCGCACAGTGGAATTTGCCGTATTCGACTGGTGGCAAGGAGGATGACGCCGTTCTCGCCGACGATGAGAACAAGTAAATTGAGCATCCACTCGTCCTTTCACTTTATCTTGAAACATGTGTATATGTGTGCGTGCGTGTGCTTCTAAGAGACCGAATGGTCCCCTTGCATTACATTCGTGCTCGCGTTATTTATACGTGCAAACACGTACGTGCAAACATACGAAAATTCAAGCCACATGTATTATACTTAATCCAGTTTGTCTAACCTATTGGATGGTGGCGGTGAGCGGCATTTCTATCGTTTCTTTTTTTCTCAGAAAGGCAACCTCGGCATGCGTCACTTATTGCGGGACAAGGTCTAGAATTTTTACGGATAAGGCAAGAAAGAGTTTAGAGAATAGGAGTCCTGGTAACGCTATCATCCACAATGATCATCCAACTTTGCCAATAATGTTACCAGTCATGTTTCGTTGTGTTAACACTCGCTCACCAAAATATATGTACCCACCCCTTATGTAATACCCCTCGTGGGTCTTTAAGGTAATAAAAATGAAATGAAATGAGATCTAGAATAAAGTGGCTTTGAAAGCCTCTGAGATGCCTTGCCTAGTCTCTCCACGGACGTCTGGGTCGTCATGCAGAACAGAATTTAATAATAATATTTGGGGTTTTACGTGCCAAAACCACTTTCTGATTATGAGGCACGCCGTAGTGGAGGACTCCGGAAATTTTGACCATTTGGGGTTCTTTAACGTGCACCTAAATCTAAGCACACGGGTGTTTTCGCATTTCGCCCCCATCGAAATGCGGCCGCCGTGGCCGGGATTCGATCCCGCGACCTCGTGCTCAGCAGCCCAACACCATAGCCACTGAGCAACCACGGCGGGTAGAACAGAATTTACCGTTGTCTTAACATAGCGCTAAAGAGCACGCAAGCTGGGAGATTGGAAACTTTGTGCAGAATTTTGAGTATACCTATATCTGTGCATTCAATTGCGTTTCTTGGCATCAAAGGAAGCGCACCATCCTATAGAGTTCCATCTGAGTTATGACCGTAGTGGCACAAGAGCGCGCCCCTTCCCTTCCCCCTTTGTATAGTTTCAGGAATATGCAGTAGCTTTCCCAGGAAATACACAGCTTGGCTTGGCTTTCTCTAAAAGTCTAAGGGGGAAATCCTCCTCAGAAGTTCCATGTTTTCCTACATAGCTCTCGATTTGAATGCATGCCTTTAACCTGTCATGTTCCAAGGTGGCGAGCTGCCTAGGGACATAACTCGGACTGACGCACTTTTAGAGCAAGATATTGAAGGTGGTTGCTTCAGACAAATAATTTCATTCACTAGATTTCATGTCCGGCGGACAATTTTTACCCTTAAATTAAAGGTACGCAAAAGAAAACAAAGTTAAATTAAGCAGTATTAGTACATTACGCGTCATAAATAACAAGAGGTCCCCTTTCATGCCGTGAGAAGGAGGCTTCATAAGGCATGCAGAAAAAAGATGCAAAAAACGAAGTTCGTGGGCGACGCTGCCATGAAGTTCCTCCCACTGACTCGCCATGTCGTCATGGATTTGACAGCACGGGCCTATGGTTGACAGCTTTTTTTTTTCATTAAGTAATGACTTCATTGCGTTCTGAATGAACCAAAGAATTAACCTGGCCAGATCTAACCTACAGTTTTAAAGCGTACCTTGAACACACGCCTTTTGTGAGATACGTATGCGCCTTATATTAACGATGGCTTAGCTTTAGACGCAGCACAAACAGCAGCAGCAGCAGCAGCAAAGCTGGAGCAGCCGAGACTGACAAGGCACGCATTGTTATATATATATATATATATATATATATATATATATATATATATATATATATATATATATATATATATATATATATATATATATATATATATATATATATATATATATATATCACAGTGAGTCTTTCGGCGACTTTGCTGTTGAAGGAGCTTGTCTGTGTCAACTTAAGCGCCCCCTCTTGCACCGTTTCAACACTGAAAAACTTTCATCGGGAGGTTCAGAGACCGTAGAGCGAAACTTTCTCCCGAACAGCATTTTTTGTAAAATTTGACATAACATTCGTGAAATCGCAAAACGATCCCAGATTTGAAGGTTGAAGAAAAATTCGGGAAGGTGGGGAGGTATGCAGTCGCATGCATGTAGTCGAGGACTGACCAAGAAAGAATAGACATTTAGTGGCACATAGCCACTGGCTAAATCAAAGAAAATCGCATATATCAAAGGAGCCGTCGAATTTAACATGCTATTCCATTAAGAGGTATGCGTGCATTAGAGATACTTATAAGCCGACGTTATATGTAAGTACGTGCCTTAGGTAAGCAAAAAAAAAAACGAAAAAAAATACGCCCATGTTTCATAAATTAGGGGCACATTAAAGACAAGATTAATGTCAATATGATGTCAATGTGATGTCAATATGATGTCAGTATAATGTCAATGATAAAGACAAGATTAAAGGTCACGATTAATCTGGAGTCATCCACCATAGCGTGCCCCATAATTATATCGTGGTTTTGGCGCGTAAAACCCCACAATTCATTAATTCATTCCCCTCCGTAAAGAGAGTAAAAGAGCTCAGCTTTCGTTGTCGGTATACATGACAATTCCGAAGGCTACTAAGAAACACCGAGTAAACAAAAAAAAAAGGTTATTTGTTATAGAACTTTCGCAAACATCTCTTCCTAAACAGCCTCATCCGCTGTCATTGTTACTTCCTTACGCTAAGGAAGGTTAGCTAGGATATTTTTTCTAGACTTCCCAAAATTTTCAGTAGAGAATAATGTTTTCTTTTTGTTTTTTTCTTCGCGCTTACGAATCTTCCAGAAATTTTATTTCCCTAAATTTAGGCCTACGATATACAACTCGATTTTCAGCCCGAACAAAATTTTTTTTTTTAATATCCTGTGACAAATACAGACCTTCTACCTTTTCAAGCGCAAAAGCTGTATTTTTTCCAGTTACAGTTCTTTTAAAGAGGCGCCAACCACTAATAATAAATCACGATGTAGAGGTAGGTAATTAGAAAGTTGGTAAAACTTTAACAAGCTACCTGGACCATCCGAGCATGCGATTTATTATACGTAGTCCTCGAGAAGGTACAGTCACACCGGTGCGGTCATGGTAAACTGCTGCACATGCGCAGCCAGGTAACCTATACCCAAACTGGCCGAATTGCAATACATGTGCCTATGCGACGTTCGCAAAATCAGCTTCAACTCTGAAAAAAAAATTTCAGTGCCCTTCCACTCTATGAAGAAGGATGACCAGCGAAGCTGTGTATGTGGGCCCCTTAATGGCGAACTGCACCTCCGCCGCGTATCGGCCCGGCCTTGCACTGTCTTCGGGATCGGCCCACGTATGGGGAGTGCGTAACGCTTGCTTCACCTCAGTCGCGGGTCGGCCCGGCATTGCACTATCTTCGGTATCAGCCCACTTAGGGGAGTGCTTAACGCCTTCTTCAGATCCACCGCGGGTCGGGCCGGTATTGCACTATCTTCGGGATTGGCCCACCTGTGGCGAGGGCTTAACGCCTGCTGCACAACTCAGCCACGGGTCGGCCCGGCATTGCACTTTCTTCGGTATCGGCCCACGTATGGGCAGTGCTTAACGCCTGCTTCACCTCCGCCGCGGGTCCAGCGGGTATTGCATTATCTTCACAGGTTCCCGCAGTCTGCGCCCGCTGTGACGACGCCCTAATCCTATACACTATGCACGGCCGCTTCGAGGATTCCACGCAGGCCGTGTTGCAGCCATCCCCTTTGCGACATCTGACGCTGACCACACCGTCAGCTTTCGCCGCTGAGGCCATACAAGCTCCTGGCTACCTCCAATGTGGAGACGGTGAGATAAGATGTGAACAGCAAAAATTATGGATTACTGGCTGAGTGAAATAAACTGCGCAAAGTTGTCTATTCCGGTGATAATAATATTTGGGGTTTTACGTGCCAAAACCACTTTCTGATTATGAGGCACGCCGTAGTGGAGGACTCCGGAAATTTTGACCACCTGGGGTTCTTTAACGTGCACCTAAATCTAAGCACACGGGTGTTTTCGCATTTCGCCCCCATCGAAATGCGGCCGCCGTGGCCGGGATTCGATCCCGCGACCTCGTGCTCAGAAGCCCAACACCATAGCCACTGAGCAACCACGGCGGGTGTCTATTCCGGTGAGGTATACGCAAGGTAACGTTTATTTTATAATCATTTATATAATTTTATCTATATTATATATCATATATTCATTTTATGAGTGTATATAATTACGTTGCAAAGCGAATTCAGGGCTCTCATGCAGATTGCGTTGATGGCTGCACTTTGATTGACATTTGATATCGACCACGCTTTACACGACGTCCTTCAGTGCCGCATGAAGACCACTGCAGATCATTCAATCAATCAATAATTTTTCTATTGTGCCCAGGAACAACCCTTGGGTCCGAGATCTGGCGCGCGCCTAGAGGGAAAAAAGGGCCAACAGTGAACGTAAAAAAAAATAACTAGGAAAATAAACAAAAGCATATTTGGTGGAAATGATCTTGTGCGTCAACTTGAGTGCTACTTTCAAGATTGCTGATTTGTACTTGTATTGCTCTTTCTTTCTTTCTTTCTTTCTTTCTTTCTTTCTTTCTTTCTTTCGTTCTTTCTTTCTTTCTTTCTTTCTTTCTTTTCCTTCTCCAAATCTTTTGGTTGGCTTTTCTCTTTACGTGCATTTTGTGTGATCCTCCTGCTCGGACCAAACAGTGGTTTGCAGTATTGCAAGAAAAATGAAGTGAGAACAGCTGTGTGTAATACAAGAAAAAAAGCACATTAAATACAAAAGCACAATTATGAAAAATACATACAACAACGCAAGTTCACTAGAAAAAGTAGGAGGGAAGGACCTGAACAATGTGTGAAAATCACTACAAAACCACGATGTGAAGCTCGGAAACAACGACAGTCACTTATGAAAAATATCGAGATCAACAAAAAAAAAAGTTCGGCAGCATATGCTACACTCCTGTAACATGTGAAGGCGAAATGCCGTAGTAATTGATTAAGTTATACGATCGGAGGGAGTCAGACTTCTTGCAAGACATAACGATTCGCTGTGAGTTAAACGTATGGCGCTGTAGGTCGACCTCCTCAACGGCACATGCGAGCTCCTAGTGCACTACATAAAGGTTCTTTCGTTCTCTCTTTATTTTTCGTCTTTCTTTCTTTTTCTTTCTTTCTTTCTTTCTTTTATGCTTTCTTTGTTCTTTCTTTCGTTTCTTCATTCATATTCAGCCATCGCATTTTTGCTTGCTTACGGAGGAGGTCTGAGCCATTCCTGATTATTCTATTTTTGGCATCACTGGACTAGACGTTTATTTCGGGTACGATCAAGCCATTGCAACGAGCCACTTTCGGCTTTCGCATTAGAATACCGGTAGAAACAATCCCAGGATGACTGCCAACGTCACTGCGATGCACACCGTGTTGCCACCGCCGAAAGGCGTCATGTGTGAGGCGTGTGCCTGCAGCCGGGCTCCTTTATTCGTGCTTCCCTCTGAGCACGCTGCACCATCTATTGGCGCCGCCAAGAAATCCGTGCTTGGCACGTGTTTGCATGTGTATTCAGGTCTGAAAAAAGTGTGGTTCTGTTCAGCCAAGCACAGAATAAATTTCAAAGCAGTCTCCTTTTTTTTTTATCGGAGAGCCGCACATTCCCTGTGGCTTAAGTTGACGTCAAACAGGTCAATTCCAGAAGTGGCACGTGTCCGCTGACCCAAGTTGTTTCGACGGTTGCCTTCGAACCCGGTTCCCTCAGCATATAAGGTTGGTTCAAATTAGAGCTAAGTGGATTAGAGCAGAGTTGTGAAAGACACGTGACAATGTATGACGTCACGTATCATGGTCGTAACCAATTAGAGAAGTCATTATGCTTTCGCGTTCAAATCACGTAAGGATACGTAAGTGGCTCAATTTTTCGCTCAAGGAGCCATTCGACGCTTTCACGTCAAAGGAGGTCCGACTGCAAGATGTGACAGTCATCAACAGTGCATTATTTAATGATAATCCCTGTACATAGTTAACGCCTGCCGTCGCTGATTTTTGTGTGTGATCCACCAGCCTCACCCAATTGTCTATTCATTCATTGAAGTTTTTGAACTAACAGTGAAACGACCAAATTTCACACCAGAAATAAAGAATCGTGTGTGTGTGTGTGTGTGTGTGTGTGTGTGTGTGTGTGTGTGTGTGTGTGTGTGTGTGTGTGTGTGTGTGTGTGTGTATGCGTGTGTGTGTGTGTCAATTCGGTAACATTTCAAAGAGTAATTATACGCAAAGTTCCTATTCATTGAAGTCATATCACAAGAAGCCAACAAACACTGACACCAAGGACAACATAGGGGAAATTACTTGTGCTTACTAAATAAAATTAAATGATAAATTAATGGGAATGAAAGTGGATGAAGAAACAACTTGAGGCCAGAGATGCCAAAATCGACCACTGGGCAGATATCTTTACATTCTAATAAAACGTGCTCCATCGTTTCCCTAGGTTTACCGCAGCAAGCACATGCTTCTTTTATCTTGCTTTATAAGTGCGTGTTCTAAGGCACTCTGATCTCGCTTCGAAAAGTAATCAGCTTCCCTTTGAGTCATCATAAATTGTTTCCTTCCTGATTTCGTTTTTTCCTCTTAAGTAGTCATTCATGACAGGTTTCTTTTCCGTTGCCGCCACCCATGAGATTATCTCAGCCTCTCTGACTTTCCGCTTGACTTCTTCGTTGCTGTGTTGCTCACCAAACAGGCCGCATAGTTACTGGTAAGCTTCCTGGTTCTTTTCTTCCACTGTGAATCAATGTTATTCCTGCATACAAATACGGTGAACACTCTCCCAGCCCATTCACTTTCTTCCAGGTTGCTCAGTCGTTCTTCATAATTAATTTTACTGTGAGCTTCCCTCACTTCAAAACTTGTCCGGCCCATATCACCCTGCACACTGCAGCTTCATTTGTAGTCTTCCCGTGAGCGCCCAATGCGAGGCGACCCACTGACCTTTGGTTCCCATCGAGTCCTGATTGTACCCCTGATTTAAAGCAAACAACCGCATTTCCAAATGCAAGTCCTGGAGCCATTACACCTTTCCACATACCCCGGAGCACCTCGTACCTATTGTATCCCTATAGTGCTCTGTGTTTCATTATGGCCGCATTTCTCTTCACCTTTACTCTTATTGTTGTTTTTTTCCTGTTTCCACATATCTATTGTCTTCGTTTATCCATATACCAAGGTATATATATCCTTTTACGCAAGGCATTTCCTAGCTCTGTATTGTCCCTGTCTGCTCGCTGTTTTCATTGAATACCATACACCTGATTTTTTAACGCTAAATTTCAGATCTAACTTATCGGCTTTGTGTCCACAGATATTAGCCAGACGTTGCATATCACTTTGTTTGTTAGCTTGCAACACGATGTCGTCCGTATAAAACAAACCTGAATGCTGCTGCTCTACTACTGTACCCACCTGTTTGTGTGAGAGATTAAACCAGATATTACTTCTTTCTAGCGTCCTTTCCGTCCTTCCCATGTACATCATAAACAGAAGTGGGGATAAAGGGCACCCCTGCCTCAGTCCCTTGTTGATATCAACTTTCTACTCGCTTCTCATCTCTTCCCATTCAACAGAAACGGTATTTTCTAGGTATATCTCTCTCAAAAAATTGGAGGACGCTTAAGCTTCGCCTTCAAGGGTGGAACGCGACAGCGTTCCCGCCGACCCGCCAAGGGGTATTGGGCTACGGCGCAGCGACTACGCGCCCCGCATCGGACGCGGTGAGCGTCGAGCAACGCAGCGTTCGGCGCAACAACGAAATGTGCGCCTCAGCAAGCGACGCACGCCTGAGCAAGGCTCAACCAGACGTACGCGTTCCAATGCGTCCGCACACGCCGCGCTGACTCGACGTCGCGTGGCGCCCGACGGAGGAAGAGGGCGCGCACCCAAACGATGCACGAGTTGCCGCGCGTAGCCGCGCGTCTCGTCGCGGCGGCGCAGTGTTGCTAGCTTGCCATGTTCAAGGCAGTCTAGCCTTCGCTTTACGGCCTCGTTAAGCAATGTGTTACATATTAGACAGTTTTAGTTTAGCGTCAACAACTACAGCGTACGCTATACGCTATAATATAGCGTACGCTAAGCAGCGCACGTTTTCTACAATTTTAGTTGACCGGCGATATCTTCGAATCTCAGAGGCCATATGCCGTTGTTGCGGCTATTTCGCGCCATTAGCGACAGGTGGCGTTGACATCTCGAACGTTTCTTTCGTTAGGCTTCGACTCGTTCGAAACGAGAAGCGATCTCGAAAACACCACGAGGTTATCCATAATACTCTGTCGTCGAAGCGGCCTGAGACTAAGCGAAAGCCGTTTACACAGTCATTTGCTACGAACGAAGTGCATTTTACAAAAGCAACGCCAAATTCAATTCGAAGCGGGCAGCCGGGACCGCCGCCATGTTTCCCGCAAGCTTGCCTGAACGTCGCGCGAAGAGTCGTTCCGGAAGTGACGTTGGCTTGCCGTGGTCATGTGAGGTGTGTCATGCTACTGACGCGAGCGGCAGCTTCCGGCGCGGGCGCAAAAATTCTAGCGGTTGTAGGTCTCCACGCCGCCGCGCGCCGACACGCGAAACAGCCTCCGCGCCTGACGCCGTACGCGCCCAGGCGTGGTGCGGCGCGTGCGGGCGCATTGGAACGCGTACGTCTTGTTGAGCCTTTAGAAACAGCTCGTTTCTAAGGTAACACCGTGTTCACTAGAGGCGCTTTTGTACCGCTTTTCTCATGTTCTCCGCTTCAAAGGTTTTATCGGCCCCTGGCCGAGGTGCTGCTCAAGCTTCAGCCAGCAGCAATGACTACCGTGTTGTGTTACCCCGTCTTCCTACCGGTAAGCTGGTTGTGGACTCCGTTTTCCTGCATGCTGACTTAAGTGGTCGACCGTACAGAGCCCAAGACTTCAGAGACGCCCTTCGGAACGTTATTGACCTGAAGGAAATAAGTTCCATCGGACAATTTCAGATGTCGCACGTGTGGATGGTGACGTGCAAATCAGGGATGACAAAATCAAAGCTAGTCGCATGCGGGGAATTATCCGTAAAAGGTAGACGCTGCGTCGTCATTGATCCTGAGCCCACGGAAGTTCAAATGAAGCTTTTGTGGCTTCCTGAGCGTTTGGAAGATGACTACATTCGAGATGCGCTTCAGGCTTACGGGAAAGTCAAGTCTATATCAGCAGAAAGCTGGAGAGTATCGGAGATGGAACAAATGCGTACGCTAAATCGGGACGTGGTGTTGACTCTTGCCGATGGAGTGAGCGTGGGGGACGTTCCACATCTACTACCTGTTTTTGGAGTGCAGAGTCTCGTATTAATTCCAGGCCGGCCCCCACTTTGTCTGCGCTGTAACAGGGTGGGGCACATTCGTCGAAACTGCAGAACCCCGCGTTGTGAAACCTGCCGACGCTTTGGTCACACATCTGAAGAATGTGTCGTAACATACGCCGACAAGTTACGACACAGAACAAAGCCTCCGGATGAAAGCTTGCAAGAACACATAATGGACATTACGGAGGTTCTTGACGCGACGGGAGACGTTCCCTCTTCCGCGGAGACCCGCTGTGCCAGTAAGGCCCCTCTGCCTGTTAAAGACAGTCACAATGGCATCGCAGAACTGCCCGTGAAAAACGAAAGTAGCGAAGAGAAAGATGACCAACCGAAGCCTTATCAAACCCACATTTGACTGCTTCTCCAGAGTATAAGCACCTGGCATTTCCCTGGCATAGCGAATCCTGTGACACAAAGATGCTGGAGGTCTGCCTCACCAAATTACGCTGCCGCATACCCTCGCTGAATTTCTACTTACACAGGTCGGGTTTGGTTCCCTCCCCCCTCTGTTCTTTTTGTAATGAGGAAGAGACGATACACCACTTTCTTCTATCTTGTCGCCGCTTTACTGCGCTTAGAAAAAGATGGTTGGAAATACCTTTTCGAAGAATTGGCCTGGACTTGACAGAACCTGCAATTCTTTCGTTCGGAGCGTCCACTTTGGGATTCAGCCACACGGATGCATGCTTCGCTGTCCGAACATTCCTTATGGAATCTAAACGAATGCCCTGCTAATTTCCTTTATTTTTGTTTTTACTTTTAAGTTAATTATTACCAATTCAATATTACCTTCCTGATGTTATTTAACAGGCAATTCTGCGCTATTCAATGCTATTTCAATAACTATTAGGAAATTTATGCTTCATAATAATTTCGAATAATCCACCCATCTCTTGGCCAATCCCCCATCGTGGGTAGGAGCCACACGCATCACAGGCAACAACAACAACAACAACAACAACCCAAAGGAGCACCCGCTACCACGGAGCCAGCTGCTGCCCAGCAAGCGAATGAGGGAGCCGGAGACGACTCACCTGATGCACCCAAGCGTCTCGACACGTGCGCTGAGCCGGCAGAGGACAGACGAAGTAACGCGGATACTTCAGTTCCGAAGCGCCGTGCGACTAACAGATCGGAATCAAGCACAGACAGCGAGACGACCAGTACCACAAGAAAAGCACGTCGCCGCAAAACATCGAAACACTCAGGAAAGTGCCGTCGATCACGGTCCAGAAGGCCAGGTGGGGTTTCGGAGGGAGCCTCACCGTTGCCCTCTAGGACCGATCATATAGATCATTAGGCCCAAATAGTTGGTAGTCACCATGGCCCTGTCCCAGCAACTTCTATTCGCAACCTTGAACGTACGAGGCCTTAGGTCTTTGCAGAAACAGGCGCAGCTTCGCCGGCTTTTGTCTAGGAAGCGCCTCGACTTCGTCGCGGTCTAGGAGACGAAGATTGAGCGTGATGACGAGACAGAGAGGGCTTTGCGACCTTTTCTGTCTGAGTATAATGTTTGCGTTTCACACGCTCTTGGTTTATCCGCGGGCTGTTTCCTGTTTCTGAAAAAGAGCCTACTTTATTCAGCTTTTAGTTATCATGTCGACACTGAAGGTCGATATATATGTTGTGATTTTGTGTTGCAGGGTGTGCCATGGCGCATAGTCAACGTCTATGCATTTAATGACGCTGCAAAACGAACTCTTTTATTTGATACTGTGTCTAGTCTGTTGGACTGTGATCGCTGCATTGTTTTAATGGGAGATTTCAATTGTGTATGTGATCCCAACGATCGAAGCGGCATTAACACTCAGCGGGACAGGAGTGGTGAAGTTTTGTCTAACATAATAGAAAATGCAGGGCTCGTTGATATAGGAGTGTCGGGACAGGGAGCTCGCTCTTATACAAGAATTCAAGGTCATTCCTACGCCCGCCTTGATCGGATTTATGTTTCTTCATCGCTCCTCTCTCGAGGACTATCCTGCATTACTATCCCCGTTTCATTCTCTGATCATTGTATGGTTATCGCAAACATTGGTGAAAAATTTGTAACTAATTTCCGACCACAGTGGGCACTCTGGAAGCTTAACTCTGAGCTCCTAAATGATCAGGAATTTATTAATCGCGTGCGCATGGCTCTAGCCAATTCTCTTTCTAGTGACTTGCCATTATTTTCTGCTTGGGAACTCTTTAAACAAGAGGTTCGTGCAGTGGCTATAGAAATTGGATCGGTGAAATCATTCTATAGAAAGAATGAAGAAAAAACGCTTCTTAAGAGCCTATGTAGCCTTTATGAGATTGAATGCGAAATGCCAGGCACTTACATTGTTGACATAGAAAACATTAAATGTGAGTTACAAAAGTATGACGCGCTACGTTACAGAGGTGCGCGAATTCGATCTCGAAACAGGCGTGCTCTGCAATCTGAGCAACCAACACGTCAAGCTTTACTTGACGAGCGACGTCACGGTATTTCCAAAGTAATTCCGGAAATATACTCCGAAGGTAGTCTTGTAACAAATACTAATGACATAATTTCTCAGTTCGAAACTTTCTACACTATGTTGTTTAGTGCCCCTCCTGACGATCACGATGCAAAAGTTTTAGAGAGTTTTGTATCTCTTGTCAAACCATTACAGGATGATGACTGTGCAGTCATCAGTGGTAGCCTTACGATTCAAGAAATTGAGCTAGCTATTGATCAGCTGCCTTTGTCGAAAACACCCGGCCCCGATGGACTTTCATGTGAATTTTACAAAGCTTTCAAATCAATTATCAGCCCCATATTATTGGATATTTTTATTTCAAGTTTAGAGATTGACGCCCTTCCGCAGTCTTTTTGCAAAACCCACACAGTTTTAATTCCCAAAAGTTCAGATAAAGAGAAACTGCGTTCCGTTGAAGGCTATCGACCAATCACATTGTCAAACGTGGATTACAAAATTTTTGCGAAAGTTCTATCTAATAGATTGCAATTTGCGATGTCAATTCTAATTGGTTCCCATCAGACATGTGGAATCAGGGGCCGATCAATTCAAACCAACATACATATCGCCCGTACCCTTCTTCAATACTGTTATGGTTCCACTGAGCAGCTTGCAATGCTCCAGGTAGACCTTGCTAAAGCTTTTGATCGTGTCAGTCACTCCTATTTATTTTCCCTTCTGGAGCATGTCAATGTTGGCTCCATTGTGCTTAAAGGCGTTAGGCTTTGCTACACCTGTTGTACTACTCGTTTAGTTATTAATGGCCACCTCTCCGAACCCATTTCTATTTGCTGATCAGTAAAACAAGGCTGCCCGATGTCCCCACTACTATTCGCCCTTTACCTGGAACCGCTATGCTTAAGCGTAATTCAGTCGAGTAACATCCATGGCTTCAATATACTGGGCAATGAAGTTAAAGTCTTAGCTTATGCAGACGATCTAGCGTTCTTCTGCACGGATAAGTCCAGTGTTGAAAAAGTAGTATCGAAAATAGAAGAATTTGGCAGCGTATCAGGAGCGCGAATGAACTCCTCAAAAAGTTTAGGCTTATGGTTTGGCTCATGGTGCTATACACCAGAACAGTTTGCAGGCGTTAAGTGGACTGATGTCCCGCCAAAGTATCTTGGCGTGCCGCTAGACGCATATAAATTAAGCGCACACTATTGGAAAGAACGGGTTTCGGTACTGCAAAGTTACGCCCAGACATTCGTTCCACAACGACTTTCTATTTTTGGGAAAGCCGAAGCCTGCAATAAGTTCTTGGCAACAAAAATTTTCTATGTATTGCAAGTTATCCATTGTGCTAGGCTATACATCCAACGCTTTCACCGTATCTTTGCAACCTTCGTATGGTCTTCAACTTTTGAGCCCATGAGGCGCGATAATATCTTTAGGCCTGTTAGTGAAGGTGGGCTGGGCTTAGTACATCTTTATGTGCGGCAAATAGTGTCTCGTTTCTTCTATTTTCGCGATACTTCCCATCCTGTAATTCGTTCATACATGCAAGTCACACTTGTTAATGTGTTACCTGATTTAGTTGTTTCTTCAAGTTTTTCTTCGCGCTTATGCTTGTGGGGGTTCATGCAAGAAGTTTACTTAGCGGTTCGTTTCCTGACAGTTCGGTTTTCCACTGAATACTTGTATTCTGTGTCGCGCAAAACGTTGTACAAAGACTTACTATCCATGCTATTTCCGCCTCCACTTTACCGATCAATGTACATTAAATTGCCAGGCCACGATGTGCTAAAGCGAGTTCGCAAAATGTATTTATCCCCTTGCTGCAAAACATTCTTTTATAAAGTTCATAGTGAAACCATACCGGTTAAAACATGGCTACAAAAAAAGGGTATCTTTGTCTCTTCTGTTAACTGTCGCCTTTGTGATGTACCAGAGACAATTGAACATTGTTTTATTAGCTGCACCGACGCCATCCTATTTTGGGATGTCCTCCAACGGACTTTAAAGAAAGACTTTGAGATTAACGCTCATACTGTGCGATACCTGCTACCAACCTGTGATAATAGTGCGCCTTTCGATATGTTTTTTGTAATGGGAATGCACAGTTTGTGGAAAACGCGAATGATGGACCGCAACGCCGAAACGGTTGTACCTACAAGGGCAAATTTCATCCAAATGACACTACACCTAAAGCAGGTTTATGATGGACTCAGTGTACAACCGGACTGGTACCCTATTTTGTTGAGGTGCTTATCCTTGCCACCCTTCTAAAGTGACACGAACGTTTCTACTCACAGTATGAACGCTACCTTTTCTGTGTGTGACTTTCATTGTGCCCTCCATTCTCTGACTATGCAGAACTGGTGAACGTCTGGTTGAATGGTTGAATGCAACTATAATAACTACCATGAAAGAAAAAAAAAAGAACTCGTGGCTTAGTGGTAACGTCTCCGTCTCACACTCCGGAGACCCTGGTTCGATGCCCACCCAGCCCATCTTGGAAGTTGCTTTTTATTTATGAAGTGCCTGCCGTGATTTATCGCTCACGGCCAACGCCGCGGACGCCGACGACACCGGCTTTTCTGCGACACGAGCTCCTTAACGCTATCGCGTTAAAATAGCGAGAGCTACCTGCGGCGCTCCCACGTACTAAAGCCCCTGCATCTACGCGCCACCGCCGCTTTCTTAAGTAGCGACAACCTTTGTTGTGCGCCGCATTTTCCCCTCACACCAAATCCGGTTCCGGTATTTCCGGTTCCGGCATTTCCGGTTTAAAAATTTCCGGTTCCGGCGTTTCCGCTTCCTGGAGTTGCGCTGCGGGAATTTCTGCTCTGACTGCTGTTAGACGATGGTGAGACGCCCGCGCGTGCTTAGCAGATCTGTGGCAGTCACCATAAGAAGAATGCAATGGGGACAAGCTGTTGTATTCCGCTGAAGTATTAGTTCGCGGTCACTGTTGTCCAAATGCACGAAAAACGGCAGTGGTCTCCAAGCGCCCAGGCACTACATTCCACTGTATGTTGTCGCTCGTGCCACAACCCGTCGCAGGTTGGCGCGAAGCAGCGAACACGAGCAGATCGCTGGTTACAGTAGGCGGTGGTTCTTGGATGGAATCGCATTCACAGTTTCAACCGCAACTCGTCCAAGTAAAGCCTCTCCAGCGGCGCGAAACTAAACAACGCTAAAAAACAAAGTGTCACTTCCACTCGGAACAGGAAGCTGCAGCTACGTAAGTTCCGCTTGACGCCGGAAGCTAAAGGGGTGAGTGGGAGAGGAGCGTGGAGGAGGAGGGCAGGTTGGCGGTACTTAACCTGGTCGGCGGAAACGTGTATGGAGGGGCTTTACCACGTACTATCTGAGGGCAAGGCAAGGCCCGGATGCGCCAGGATGCGCCCGCGATATACGGCGCCTGCGGAGGGCTCAAAAAAGCTAGTAACGTTGGTGCGGATTGCATCCCGCAATCCAATGCGCAATCAAAGAGAAAGACTGCTGTTTTTAACTAAAGTCCGATGGAGTACCTCACTGATTACTGTGTATTCTGCTAGGAGGAAAGCACCAAGAAACGCCAAAAACGTCTGTGAAAAAAAAAGAAAAAAAAAACCGCAACGCGTCGCTACTCGCTCAAGAAACGAAACCGAAAATGAACAAAAAATTGCAAGTAATTTGCAAAATTATTATTGACACAAACTGTTGAATACATTTTTATGAAGGTAATAAGCAACACTTAGTTCCAAAAATAATTTTAAACACCACGTTTGCTTTGTTTATTTGGCGGTTGTCGAATCAAGCTCTGGCCTGCTCTGGCATCACTGTGTGACAACAATAATGGTGGCTTTGGATGTTGCGGAACTTTTACATCGAGGACCTCAAACTATATTCGTTTTTTCTTTCGTTGTTCTTTCCTTCTGCCTCTGCAGTGGATCTGTACACGACGGTAAGAACGCGTCATTGCAGCCTTTAGCCAAGCAGGCCTACGTTCTGTCAGTCTCATTCTAATCACCATAGCTTAGTGTTCTTGTCACTGACAAAACACGTTGCAGACGCAGTTTCCAAATGTCTCCATTCTCAAGACCGCTTCTTTGCTCTCCTGTTAACTGCAGGGGCGGAGCTTTCCAGTGCTGAATCTCAGGTCCTGAGGCATCCTTCCAGTGGAAACGTTCATCACCTGATTTTCGCAAACGAAAGCACAGTTTCTCGTGTCTACAGAAGCAAAGCAGACTTGATCTACAGCGTCGGAGATATTCCCCAGTTAGTGTCGCCAAGTGACAACATTCTCTTTCTGGTTTCTTACCTTACTGCTCTGTCCTATTTAATACTTATTCTGCAACGTTTCTACAACAGGCAGGAGCTCCAGGCGAGGCCCCTGGTTCGAGATGCTGGCCACGAGAGCTGCCCATCGGACGCGCCGTGCAACAGGCTCAACGCCGAGTGCCTTACGTGCAAATTCAACTACTCTTGTGTTTATGGTGAAGAAGTCGCCGTTATGTGTCAGCCCAAGTCGGGAATCAAGTGCATTGTGAGTGACACCACGAGCGCGAAGCCAGTTTCGTTTTTCCTATTCTTCTCAGTGATATGTTTGTCCAAACGTCCGAATTTTGCACATATGAGCTGCTTGCGAAAAATAAAAGGCCGATGCAGCGCATAATTGAAATCTATACATTTAATCTGCAAATTTCATCTCATCCGAGTACAGTTTGAAATTACTGTGTGTAGCACAGGCTAAACTTAAGCGAAATTTATTTCCACATTTAATGTATTGTTCTTTAATAGAAGGGGCCAGTATTGGGAAGGGAACTGTTAGCTGTGTTCAGACCCTCATATGTAGTCAGGGCGGTAAATTTCTGTACTGGAATGCTATTCTGCACTGGAATGCTAGCCACACGCTCGCCCCAAATGTGACATGCACTGTGCCCGAAAATTGTTATTTATCGTGCTGTTAGAGTTTGTTTAGAAAAGTAATCATAATTATTTGTGGGACAGTAGAAGGTATGGTGTGAACATAAACGCGGACGAGAAAGAAAGAATGACGCGCAAGACCCCTAAGTTCCAAATAAAATTTAGTTACTGCATCTTGTTTGTGTAAAAAAAAAAAAAAAAGTGAGAACAACGATAATACCATCATCATGTGTGGCCGAACCACCAGCTTTGGTTACTGTCCACGAAAGCCTTTCCTTTCAAGAAGGAGGTGGAAGCTGCTTTTAGAGACACTTGTCAAAGAACATTTGTGTGGTCGCACAGGTACTATGACCATGTATGGTGCTAGATATTCTTTTTTTTTTTTTTTGCCTTCACATTCTGCAGTAATAGCTGCTATGGGTTCTTGGTCACTTAGTGTGCTTAGACTTTGCATGATTAGTGTCTGTCTTGTTCACTGCATAAAGCCTACTATAAATGCTTACAGACATGATGTCTGATTGTTTCATCTTGCTTTCTGTGTAATGGCACCTGCATAATGATCCCAGTGCCATTATAATGTACAATTATAAGATGCATGCTGTACAATATAGTCCTTACAAGCCTGCTATTCTAAACAATGTTGATGTACGAAATGAAACCAAGGAGGACAAAGATTGGTGCCAGTGCGTCTCCAGAGTTGTTCTTTCCATCCATTTTGCAAAGGCAAAGCAACAGACCTCACCCCCAGCATGTTGCAAACCACAAATGGGCATGACTTGAAAAAACAGGTACCGTTATTCTTGTGTAATCGTATGCCTGAAGAACATCCTCACGATGAAGCAACATCATCTTTGTTGAGTACATACACCACTTGTCATCACTGTTAAATTTCAGTTAGAATTTAGCACTTGTGTGTATCATTTCTTCTTTTCCTGTTATACCCGTGCTTAACTACCTGCTCTTGCAGAGCACTAACTAGCCCAAACAGACCTCAAGCACACACATTCTTTCATAATGAAATCTGTGCAAGAAATAAAGAAAATGCTGCATGCTGACATGCTTTCTCATTCAGTTTGCATAATGTTAACAGAAAGGTCCCTAATGGCACTTGAGTTGTAATACAGCAAGCAAAAAAATAAAGGCATCCTAAACTCGCTTGGCATTTTGCTACTATTTAGGAAATGTTTGTTTGAGCTCTCTCAATACAATTTTTACACAAGAAAGGCTCGCCCTCGACGTATCACATACAAGAACCATAGTGCAATTGATGGCAATACTATGCAGGACAAGTCTGGTGCCTTTGAGCGGAAGATGATCTGCCGCTACTGCTATCAGACAGCAAACAGTGAGCATACCTGTGACCACAACAGCACCTGCCAGGTGAACAGTGCTCCACGTCAGCGCTACATTGCAACATGCAACGTTCGGCCTGATGTTCTCTGTCTTGGTAAGGAGCTGTGCAATGGCTTTGTATTAAAAGGCTTTTTTGTTGATGCTTGTGGAGCTCCTGTTTTGAGCAGCACCACCGCCACCACACACACTGGCTTAGTCGTACCGAGAAAGCCAAGAGGCTCATCATTATTAGCCAAGGAAGTCAGCATATTGTACAATCACAAGAAATAGACTTCAGGCTGTATTCCAGATAAATTTTGGTGGGCCTTCAATACCTAAGCCAATGGGTGATACTAAAAAAATGTAATTCTGGCGTTTTACTTCCCAAGAAAAACGCACTGTGATTATGAGGCACGCCGCAGTGGAGGGCTCCGGATCGATTTTACCATCTTGGGTGCTTTAACATCTACTTTTCATTCTCTCTCTCTCTCTCCAGTTCATTTTGCCCCCATAGAATTGTGGCTGCTGCAGCCAGGATTTGATCCCACGCCTTTATGCTTAGCAGCACAACACCAAAGCCAATACACCAGCACGGCGAGTGGGCAAAATGCCATCACTTCAGTGACATGTCACGCAGGCTGTCATGTTGCATAAGAAAGAAATTATTCATGAAAGTGACAGTCTGTTTATTGTTTATTAATGATGTGTTGAATGCAGGACATGATTATGCTATTTGTTTATTTATTTTGGAATCTGTCAATCCCATGGGTGGGATTACTACAGGAGTGGCTGTATACTACAGATAATATACAGACACAAGCATCGTACTCTATGTATAAAGAACAAATTAAGAAACACTCTAGAATTAGTGGCACACATAAGTTTGCCACTTTGGCAGGATCACATGCAGTATATATTTCTCAATATCTTCTACAAACCTTTCTAGTGTTGGTTGGTCTACATGCAATTGGTAAAGCACATTCCATTTCCTGATTACTTGAGGGAAAGAAGAAAAATGAAGCATATTGTTAATGCAGAAATAGTCTTTATACATTAAATCATGCTTTTGGTTTATCTTCCCTTTTTCTTTTATGTTAACGAAAGCTACAATGTTAGTTTTGGAGTGACCATTCAGCAGTTGATAAAAGAACTTCAGGCGATGTATCTTTGCTCCGTCGCACAGTGTAGCTAGCCCCACGCGCTGCAGAAGCTCTTTAAGTGAATTGGTTCGCTTGTAGCAGTTAAAGATTAATCTTACCGCCTTGAACTGTATGCTCTCAAGTGCAGAAATGCTTGTATTTGTGAACGGAAACCACACTATGTTTGCATATTCTAGGATTGGTCATATATATGACAAATGCTCGATTTCTTGAGTTGCATTGCAGAGCGTTCATTTAGGGAAAAATAACTTATTCATTGCTTTTTATTACACGTGTTGCACTTTCAATTCTAGCTAAGGTCAGATCTTATTGAAAACCCGAAGTATTTCTACTGAGTTACCGCTCAAAGGGTTATGCCCTTAAATGAAAATGGGAATGAAAGTTGACATTTCTTCTGTGTTATAGTCATTGTGATCGTTTTCTTTTCAGTATTAGCTACCATCCGGCAGTCTCGACACCACTGGGCTCTTTGTTCAGAGAATTATTGAGGGCCACTTGATCGTTATGGTCTTTAATTTCACTGTAGAGCATGCAGTAGTATGCAAATAACCTCATTTTTACATCAACGATTTCTACAATATTGTCTATGAATAACAGAAACGAGTGGAGCCAATACAGATCCCTGCGGGACACCTGAAAGGTCCTTAACTGTGTCAGAGCAATGGCCATTATATTGTGCGAACTGCTAGTGATTTGAAAGGTAATTTCTAATCCAGTCCATTATCGGGCCATTTACATGTTTATCTGTAAGTTTAGAGATGAGTTTAGCATGTGCCATATGATCAAAGGCCTTTAAGAAGTCTAACAAAATTATATCAATTTGTGAGTGGTTATTAACGGCCAGCGCGAAGTTAAGCATTGCCTCGACAAGTTGGGCGACTGTAGATAACTGGCTTCTGAAACCAAGCTGAGAAAGGGAGATCAGGTTTCGTCCACAAATTTCGTTATTAATTTGAGCATAACGTGCTCGAGAATTTTACGACAAGTACAAGTGAGAGAAATTGGTCTGTAGTTTGACGGGGTTGATATCGCCAGACTTGCGCGCCGGTTTACCTTGGCAATTTTCCAGTTCTTAGGAAGGCTGATCGCAAATTGATTTCATGAATATGAGATGGAGGTATCTGCCAACCAGTTCAGAATAGCGTTTTAAGAAGTTGTTCGGTATTTCATCCAGGCCACTACTTTTCATCAAGGTTTAAGAGCAGTGAAAGAATACCAGTTGCTGTGGTTTCTAAAGACAGTAATGTTTTTACTTGAGCACCAAAATTTATCAGGCGAGTTTTTGATAAAGATGTGGAATGTGTGTCCGAAAAGGTGGTGTTTCACATTCCGTATCTTGCCTTTTAAGACCAACGTGAGCGACGCTATCTGGGAGCTAGTGCTCCCTTATGTTTTTCTGTACTTTCTTACTCATTTGATTTTGAACTTTAAGTTAATTATTTCGTGACTAATCCACAGATTGTGCTTTCTAGTAGTCTTTTTCCATGTGGGAATAAAATTATCTATACAATACATGACATGGTTTTTTAAATGTGTCCACACATCATTTATGCTTGCGCTACTATCTGAACAAAGATCTGAGAAGTCGGAATATGCATGTGAAAGGTAGGTCATTATTGCGGCATCATCTGCTTTATTGAAAGAGAGTACGAGCTTTACCGAGCCTCGTTGACGAAACGGAGCTAATAAAGGCAAGGTGCACAAAATTTTGTGATCGGGTATTCCATCCACTGTTTGAACACGTGCTGTCGGCTGAAAAGTAATCACTCACAAATACTAGGTCTAACAGAACAGAATGCTCCATGCACTCGTGTAGGTTGAACAAGTTGAGTGAAAATAAATGTAAACATAAAGTCTATTACAGTATTGTGCACGTAACCCGGACTCGGCGAGAGCCAGTTTACATCAGGCAGGTTAAAGTCACCCGCCGTAATTGTCCTGCCACCTAGCATGTGCTGAATTCAGGTAGTCAAAAAGAGGGTGCAAATACGGAGCTACAGCATTCGGGGGCCTATCAACAGCACCAACGTGCATGATACTGTCATTAAGATACAGCTTAAACCAGATTGCCTCGACACCAGGCATGTCCGGCATAACTAAATTCCCTGCCACAAGAGTATTAATGCCTCCCCCTCTGGTATCTCTATCATTGCGAATGATTGAGTAGCTCGGCGGCATGATTTCGTGGTCATATATAGCTGCATTCAAACATGTTTCGATCACAGTAATAATATCAGGCTTT
Organism: Dermacentor variabilis; assembly: GCF_050947875.1. Lineage (NCBI taxonomy): Eukaryota > Metazoa > Arthropoda > Arachnida > Ixodida > Ixodidae > Dermacentor > Dermacentor variabilis. Next base: position 30,019,046 of record NC_134569.1, read on the forward strand.
AACGTCAACGAAATAGCTTCCAGCTCGTCCATCTTATTCGTAAGACTTCGCGTGTTAACATTGAGGAACATTAGGGACGTTGCCGCCAGGAAGACCGAGCTGCTGGCAGTTTGGCTTTCTCCTTTTTTCTTTTTAGTAGACAATATTCTTATGGCTATCATCCCAAACAAGAAGACAACCATTTATCTGAACTTTGTCATAAATCAGTCTAACCTTTTTGCCTTGCTGCGATGTTGTTTGGTTGTATTCCACTTTTTTTTTTCTTATTTCACAAACGCCGAACGAGTAATCTTCGCCTATCGAGTAACCGAAGCCTTTCAGTTTGGAGCAAGACTAAAGTATTTTAACTTCGTCGCGGTAGTCAAGTGTGTGTGTGTGTCTGTGTGTGTGTGTGTGTGTGCGTGCGTGCGTGTGTGTGTGTATGTATGTGTGTGGAGAGAGAGAGAAACTTTATTTAACAGGAAGGGAGTTTAAAGAGGGCTGGTCAGAGCCCTCCAGTTCAGGGCCTCACTGGCCTCTGCCAGCTGCCTGACCTGGCTAATTAAACACTTTTGCCCTGCCAAGTCGAAATGTTTGAGCTGTTCCTCCCACTACTCCATTGTGTTATTGCTATTTGACCTATGAGGGCGCTTAGTGCACTCCTAAGTTACATGTATTAGGGTAGTTGGTTCTACCAAGGCGATGAATATGCTCAATTCCTGATATTTGTACCTGCAGTCTGTCCTTAATGTTTGTCTTTGACACTATATCTTAAAGTCTTTCAAACAACTCGTTCTGCTGTTCGTGGACTACATAAACAATAAGTTTCAACCTTCGACTTCTGTTTTCAAGATCGTCAACTTATTTTTGTCCATATATTTCACACAATATTTTTGTTCTATATTCGCTTTACGCAAGTTTCTTACCACTTCCAGATACTTTTTGGTTGGTCACAGATTTTTGTCTTCTGCGATTGATTCTGATTGTTTTGTTAGCTCGTCATCCGTCGGCCCGGATTAGTTTCGATATCACCACTAAGCAACAACAGGAATCGAAGGGAAGTAATCGCATCAGAAAGCATTTCACACAATGGCCATAGGTATTGCAGCAAAATTAGGCAGACATTGTTCCTATGGCAACATTTGCCGTACTGCCTGCTTACCTGGACGAGAAATAGGGACAGGTTTGAGGTCCACATCATGGTACCACTGCCATCCCCACCGTCGGGTGCTCTGGCGAAGCAAAGTTTTATAGCGCTGGCTATGATTGCTGATGCGAACACTCCTGGCAGTTCAGGTGATGTTGTGCTTCCTGAGTCAACGCTGAATCGACAGTCCAGCACGGGCAGTAACTTTCCTTGAACACTGATGAGAATGAATGGTGATGATAGCAGCGTTTCAGCAAATTGGTTCTGGTCCCACTGGTAATAGCAACAATACAAGCAGAACCTGGAAAAGAAACAGGAACGTGTTCGAGGTTGATATTGGTATCGCTGCCATGCCCACTGTTGAGTGCTCTGGCAAAGCGAAGTTTTATAGAGTTGGCTTCGGTTGCTGATGCCAGTGCTTCTGGCCGTTCCGGTCATGTGCTTCCTGAGACAGCACTGAATAGACAGTCCAGTATGGGCAGTAACTCTTCTTGATCAGTGACGAGAACGAATGGTGACGATAGTAGCGTTTTGGCACTTGGTGATAGTCCAGCTTGTAATAGCAGCAATCCAAGCAGAACCTGTACAAGAACAGGAACACGCTTTTGCTTCTAAGAAACCATATGATTACTGATTACCGCCCATGATAATTCATTCTCAAGCAATGTCAGAAGTAGTACACTTGGCAAGGAATGTTTCAGCCACTTGGAAGAAGATTTATAGTAAGAATCTTACCATTACATGATAATTAATGCATGGTAAACTGCTTTGTGACAAAAAACTTGTTCATTTTCAGGTAGGAGGCAGTTCCACAAGAACCTGCTCTGCAATTGGACCAGGGGCTACAGCTGGTGGACAGCCCTAGTGCTCAGGTTTGTATACTTTTGTAGCGTACCATATATTAATGTGCTTAATTACCATGAAATTGATGCACGCACACTTGTTCACACTTCTAACCTGCACTTGTGATTTGATTCTTCCGATCAGCTGTTCTGCAAGGACATTGGCAAAAGCTCTCATCTAGCCATGGCTTTCTCATGTTTACTGTCCTCCTCTTTGACCACATGGCAACAACATTACAGTCAAACATTTATTTACTTAGACCCAACTTTACAAAACAATTATATTTAATCAAGTGATCTCAATTCCCTGACACATATTTGTAGAGCCTAATGTGTTGAAAACGTCAAAACAAGGAAGTGAACTCAGCATCTTGTCCAACTTAACCAAGTTTTGAGGGGAAATATAGATAAAGTGTGTTATCTTCTCAGTGCACCAATTGTTTAGTCCAGCAACGCCCTCACAATAAAAAATTGAGATCTTTTTTGGCTCTTGATGTACTCATTTCCTGATAAAAGAATGCTGAACATAAGCCGTGCATCCTGAATACTTGTGCAATACAACTTGTGACACATACATTACATAAGCTTATTGCCCAACATGAACCAACGCTAAGCAGAACTAAGGCGGTCAATAATGAGCAAAACAGTACTCTGCAGTGTTCATAAGGCTCATTACAGTTTTGTACATGGAAGGGTGTGATATTGGGATTGTTGGTAAAACCTGCTTGTTATAAAATGTAAAACGGCATTAAGATGCTGTATACGGTAATTTTTCAAATGCGTTCTTGTATTGTTTAATGCCATCATTCAACAAATGTACCATTTCATATACCCACTCCTGTCCAAGGCCCGAGACTGAGGCCGGCAGCAACTACCAAACAAAATAAATAAAGAAGTTTGATTAACAGCGCAAGGACACCAGAGGGAACAGAAGAGAGAACTGAGTGCTGTTGGAAGTCAGCGCTCTGTTCTTGCTTCTGTCCCCTCTGGTGTCCTTGCACTGTTAATTAAGGTTTATAGTTTGTACATCAGTTCTGACCAGTTTGCACTGACATTGCAGCATTGTGCTTGGTGGCTTTGGAGCAGACCGGTTCTACCTGGGCATGTGGCAAGAGGGCATTGGCAAGCTCTTCAGCTTTGGTGGTCTCGGTGTCTGGACGTTGGTCGATGTCGTCCTCGTGGCTGCAGGCTATTTGGGACCTGCTGATGGTTCCCTGTACATTTCGTGATGGGGCATTCTATACGGTTGCAGGATTTGTTACAGTGGACTCAGAAGGGCTGATGCACTTATGCTCGCTGCAGGTATGCCAAAAAGCTCTGGGTAGGGTTGCAGCAGGAAAATCTTCCCCCTCCACCCCACTTGTAGTGATAGCACAACGAACGCAGGGCCCGATCTCTGGGCGCCTACATTCTGGTGCAGTTCCTCAGAAAAATGTGTGCAATGAGGTTTGGGACAAAAAGCCAGACTGGTTTCCCTCCTCTGACTAACCAGGTGATGCTAGTTCATTTCTCTAAACCCACAACATTTTACCTGAAGCATCATCTCCATTACATAAAACGATTTTTCCTTTCTTCCTCTTTCCCTCCCCCCCACCCCATTTCTTTCCTAAACCAAAGCTGCACATATATAGGGAACACAAACATACAGTTCAGTGTTGTAATGCTTCAAGCAGTTTATAGAATTTTTGTAAGAAATTTTATCATGTTCTACAGTTAGATATTTTCTCTGGGTGTGTTCTGGCACTGCATTCTCGGTTGATCATTGCTAACGTGGTGCCAATTGGTCAAACCAGCAGAAGCACTCATGGCAAAAGAACCAGGCAGTTGGGATGCACAGTTGGCGTTCAGCTTATGGCTCATGGGACCCAAAGAAAAGGTGAATGTTTCGTCAGCCTGGACCTGCATTCGGATTTCCAGCCTGTTTTAATACAGTTGAACCTCACTGTAACAAAGTTGAATCAGTCATGAAAATACCTTTATTATATCTGATATTCATTATAAGCATGCACGTGAGTAATCGACTAAAAAATTATTGTGGTCAGGTCTATGTAAAAGAAACACAAGTTGGGTGGCTCCTATGGGCCAGCAGCAGGTCTCCTGCGCATTTTTGACCTGTTGACATCTTGCCGTCCCGATGCAAGACATGGGAACAACAATAAATTATGAACATGCACTCTGCACCAAATAAACATGCTCTGCATCACCACATGTGCAAGCAAAAATTTTCCTCCATGTGTAACTGATACAGTGTCCAATCCCACATTTTCAGTTTCCTTATTGCAGGAGAATACTCCACTGAAATAAAGCCTGGCCGACCGAATGCTATATTTACTTCCATATATCTGATAATTCATTATATTTGTGTTATAGCGAGGTTCAGCTGTACGTGTGAACAACATGGCCTTTAGCAGAAAGAGCATAGAAATCCCTTTCTTGCATCCTGTTCTTTCTCTCTGTTCCTGCAAAAGTCATGAGCCCAAATGCATATGCTTCATCATAGTGTTGTACGATTTTACTGGCTCCTAGCACAAACTGCTGGGAAATTCAACATTTTCACGGAACCAATGCATTGTGAATCTTTGATATGGGCAAGAGCTGTTGTACAGTGTGAAACAAATGCTCTCAGCACTGATTTGCCTACCGCACAAAAATGTGTCATCAGGCAGTGACTCTTCTGATTGAAGTCTTAATTGCGCTAAGCCTCCTTTCAAAGTAGTGTCGTTACTCGGTTGCATTACAAAGGGAGTCTGCTCGCATGTCTTTTCTGTCCCATGACATGCTTGCAAATTGAAGGTGGATCACTAGGGCTTCAGTTAAAGAACTGTTTATTGGCGTTGGGCACGTGGCAGAGCAGTTCTTGTAAATAGCGTACACAACGTATTGTATGTGTGCTTGGAAATAAACTCATTAACTTCTGCATTTTTTGTTACCTTTCTCAGATGTCAAGCTTCCTGTTGTCTGCCTTGCCTCATTTCGTGCATGTTAGTGCATCCATGTATAGCGCGACTGCCAGCAAAGGACACGCGAGCAAGTGTTCGCGTGTCATTCAATTTGCATTTAATTGGCTATATGTCAAGTACCATAGGGCAATAGCTTGAGAGGAGCAAGTCTTTATGTCTGAATAACATGAAAATTAAGTGGCAATAAAATATTGCGTAAAGCACAATGGTTTAAGCACAGTCATAAGTAGTATTTTCCATAATTATGAACTTATCACCATATGTAAAAAAAAAGTACAACTCAAGAAATGGAAGTGTAGACTGCAGGTTAATTTGCCAGCCTAAATTCTTTGTTGTCAGATTGTAGGGGTGGCAAAGAATAGCATTTTGGCCAGGGATCATCATCATCATCAGCCTGGCTACGCCCACTACAGGGCAAAGGCCTTTCCCATACTTCTCCAACTACCCTGGTCATGTGCTAATTGTGGCTGTGCTGTCCCTGCGAACTTGTCTCATCTGCCTACCTAACTTTCTGCCGCCCCCTGCTACGCTTCCCTTCTCTTGAAATCCAGTCTGTAACCATTAATGACCATCGGTCAACTTCCCTCCTCGTTACATGCCCTGCCCATGCCCATTTATTTTTCTTAATTTCGACTAAGATGTCATTAACTCGCATTTGTTCCCTTACCCAATCTGCTCTCTTCTTATCCCCCTTAACGTTACACCCATCATTCTTCTTTCCATAGCTCATTGCGTCGTCCTCAATTTAAATAGAACCCTTTTCGTAAGCCTCCAGGTTTCTGCCCCGTAGGTGAGTACTGGTAAGACACAGCTGTTGTACACTTTTCTTTTGAGGTATAATGGCAACCTGCTGTTCATGATCTGCGAATGCCTGCCAAACGCACCCCAGCCCATTTTTATTCTGATTATTTCCGTCTCATTATCCGGATGCGCGGTCACTACCTGCCCTAAGTAGATGTATTCCCTTAACACTTCCAGTGCCTCGCTACCTATCATAAACTGTTGTTCTCTCCCGAGATTGTTAACTGTTACTTTAGTTTTCTGCAGATTAATTTTTAGACCCACCCTTCTACTTTGCCTGTCCAGGTCAGTGAGCATGTATTGCAATTGGTCCCCTGAGTTACTAAGCAAGGCAATATTACCAGCGAATTGCAAGTTACAAAGGTATTCTCCATTAACTCTTATCCCCGATTCTTCCCTATCCAGGTCTCTGAATACCTCCTGTAAACACACTGTGAATAGCATTGGAGAGGTCGTACATATATATCCCTGCCTGACGCTCTTCTTTATTAGGATTTTGTTGCTTTCTTTATGGAGGACTGCGGTGGCTGTGGAGCCGCTATACATATCTTTCAGTATTTTTACATGTTGCTCGTCTACACCCTGATTCCGTAATGCCTGCACGACTGCTGAGGTTTCGACTGAATCAAACGCTTTCTCGTAATCAGTGAAAGCTATATATCAGGGTTGGTTATATTCCGCACGTTTCTCTGTCACCTGATGGATAGTGTAAATGTGGTCTATTGTTGAGTAGCCTTTACGAAATCCTGCCTGGTCGTTTGGTTGACAGAAGTCCCAAGGTGTTCCCGATTCTATTTGTGATGACCTTAGTAAATACTTTGTAGGCAACGGACAGTAAACTGATCGATCTATAATTTTTAAACTCTTTCGCGTCCCCTTTCTTGTGGATTAAGGATTATGTTGGCATTCATCCAAGATTCCGGTACGCTCGAGGTCGTGAGGCATTGTGTATAGAGGGTGGCCAGTTTTTCTAGAACAATCTGACCACTATCATTCAACAAATCCGCTATTACCTGATCCTCCCCAGCTTTTCCCTTTGCATAGCTCCCAAGGCTTTCTTTACTTCTTCTGGCATTACTTGTGGGATGTCAAATTCCTCTAGACTATTCCCTCTTCCATTATCGTCGTGGGTGCCACTGGTACGGCTTTGTCTCTTAGCAAATACATCTGATTCTTGCCTATTCCTAGTTTCTTCTTCACTAATTTAAGGCTTCCTCCCTTCCTGAGAGCATGCTCAATTCTATCCATGTTATACGTCCTTATGTCAGCTATCTTACGCTTGTTGATTAACTTGGAAAGTTCTGCCAGTTCTATTCTAGCTGTAGGATTAGAGGCTTTCATACATTGGCGTTTCTTAATCAGATCCTTCGTCTCCTGCGATAGCTTACTGGTATCCTGTTTAACGAAGTTACCACCGACTTCTATTGCACACAGCTTAATGATGCCCATAAGATTGTCGTTCATTACTTCAACACTAAGGTCCTGTTCCTGAGTTAAAGCTGAATACCTGTTCTGTAGCGTGATCCGGATTTCCTCTATTTTCCCTCTTACCGCTAACTCATTGATCGGCTTCTTATTGTACCAGTTTCTTCCGTTCCCTCCTCGTCTAGGCTAATTCGAGATCTTGCCATCCTATGGTCACTGCAGCACAGCTTGCCGAGCATGTCCACATCTTGTATGATGCCAGGGTTAGCGCAGAGTATGAGGTCTATTTCATTTATGGTCTCGCCATTCGGGCTCCTCCACGTCTACTTATCCCGCTTGTGGAAGAAGGTATTCATGATCCGCAAATAATTCCATTCTGCAAGCTCTACTAATAACTTTCCCTTGCTATTCCTAGAACCTATGCCATATTCCCCCACTGACTGGTCTCCAGCCTGCTTCTTGCCTACCCTGGCATTGAAGTCGCCCATCAGTATAGTGTATTTTGTTTTGACCTTACCCATCGCCGATTCCACGTATTCATAAGAGCTTTCAACTTGTTAGTCATGATGAGTGGATGTAGGCGCGTAGTCCTGTAAGACCTTCAATTTGTAGCTTTTACTATGTTTCACACAAGACCTGCCACCCTCTTGTTAATGCTATAGAATGCCTGTATGTTATCAGCTATATTCTTATTAATCAAGACTCCGACTCTTAGTTCTCGTCTCTGCTAAGCCCCGGTGGCACAGGACGTGCCCACTTTTTAGCACTGTATATGCTTCATTTGTCCTCCTAATGTCACTGAGCCTTATTATATCCCATTTAATGCCCGCTAGTTCCTCCAATAGCACCGCTAGACTCGCCTAACTAGATAACATTCTAGCGTTAAACGTTGCCAGGTTCAGATTCCAACGGTGACTTGTCCAGATCCAGAGATTCTTAGCACCCTCTGCTGCGTCACAGATCTTCAGTTGCTTCGCAGCTACTGGGGACTGAGGGCTGTGGTTTGATTGTTGTATTTATATAGGAGGTTGTGGCCAATCCTGCTCTGGTGAGGGAGTGCGTTACCGTTTCTGGTCACCGGCAACAGGCCACACTCCAGGCCTGTTTGTGCAATTTTATCAACATGCAGATTTTATTTTTTTTTAATTCCGGTGGAAAATTGCCTGGAACCAGGATTTGAACCACAGTCCTCTTGCATGTGAGGCGGATGCTCTACCTCTACGCCATTGCTGCATCGGCCAGGAATCAATACTCCTCAAATGTAAAGGTTCATACGTGTTGGCAGAAACACTTAGGAGCATTCAAGTGCTCATAACAGCATAAGTTCGATATGAGGGCATGCAGATTAACCTTTATTAACATATATTTGTTTTCGGTGACATGTCTACCACCCGTTCTAGAAGTTTATTCCATCTCCTATGAAGAACATTGAATTGAGAGAGAGAACTTATTTGAAGGAAGGCAGAGAGGTCGGCCTGAGTTAGAGTGCTCTAGCTTGCTTCACTGCACAGGGGGAGGGAGGACATAAAGACTGGATGAGGGATGGTGATGACATGGAAGGGGGATGCACAACAATGAAGGCGTCAGCATTTTCATGGTTATCAACGATGTCCAAAAAAAGTTATTCACAAGTGTCATCCGCCTTCCAGAGGTTGGCTGGAGTCACAAATCCATTTGAAACTTCACAAAAATGTGCAACGAACAATCTTTTGTGTAGGCTTCTCTTGCATGAGCAGCACAGGTGACAAGAAAGCTCTACAGTATGTAAAGAGCAGTGATAAGTGACTCCACTACAGCAAGGACCTGCACAGCACTTTTCGTGCCTGGAAACCACAGAGAATCATGTGCATTGATTCTAGCAGGTACTTTGGTTTTTTCTCTGTTTTCCTTCTATTTGGCTCCTTGCTTGCCCATATATGGTCGATGGCTTTACTAGCCTTAGTACCCACTCCTTGACATAGAGAAATGCTACGGCATGGCGCCATGCCCAGTGTTCTAGAGGGCAGCAAAGGCCACGCCTTGTCTGCGTCACTCAGGGTCAATGAATATTCACCCTGTGCTCTCAGCAATCTTGAATTTTCAGTAGGCGTGGTTACCGTCCTCAATGCAGACACAAGCAGAGGTAGTTGTGATACCTGTGCCCTGCTATGCAGTTCTGAATTGGGTGCATGGAGTTTCTTTCACGAGTGTTGTTTGTCTCAGTGTACAGATTGAGCAGCCTCTTTATCAGAAGATTTGTATTTTGCTATCTTTTCGACAATGCAAACTTTCTGTTGCATCTTCAGGCAACCCTTTGACGTTGCTTCATGAGAACCAGGACAGTTGGGATATTTGAATGAAGTGTAGAGAAGAGGAATGCCCGGCGCTGCAGACACATGGCCAGCCATCCGGGAGGCACGAGCTCGAGATTGCCTGAGCTGCTCCGGTTAAGACACGCTGCCTGCTGCTCTCTTGTACCGTATCCATATTAGATTCTGGTGGAGGTACTGCGGTTTTCCCCCAACCTGGAATTGCGCCCTCGAACTCTGCCATCCGTCATGCTTTGTTAAGAACGGCCCAGCTGAGGTGCAAGTTTTGCCTGCCAGTTGCGACAGCGGCGTCAACTTTCCTGGAACGCCACCGCAAACCTCTAGCCACGGCGTCACTAAGTCGACTGTGCGTGGAGAACAATGCGCGCGTCCTCGACTCTCCGTCGCTGGAGCCAAGATGAGTGTGACGAAGCAGGCTTTGTGCCTGAACCCGCCACCGCCAACCTGGTCTGCTGTGAACGAGGGAGTCCCCCAAGGAACGTAATTCGAGGTCCCTTCCCACGCGCCGTCCAAGATGCAAGACAATGGGCAAATCGGCCGCGCTGCGGGGGTCTAGCCACCATAGCGGGGGTCAGCAAGGGGAATAAAAGGCACCTCTCCTAATGTAGGCCCCGAGTTCTACGAAGCCCGTCTGGCCTCGGTTGGGGACCGGGAACCTCGCGCAAAGAAGTGTGTGTGTGAGTGTGTGTGTGTGTAATCCCTCGCGCAGAGTGACGACTTAATTGTTTACGATGAATGGTCAAACGTTTCCCTCACCTTGGGATCGAGGGAGGACCGAGTGTTTACTGTTGTGCGGCCGCTCAGTGCACTTTCTCTCACAGTAATGCTAGACTGATGAACTGCAACATTCTTATGTAGATACTGTAAATAAACCATATTTCTCGTTCTCGATGAGAAGCAGTCCTTCCCTTCAACAACGTCCTCAGGATGGATAAGTTGGACGACGGCATGGGCCAGCTACCTTCTAATTCATGCCCGACTTCAATCTTGACAACTGATTACGAGCGATGGGATTGAGCCCCCAATCCTGACAGCCCGACGACCCCAGCCCGACATCCTCAACGGTTACTCCAGCCATCGTATGTGCCGGTGCCCAGCGTCGGCGGGATCCTGCTTCAGCGGCACCGATGAGAAAGTCGTTGCATGAAGATTGGCTGGAATCGTATGAACGCGCCAGCAACACCAACAAATGGGACGATCCCCTGAAGCTCGGCAAGCGATCTTCTATTTATCGGGCGTCGCCAAGCTGTGGTTCAAAAACCATGAAGCCGGTCTCCGCACGTGGGCTAGCTTCAAAACCGGTGTGTCAACTCGACGATGGCGGAGGCGGACAAGGTACGTCACATCATGAAGGGCATTTCCGACGATGCCTTTTATATGCTCCTCTCCAAAAACCCAGGCACTGTCTCTCAGGTCATTGAGCTTTGCCAGAGTTTCGACGAGCTCTGCAGACAGCGTCTGCTCACGCGGCGCCCCCCGGCGTCCGACGAAACCCTCGCGAGCATGACCGCGGCTCCCGAGATGAACTCGCTGCTTTGCCAAATTGTTCGTCCGTGCTGAGGTCGCTCGTCAGCTTTCGCTGCTGTCCTCAGCTACGCCACCACCTCCGCCTTTACAGGCCAACCTTCGCCAGGTCATCCACGAGAAAGTGTGCGCAGCTCTCCCTACTGCCCGCGAGACTCCGCCGGTGCCGACTCCCGTTGCTTTTCCCGAGGTGGCTGCACCTCTCCGCTCCGCCACCACCTCCGACCTTTGCGCCATCCCCATCAGTCGTGCCACTGCGGCCAGCGTTCAGCCGCGGTACCCACACAGCAGTGGACAATGGCGCACTCCCGACAACCGGCCATTATGTTTTTGCCTGTGGTCTACCTGGTCACGTTGCACGATTTTGTCGTCGCCGCGCACCGTCCTACCGCCGTAGCTTCGACGCCACAACATACGTTTCCCCATACCCGTCATCCTCCGCGTCTCAGAACCCTGGCCTCCTGTCTTCCTACTCGGACCACCGCTGTCTAGTTGACCGCCGTTCACCATCGACTCGACGCCGCTCGCTTTCGCCGATGCGTCGTCATCCTTCTTCGCCGGAACGGGAAAATTAATCGTCGCAGTTCCAGAGGGAAGAACTGCGTCACCTACGAACAGACCAAGGCCTCTCCCTTTTCCAACTAATGTTATTGACGTACGTATATGTGGACAGCGTGCACTCGCCCTCGTTGACACTGGTGCCGCAGTTTCAGTTATTAGTGCCAAACTTTGCCGTTCGCTCAGAAAAGTTACGACGCCACTGTCCAACGTGTCACTTCGAGCTACCAGCGCAGACCGCATCATGCCTGCAGCTGCGTGTACCGCTCACGTTGTCATCAACGGCCTCCTTTACAACGTCGAATTTTTGGTGCTGTGTTCTTGTTCCCACGATCTTATTTTGGGCTGGGACTTCCTTTCCGCTAATAAGGCCGTCATTGACTGTTCTCATGCTGGAGTGGAATTTAAAACGCTGTGTAATGCCCAACTCCTTGACGCTTGTGAACCTGAAGATAAAGTATTTGTTGCCGAAGACGTTACAATTCCACCACACTCATCTGCCCTTGCCACAGTGTCATGCAACATTGTTGCTAATGCCAGCATACTTTTTACGTCCCATCTGCAATTTTCACTCGCTGCCTTTCGCTCTTTCGGACGTTCATGCCAGCGTCAGCAGACTGCTCGTCGCCAATCGATTGTCTTGTCCTCTCACTTTGCTTCGTGGGGAGTGCGTTGGCCGTGTCCAGTGTGTCGACCCTGCTGCCATCATTGACATGCCAACTGGTTCCATCGCCACTCATGAGGTCGCCGGAGTGACCTGTAACTCCGCGCGGGAGCCGACTTCGCCCAATGTTTTACATAGCTCCATCGCTGACACGTTGACTGTTTCTTAACGCACCCAACTTCTACACCTTCTCGACAAGTTCCGTTCGTCTTTCGACTGCCAGCATGTTCCCTTGTGCCGCATGTCAACTGTTTGTCATCGCATCGACACAGGTACCAGTGCGCCACTGTGACAAAGACCATATCGTGTATCTGCAACATGGCGCCGTGTTATCGACGGCCAAGTAGCTGACATGCTCAAGCACGGCATAATTCAGCTTTCGGATAGCCCCTGGGCATCTCGTGTTGTTCTTGTTAAGAAGAAGGATGGATCGATTCGACTCTGTGTCGATTACCGTCGTCTTAACAAAATAACTCGTAAAGATGTTTACCCTCTTCCGAGGATTGATGACGCCCTTGACTGTCTCCAAGGCCCGGAGTTCTTCTCTTCTATCAACCTACGCAGTGCCTATTAGCAAGTCGCCATGGCACCCGAAGACCAACCTAAAATGGCCTTTGTAACAACAGATGGTCTATATGAATTTCGTGTAATGCCTTCCAGGCTTTGCAATGCCGCCGCAACATTTGAGCATACGATGGACAACCTTTTGCGTGGTTTCAAGTGGAAAACGTGCCTGTGCTACTTAGATGATGTTATTTTTTCGCCCGATTTTCCCACCCATCTCTGTAGGCTGGAGGAAGTGTTACAGTGCCTAACTGCCGCCGGCCTTCAGCTCAACCAGAAGAAATGCCACTTTGGTGCAAGTCAGCCCATCAGCAAGGCGCGCTGCAGTGACCTTAGGATGGTAAGAACTCGAATTAGCCTAGACCTGAGGAGGGAACGGAAGAAACTGGTACATAAGAAGCGGATCAATGAGTTAGCGGTAAGAGAGAACATAGAGGAATTCCAGATCAAGCTACAGAACAGGTATTCGGCTTTAACTCAGGAAGAGGACCTTAGTGTTGAAGCAATGAACAACAATCTTGTGGGCATCATTAAGGAGTGTGCAATAGAAGTCTGTCGTAACTTCGTTAGACAGGATACCAGTAAGCTATCACAGGAGACGAAAGATCTGATCAAGAAACGCCAATGTATGAAAGCCTCTAACCCTACAGCTAGAATAGAACTGGCAGAACTTACCAAGTTAATCAACAAGCGTAAGACAGATGACATAAGGAAGTATAATATGGATAGAATTGAACATGCTCTCAGGAACGGAGGAAGCCTAAAAGCAGTGAAGAAGAAACTAGGAATTTGAAAGAATCAGATGTATGAGTTAAGAGACAAAGCCGGCAATATCATTACTAATATGGATGAGATAGTTCAAGTGGCTGAGGAGTTCTATAGAGATTTATACAGTACCAGTGGCACCCACGACGATAATGGAAGAGAGAATAGTCTAGAGGAATCTGACATCCTACAGGTAACGCCGGAAGAAGTAAAGAAAGCCTTGGGAGCTATGCAAAGGGGGAAGGCAGCTGGGGAGGATCAGGTAACAGCAGATTTGTTGAAGGATGGCGGGCAGATCGTTCTAGAAAAACTGGCCACCCTGTATACGCAATGCCTCATGACCTCGAGCGCACCGGAGTCTTGGAAGAATGTGAGGGAACAAACACGAGTTAATGACATCTTAGTTGAAATCAAGAGAAAGAAATGGGGGGCATGGGCAGGACATGTAATAAGGAGGGAAGATAACCGATGGTCATTAAGGGTTACGAACTGGATTCCAAGAGAAGGGAAGCGTAGCAGGGGGCGGCAGAAAGTTAGGTGGGCGGATGAGATTAAGAAGTTTGCAGGGACGACATGGCCACAATTAGTAAATGACCGGGGTTGTTGGAGAAGTATGGGAGAGGCTTTTGCCCTGCAGTGGGTGTAACCAGGCTGATGATGACGATGGTGAGCTCACCATTTTTGGCCATGTAGTATCTAAACACGGTATTCTTCCTGACGCCACCAAGCTCCGTGCAGTTGCTGATTTTCCCAAACTTTCCTCCGTAAGAGAACTTAGCAGCTTCCTTGGCCTGTGTTCTTACTTTCGCCGTTTCATTCGGAATTTTGCATCCATCACCGCTCCCTTGAATCAGCTTCTACGGAGCGACTTGAATGACTACGCCTGGTCGTCCGCTTGTGACGATGCCTTCCAAGAGTTGCGTCGTCTACTGACCTCGCCGCCTATACTGCGTCACTTCGACCCGACAGCTCCGACCGAAGTGCACACCGACGCCAGCAGAGTTGGACTCGGCGCTGCGCTCGCGCCAGGCACGTACCCAGGGGGGGGGGGACCGAGGGGGCCCCCCCCCCCGAAATCATGTGGCATACCCCCCCCCCCCTCCGCACCCACGCCACCACTCCTCACACACATTCCTAAAGCGCCGCCAGATCAATGTTGAGACTTGGCAGCTGTTCATCGGTCAGCATTATGCTGCCTTGTTCACTCCTTTTAGATGGCGGTAGCTATCGACCTCTCTTGTAATGTGAAGGACAGTTTTCTTATAGATTCCGCACCCGCGCAATTAACTCGAGATGCGTTCAGTTGTCACCATCTATTCAACCGTCACGCCCATAGCTGTTGCTTTTGTTAGTTCAACCTTCTTTGTTTAGGCTGATCCTGGGACCAGGAGAGGGATGCGGCTGTTACTCAGCTGGTCTGTACTGTCATGGAACGAGTTGCGGCCAGAGAAAACGCCAATTGCGTTTAACTTTTCCCTTTGCTTCATTATTTCCTTGAGTTACGGCTCGCCGCGACGCTGGCAGATACCCGGAACCATCTACACATGATATGGGTTAGATAAGGTGGGAAATAAAATAATGTGAAAGAGAGTCCATCATGAAACCCTGCAATAACCCTTAACCCATAAGCAAGATGACTGTCGCCCGTTACCTCGTCTGTTTTTCCCTTATTGTATAGCACTTTTCGTGCAAAATTGGCAACTGGAAACAAAAATTGCAAGGAGTTGAGAAATTAAGCGATCTACTAAGGGAGAGAGCCAAGGCAACAACCAAACTGCAAGCAAAAGTGAATAATAAAAAAGTTAACCGTTGTTTATGAGAATATTTATGGATCAACATCTTTTTATTTAAAAAGGAAGTAGAGAAAACGCCGCCGGAAGTCGAGAACAATTACTTGTTTTGAATGATGCTTCTACAGTTATCGGTCGAACCGCCTCACCTAGCCACTTCTCTGCTGTGCTTATGTGGGTGTTTTTCTAACCTTTCGTGGTGAGCGCAGTACGTCTAGAATCGCAGAGTCCTGTGCTCTACGCGGTTGTATGGGACTGGCGGCCGCACAGCGTTACGCAATTCGCGGAACTGTCAAAACTGATCAACAAGGCGAAAATAACTGATATTCGAAACTATAACATGAGAAAGACTGAAGAAGCCGTAAAAAATGAACGCAGCCTGAAATCAGTAAAAAAGAAACCTGGCATAGGACAAACCATGATGTATGCACTAAAAGATAAGAAGGATAATATCATCAGCAATCTCGAAGATATAGTAGAAGCAGCAGAAAAATTTTAAGCTGACCTGTATACAGTACCCAGAGGAGTCACGATACCTCACTTAGAAACAGTAATGAACAGGATACAGAAACTCTTCTATAACTAACCATGAGGTCAGAAGGGCCCTACAAGACATGAAACGATGAAGATCGGGAGGAGAAGGTGGAATAACAGTCGACTTAATCAAAGATGGAGGAGACATAATGCTTGGAAAACTGGCGGCTCTTTATACGAAGTGTCTATCGACTGCAAGGGTCCCAGAAAACTGGAAGAATGCAGACATTATACTAATCCACAAAAAAGGAGACAATAAAGAATTGAAAAATTATAGGTCTATTAGCTTGCTCCCAGTATTATATAAAATATTTACCAAAATAATCTCCAATAGAATAAGGGCAACACTGGATTTTGTCAACCAAGGGAACAGGCTGGCTTCAGGAAGAGATACATTACAATGGATCACATCCATGTCATCAATCAGGTTATTGCGAAATCTGCAGAGTAAATAAGCCTCTCTATGTGGCTTATATAGATTACGCAAATGCATTTGATTCAGTAGAGATACCAGCAGTCATAGAGGCACTACGTAATCAAGGAGTACAGAACGCTTACGTAAAAAGCTTGGAAAATATTGCTACATGCGTGTGGTATTTGTTTGTTTGAATGAGGCGCGTGGGCGCCATCACTCCAGAAAAGAGGAGGAAGAACGAACTGTGCTCGCACTGTGAATCCAACTGGTCAGCGCTGCAACCGTTGTTGTAAATATAATCTGTAAATAGCTTCTCGTCTTACTGACTCGTCCTTCGCGTAAGAATATCTACAGAGGTTCTACAGCTACCTTAATTCTACACAAGAAAAGCAGGGAGATACCTATAGAGAAAGGGGTCAGACAGGGAGACACAATTTCTCCAAAGCTATTCACTGCGTGCTTAGAAGAATTCAAGCTATTAAACTGGGAAGGCCTAGGAGTAAAGGTCGACGGCAAATATAACAGCAACCTTCGGTTTGCCGATGATATTGTTCTATTCAACAACAATGCAGACGAGTTACAACAAATGATTGGAGACCTTAACAGAGAGAGTCTAAGAGTGGGGTAGAATATTAATACGCAGAAGATGAAGATAATGATAAATAGCCGGGCAAAGGAACAAGAGATCAGGATCGCCAGTCGGCCACTAAAGACTGTGAAGGGCAACACTGGATTTTGTCAACCAAGGGAACAGGCTGGCTTCAGGAAGAGATACTTTACAATGGATCACATCCATGTCGTCAATCAGGTTATCGCGAAATCTGCAGAGTACTACTGCAATGTGTACGTGTACCTAGGTCAATTAATCACAGGGATCCCTGATCATGAGAAGGAAATTCACAGAAGAATAAAAATAGGTTGGATCGCATACGGCAGAAATTGCCAGCTCCTGACTGGAAGTTTACCATTATTACTGAAAAGTAAGGTGTGCAATCAGTGCATTTTGCCAGTGCTGACATATGGGGCAGAGTCTTGAGAGCCAGTTAAGGACAGCGCAAAGAGCGATCGAACGAAGATTGCTAGGCATAACGTTAAGAGAGAGAAAGAGAGCGGTTTGGATCAGAAAGCGAACGGGTATAGACAATATTCTAATTGACATCAAGAGGAAAAAAATGTACCTGGGCAGGTCATGTAATGCGCCGTTTAGATAACCGTTGGACCATTAGGGTTACAGAATGGGTACCAAGAGAAGGAAAACGCAATCGAGGACGACAAAACACTAGGTGGAGCGATGAAATTAGGAAATTCGCGGGTACTTGTTGGAATGGGTTGGCGCAGGACAGGGGTAATTGGAGATCGCAGAGAGAGGCCTTCGTCCTGCAGTGGACATAAAACAGGATGATGATGATGACGATGATGATGATGATGATGATGGAGTTGTTGGGACCCCCCCCCCCGAAAAAAAATCCTGGGTACGTACGTGCCTGGCTCGCGCAGCGAAAATCTGGATTCGACGAGTATGTCGTTGCATACGCAAGCTGCACCCTCACCAAAGCCGAGACTTATTCCATTACGGAGAAGGAATGTTCGGCCATAATCTGGGCACTTGGTAAATTTCGACCCTACCTCTATGACCGTCCCTTCGATGTGATTACAGACCACCATACACTTTGTTGGCTGTTCACGCTGAAGGACCCCTCAGGTCGATTAGCTCACTGGGCTTTGCCGTTGCAAGATTTCAATGTGTGCGTTGTCCACAGGTCTGGCCGCCGACGCGCTTTCCCGTTAGCCTGTGTCAACTGAAAGCGATGCCTGCCTCTCTGCCGCTGACCCAGTACTTTTGTTCCCAGCAGGCTGTGACATGGCTTCGGAGCAATGCAAAGATGCCTGGATTAGTACTCTTATCCACTTCCTTTCAAACCCGTCGACTGTTCCTTCACCCTCTTGAGCTTTGCACCGCCAAGCATCTCACTTCGAAATTTGGGATGGACTTCTCTATCGCCGGAATTACATCTCTGATGTCCACAAGTGGTTGCTGGTCATACCTCGACATCTTCGTGGTGAAGTGTGTTCTGCCGTCCATGCTGACCCGCAGTGTGCACATGCGCGTGTCTTCAAGACGTACACTCGGCTTTGCTCCAGGTTTTATTGGCGTGGCATGTACACCTCTGTGTGCAAGTATATTCGGTCGTGCTCTCAGTGCCAATGCCGCAAGGTTCCTGCTCAGCATGTCTCTAGTCCACTCCAGCCAATCCCATGTCCTTCACCCTTCGATCCAGGCCCTTCGATTGCATTGGCATTGACCTGTATGGACCCCTTCCGAGCACGGCTTCCGGAAACCGCTGGATAGTCGTCGCCATCGACCATTTGACGCGATACGCTGAAACAGCTGCTCTGTCTGCTGCCACCGCCTGTGATATAGCATCCTTCCTCCTGAAAAACTTTATTCTCCGTCATGGTGCACCTCGCGAACTTTTGAGTGATAGAGGACATGTCTTCCTCTCCAAAGTCGTAAACGCGCTCCTTGCTGAATGTCGCATTGCTCATCACACCACCACCGCCTACCATCCTCAAACTAATGGTCTGACGGAAAGATTTAACCACACCCTTGGCGACATGCTCTCCAAATACGTCGCCTCTGATCACACTGTTTGGGACCTCATTTTGCCATTCATCACATTCACCTACAACACTGCACCACAGGCGACCACAAACTTCTCCCCATTCTTCCTCTTGTATGGCCGCGAACTTTCGACTACCCTCGACACTGTTCTTCCGTACAGACCTGACTCATCCGAATGTATGCCCATCTCTGAAGCTGCCTGCCACGCAGGGGAATGCCGTCAGCTCGCCCATTCCTTTACAGCCGTTGACCAGTGGCAACAAAAGTCTCGACGTGACCATGATCACCTGCATTGTCGCTTTCTCCCGGACTCCCTTGTGTGGCTTTGGGTTCCCGCCGTTCCTGCTGGACTGTCATCCAAGCTTGTGTCGAAATATCAAGCACCCTACTGTGTTGTCGCGCAGACATCGCCTGTGAACTATATAGTCGAGCCTGTCACGCCACCTACGGACCAACGCAGTCGTGGTCGTGAGACGTACAACGCCTGAAGCCGAATTACAACCCCATGATTCTGTGTTCACCATGAGTCGCCAGGATGACTCCTTTTCCTATGGGGGGGGGGGGAGTGTAGTGAAGAGAAATGCCCGGCGCTGCAGACACATCGCCAGTCATCCAGAAGGTGTAAGCTCAAGATTGCCTGAGCTGCTCTGGTTAAGACACACTGCCTGCTGCTCTCTTGTACCATATTCATATTAGAGAAGATGTGTCACAGTCGGCGGTATATTATGTTCTCTGCTACAATGCTGATAGGTCACTTGATTTCTGCACAGAGCTCTTACGTGGCCTATCTTGAGACACTTCCGACACTGCAGTGGCCTCGGAGTGGATGGTCAGGTGCGGTGTATGACGTACCGCACTTTGACAGACACTGGCAAAATCGATGATGCAAATACTAAGTTGACGCTCCAGGAGTTTCCCAAGCAGTGAATTTCATGAATGTGCACCAATAAACTCAGCAAATTCACGAGGTCCACACGCTACTTTTCAAGGTTGAAATCAGAAATTACACCAATCATTGACTCCTTTCTGTAATTAATAAAGGAATGGATGGGAATGTAGCTTAAATGCCAAAATGGTTTTTACCTTCTCCAGTATAGTTGAATTTTTTGCATCTTCTGTCGGGATGTTCTTTCAAGAGTTTTATCTGATCTGCATTTCGTAGATTTGCCCAGGGAACGCACTTTCGAAAGGTTCTGTTAAAGATTGCTTGCTTAGGGAGCTTAGGTTTTGTGTGACACCAAAAGCCGCATGTAAGAGACCATGAGAGATTGCTGCTCACTCTGGTTAGATGAAGACGGCTCACTCGACATTCATTGCGTCTTCAACATCCAGCACACCATAGCCTGTGGCTATGGTGTACTCATTGTCAAAGTATATAGCTTCCGTCATTGAGCTCTCCTAGGAATCAAGCTGGTCTGAAGTTCCAAAGACACATAATCCAAACATGAGTGATGAAGTAGACAGCTGACCTTGTTCAGGTGGTCGTGCAAGCATCGTCTTGCTCATCCTTGATGAAAGTGCATTCACGAAACTGGCAAAACTATAAAGGACTGCATAAGGGCGAGAAGCCCAGAGCATTGGTGAGCCCTGGGCACTTCTTTCTCTTCCTCTCAGAGCATTGAATGAACTCGCATTAAATGTACTTAAATAATGGTGCCTTTTATATGCATTATCAAACCTTCCAGATGTGTTCACAGTGACCAGGTAAAATCCAGAACATGCCGCACTTATTTAACACCTACAACACCTATATGTGCACCTACAAACTACGACTGGCCTGTCTCTGGAAATACAACATTCCAGACTCGTATGTCTTCAGATATCACTAGCGTATTTTCACATGACAGCAGAAACATGCTACACAGTGGAATCAAATTGAACTCTCGTGGCGATTCAGTAAATGTTGAGGCTTTATTGCTTTTAATGTGTCAACATGTTTTTTCTAACAGTAGATATTAACATAAATTTTGCACACGTTGTGTCTGCCAGACTTTTTAATATGTGTACACAATAATTCCTTGAGGAGAAGTTTAATGTGTAGCTACAGCTTAATGCACAAGTGTTCTTGCATTGCACCCAAATTGAAATGGGGCCACTGCAGGTAGATATCCAACTTGTGCAGTTGTGCTCGGCAGCAGGATGCCATAGTTCCTGGGCCGCTGTAGTGGGCATAAAACGTCTCTGGACATATAGCTTTTAAAAAGAGACATCTTGTCTCAAGCACTGACCCATAATGAGGAACTCAGCAGACGATCACAAGAGATGGAAGATTGAGTTTTATGGGACCATTTTGGCAGCAAAGATTCCTAATGTGAACAAAGAGAAGCAAGAAGAGTTCAGATAACAGGAATGCATGAATGCATGGCCAAAGCATAATTGAAGGTACATTGCACCCCATCAGCCAGTCACCACCAAAGACAAGCACACCCATCCGGTGTGCCCCGGGGGTGCAAGGATGCTTACCTTACTGTGATTGTTTAGCCTTTTTCTTTCTTTTGTTTTCTCATTTTCAAATCAAGGAAAATAAAACAGATGCAAAACTATATCAGTACGGCAAGCATCATCACATAGTGTGGCCAGACCAAATTATCCGCACCTGCATGTAGTGATGAGTGGCTGAAAGAGAGCACTGTACCTTGACTTACGCTTTGGGCGTGCATTCGTGCATTTCTGTTAATATATCTGAGCTCTGTACAACCTTACTGTATGCAATGTAATATAGTATGATCTAACTTACAGCTACAGACTGCTATACTTCCCGAAGGTTAACAAATTTTTAAAATAAATATGACTAAATGTTTCAAAGGAATACACAGTCAAAGATGCCATAGTGGGAAGGCTCCAGAATAATTTCAACCACCTCAGGTTCTTTAACATGCACCTAAAGCATCGTACACAACCTTTTTTTTGTATATATACTCAATTTATTGTCCTCCTCCTGTTTGCGACAGCTTGTGAAGACGCCGCATACAAAGTTACTTTCCTATGCAGAAATCTCTGAATATAACATCAAGTATTTCCTCTGTGAAAACACGGCCCGTTATTCTGCCCAGGTGAGAAAGTGCAATCCTCAAGTGCTCGGCACCTATGACAGAGTCGTGTCGCACCTCTGCGCTGAACAGTTTCAGGTGCTTCAAGCACTGGTCCAGATGCCTTCTGTGTCTCTCCCGAGTCAAAATGGGGCTCAGGTCTGCTGGCTTGCCACATCTGTAACACGTGGCACAGAGAGAGAAACTGTTTAAATAGCAAATGTTGGGTTTGAGGCTCACACAATTAAGAGACACCTTCACTACACATTCTTCCCTGTGTCCTGTCCATTAATGCCAAATTGCCAAGTCATGTGGCGCCTTGTTTCTGAGCAAATAAACTTACTAACACACTGTACCTATGCCTAGTGCATCGCGAACCTCCATTCGTACAATTACAATGCTGTGTGCAACATTGAGGAAGGAGAGCATGAGCTTTGTGCTGAAGATGACAATGTTAGGGTCTTGCCTGTTCTGCCCTTGTCTTGGAAATGACCTAAATAGATTTCCGTGTTTGCTTATTCTTTGTGCCACATTGAGGTACTGGGTAAATCTGATGCAACACAGAGCTCCAAAGTGAACGTAGCCTGGCCGCCAGCAACATGCTAACTGACGAAGATGCTGCAGCAAAAGCGACCACAATGCCGACAGTACTCTTGTCTCAATCTCGCAACCATGGAATGTTTTCAGGTACTGAAAACCTTGACATCAAAGATTGCTCCAAATAAACAAGTGCATCAGCACACACAATAGGTGGGACCAGACCCATATGTTGACCAACATGACTTTCTACTTGAAAGGCATGGTGTGGGTGTGGTTTGAGATCCACAAAGAGGAGCTGACAAGTTGGGAGCAATGCAGGCAAAAGCTCCGCAACCTTTTGGGGAAGACTGTTGGACTATAACAAGCTGCGAAGAAATGTTTCTACTCAGCTAATCGAAACTATAACACTCTGAAACTTCCAAAATGATATCATACTTATCTTCACCTGCTTCAGATGCTAAGAACAGTATGAGATAGCAAATGCTACAAGCAAAGATAAAAACTCTGCACTTATGTGTATGACATCATTACTACGTCTAGGAGACTGCCATGCAGATGTTCTGGCGATGGTTCGCTGTTTCTTGACTATTTGAAATTAACAAAATACACTCAGACCTCAATATAGCAAACACATACATAATATATTATAGGATATGACAAAGTAAATATAAAATCTGGTTGGATATGCTCTATATCGACTAGTTTTTTACAGGCTATAACGAAACTGAATATGCAAAATCTGTAGGGGTACAAATTGAATATTACACACTAACTATTCATATTTGAAATTTAACTATTCAGCATTTTCGAATATCGAAACTAACCATATATTTCACAACATCCGACTGTTGAAGTCAGGTTACTGTTTGTCTGCTGAGCAAAGTATCACAAATTATCGGAAGTGAAACAATGACAAAGTTTTCAAAGCAATGCAGAAACAAAATGGGTTTTGAAGCTTTGTTTTTGGTTTGGCAGTAGAAGCCTACATGACAACCAGTGATTTTTGCTTGTAGTCTGTAATTTAGTGTTTCTTGTAGTCTAGTCATGTAGCAGTTTTATCTTTCGCGCTACCAATCATGTTTTTCTTGCAATGTACCCTGTTACATGTGTCTACGGCACACAAGTATTTCAGTAGCTCTTTTTTTTTTTTTTTCCCACCACTTTTTACCTATTTTCAACAACCATTCATTTAGTGTTTTTGGAAAGGTAGTCATACAGCAGCCATTTACATTATTCGAAAGCTTGTTTGCAACAAGGCTCTGAAGGTGTTGAGTGGATATTAGTGCATTTCTTTCAATGACAATTAGGGAAATTATGTTTAAAAATTATCCTAATTGCCCGTGATAGATGGTTGTTCCTATTTTAACTAGTCAGCAGTACAGGGGTGGTACCTAAATTACAGTGAAGTATATATTCCTGCTGCAAATATATGCATCTGTGTTTGGCTATTCAATATTCAATTCAATATTTGATACTCACTATTTGTATTCGATACATATCGAAAAGGTTGATATTCGCCCACTTCTGAAGATTTGATGTAATACAAATTGCAGTGAAGCAAATATTTGTTTACTCACGGATCAAAATAAATACTCCAATAAAAGGAACCCAGAATCCTAAGCAAGATAAACTTGCAAAGCCACTTTGCAAAGCAAGCACCAAATGAAGTTACTTTCATGCGAGGTACAAATGTGTTATAATATGGTTCTAATGCATTCAAAGAAAAATAACCTGGTGTACAGAAGGGAGGGAGTTAAAAGAAATAAAATAAACATGCTGCTTCTGCTGAATGTTGGCAATGACAAGGCATAGTTCGGTGCTACAGACTGCACACAATTCTAGCAAGTGATGCTGTGGGACTAAAGAATATGACTCCCAGTAATTTGAGAGTGCAATTATACATCATCATTAGCATGATAAGCCATAAGCAGCTTATCTTTTTATACACCTCATCACAAAAATAGCCAATATTGATGCATGGTAACTGCATGTGGGCAGCGGTGTTGCCAAAAATGTTGTCTCAGGAATGGGAGTGACGTGAGCAGTGTTCAGGTCTTGTGAGAAGGGGTAAGACAAAATAATTAAGAGAGTAAATGCTGTGCTTTTTATAGGCTACTTTAGTTTTTGAGTGACAAACACTGCCAGTCTGGAAATGCTTAGATAATATACGACACCTAACGACAACTTTCTGTGGCGGTGCATGCGCTCGCACATGCAGAGCTTCGGCTTTTATGTTACTATGCCAAGTAGCACTGACGTTTTGCTGGTGCTTTACAGGACCAGGAAAACCAGACATGGACACCAGAAAGCAAAAATTAGCAACAGCGAGTAACGGAAATCATTTTTCTAACCGAGTTATTTTATTAACAAATAATTCGAAAAAAAAATAAAATAACAATTCATACGATTTATTTTACACTACGTAGCTTCCAGTTGCTTGCATTCGCAGACTACATGCTGATGTGCAGTAATAAAAAATGTGCTTCGGCTCAGTAGCTTTGACTGCCCTGCCACAGAAAGTTGTCGCCAGGTATAACTCAAAATATTTTCATGCTGTGGCACATAATGATGAAATATTTTGTTTTATTTCTGCAATACTTTACATGTCTGTTTAACTATGTTTTTTTTTGCATTCTGATTTGCTGAAGCACCATGTATTAAGCAGTAAAGCCAGAAATTTTTGGAACACCTTTAGTCAGCATAGCTACTATTTGATTACTTGTCCCTCCCCTTTCATCATTGGTGCCATGCTTATTTTGGTCCCGTAAAGCATTCACAATGCCCAGTTAAGCATAAACAAACATGTCATGCCTCTCTTTCTTACAAGTCAACATCTTGCAAATGTGATTTGCTCTAACAGTCAAATGATCCTAATAATGGTGATAGCACTCAATGCAACACTATAAAAAGGCCAAGGTATCAGCATGGACTAGAACATCAAAAGTGGCAAACTGATGTTGTGGAATCTTCTAATGGTCCTACAAGCAATGACCCAGTAGTACAGTACATATATTGTTGATAACACTTCCCAAAGCCTCAGCCCGATAAATCTGCACACACCACCTTAGCATTATATCCCTAATTACAATAAGAAAAAATATAAGCTCACAAGTCTTCAAGATGTCCCCCAAGAATCTTCACTAGGTCACTTATGCCTTGCTGTGTTGTGCACGAAGTGAAGCAGTTGTTAACGCACATGCTCTTAGCATGCTCCTCGACTGCGACCTGCTCATCCTCAGACAAAAGATCCAGCTTGTTGAAGATGATGAGGCGGTGCTGTGCGCATGACTCTACACCTAGTTCCTTCAGGTGGTCGTCAATGAAATCAGTTGTGGGCTTGAGTTGAAGCAATTCCCTCGCTTCCACCACTATGAGTGCCACGTCCGCATTAGCTGCCCTGAAATCAATGTTACACTGCACTGGAATTATGGGCTATAAATTATGGCACATTCAGGGTGATGCAAAGAGTTTATATTAAAGGTATACTATTTGCTCCGAATATTTACTGTCACCACTCTATTCGAAGTTTAGATCATCAATGGTAAAATGAATCTAAAGCGGGTCACCATAAATATTGTTTCCGAAAGAGCTGTATACTTCTATTGCAAGATTCCTAGTGAAACTCTGCATTCAATGTCTATTTGAAGTGTATGGTGAAGCAACTATATGGGTTCAAGACATGGAATCCAAGGGAAAACTAGGAGAATTCTCTTTTTTCTGATCTTTAAGCTTTTCTTAATTGGCTTGAATGGTTGTTAATGCTATCTTATGTTATAATGTGACAACAGTTGGCAAATCTTAACATTTACTTCTACATTTAAGCTGTGGACATTTTTTTTTTTTTTGCCCACTAAGCCAGGTAGACCATCACTGAACAAAATAAGCAAATGCATGCATAACTGAACCTAGCTAAAAAGCTCTCAAACATAATAGCAAGAGATTGTTATCTGTTCATACCAGCGTTGGGCACGCAGAATTCCTTCACATTCAACAGGGTCATTACTACGGCGAAGGCCTGCAGTGTCGGAGAATATAGCAGGGTAACCACCAATTTCCAGTGTGCTCTCAATTACATCTCTGGTTGTTCCTGCAATGGGTGATACTATGGCTGCATCCCTCTGACCTGTTCGTTGAAAAAAACAAAATCTTTTCTGTGTTTAGACATATTTTACAAGCAAACAATAAGTAAACAATAAACAATAAGCTTCTGCATATTATTTATTTTAATATCTTTCCCTCCAGTACCAGGTCAAATAGGCACATGCACATGTACAATGGTCACAATCTCAGCCGTCCTTGAAATAACAGTTGCATGAACAAAAGTAACTGAAACCTTCATTAAATTTTATACAAGAACAGAATATGAATGGCATAATGAGGCCCATTTTGTAGCTTCCACATCATCCCAGTGTCTGATCAAGCCCACTAATTGCTGTCACAATTAAAGGCTGCTGTCTACAGTTTATGGGTCTGATAATATAGTAGTGAAAATATGTGCACGGTGGTAGAACAAACCATAACTATGCTTTATGCGAGACTTTACTCCACTCACATAGGGCGTTGAACAGGCTGCTCTTCCCAACATTGGTCCGGCCAATAATGGCAACCTTTACACCATCTCGTAGTCTTTCACCACGTCGGCCGTCCAGCAGATGAATCTGGATTTCTGTAGCCAGTTTCTCGGCCTGTGCTGCGGCTGGAATGACCATGATTTAGAAATAAATCCCTGTAGGTAGTCAGCTATGCGTAATATACCAGAATCCAGTATGGTCTCTTCAATTCCCTGGTCCTCACTGAAGTCAATAAAGGCTTCAACATTTGCGAGGCACTGAAAGACATAAAAGGCTCAGAGATTACGATGGACGATGGGTGACATTTATCCAGAAATCAACATTAATAAGCCCTTGCAAGACTCTGACAAATGTTTTGGAATCTCCCTCCAGTGAGAGGGTATCACCGCAAATTTTTCTTGTTAGTGTTTCAATGTTATTTATTTCATTAGTATGGTACTAAACACAAGGAAATATAAATAGACTATCAGAAGTCTTGAAGTAACAATTGTCGGGAGCGCCTCCTAACAGGAAATAAATGGCCTTTAGTGCGACTGTTGCAAGCAGTAGCAGCTAACATATCATACAAAGCACATTCTCTTTACCAACAATGGGGGGGGGGACATGCAGAAAAAAAAATTGAGCGGTAGAACTGGTACAAGCAATCTACAGAAGTATAATTTATAGCAACAAATAAAAAACGATATAATGCATATATACTTATGAATATTTATTATACTATTTAAGCAATACTATAAGTTAGGTATTCTGTCAATATATTATTCCTTAGGTTTACACTTCAAGAATTGAAATGTGGATGCCTTGTTATCAGATGGGATTGAATTCCACAGTGACATACCTAAAAACATGACACCAAGTTTCCCATAATTAGTTGGAATTTTAGGAAGCAGTAGATAATGATGGGCTCAAAACCCTGTTATTAATATTAACGATACTAGTGCAAGTAAAACCTTGAATACTTAACTTAGTCTTTATGAGACAAAACATAATTAGTAACAGCTTGTTATTGAATAACATGCACAAAGGTTTAGGGGGAAAAAAATGGGAGCAGATCAAGAAGAAAATGGGTGAAATGTCATCAATCATAGCGCCTCATAGCTGTTTTAGATGTGTGGAGTATGCATTACCCTATGATGAAAGGCAGTAGGAAAGATAACTGTGTATACACGTGTAATACAGAGACAAGAGCATGCTGGATAGAGAAAACGGGCATATTCTGATAGTAATGTGAATACCTAAGGAAACATTGTGAATGAGGGATTGGGCATGGCAGTGGAATTTTTGGTGCTCATCTAAAATAACAGCTAGAAATTTTGTTGATTTAGATTTTTTAATTATGTGATTGTTAAGTGACACTACCAAGCAATGTATGAATGATGTTTGCAGAGAATACCATAAATGTTGTCTTCGATGGATTAATGTGTAACATGTTTTTCACACCACGAATGAACATTATCAAAATTATTGTCAAGTTTGTTTTCAGCACAAGATAATTTGTGTCGAATGTGAAACTAGTGGTGTTATCAGTGGGCAAGCATTAGTATTTGTGGCATGTCAATAATGAATAATAGAAATAACAAAGGCTCGAAGTTTTTATCTGTGATTAATAATTTTCGGTGAAGGGAAGAAACCATTCACTTGGACTATTTGTGGTCAGTCTGTTAGGTAGTCACAAATCAACTGCAAAGATGCGCCGGAATGGCATCGTATTCCAGTTTATGTAGATGAATGAAGTGGTTAATAGTATCAAATGCCTTAGTAAAATCAATAAAGAGAGCGCAGACTAATAGGCCTTCATGTATGGCTAATTTAACTTCGTCAGTAAATGTAACGAGTACAAGTTCTGTTGGCAAACCCTCTCTAAAAACCAAATTGATCAGGAAGATAAAAGCTTAAATTTAGGTAAGCAAGCAGCTAACCACCTATAATCTTAATTTTTTTATGACTTTCCTAAAGAAATCCAAAATCTAAATAGGATGATAATTATTCATGAACTCACAATCACCTTTCTTAAAGATTGGGATCACTTTACCTGCTTTGAGGCGGGAGACACACCATCCATAAATAATTTATTTACAATATCTGCTAATATTGGTGAAATTTCTTGAGACACAAGCTTGATGTTCGATGAGTGGATCAAGTCGAGGTCAGGAACAGTCGTTTTAAGAGATTTTATCGTACTATGTACGTCTTGTGATGTTGTAAGGTACAAGTAAGATAAATGGTTGCTACTTGGTACTAGGTAAAGGTGATTAACGCTGTACATCACATACAGCACTGAAATGGTTACTGAAAATGTTAGCTGTATCTTTAGGGTTGGTGAAATTAATTGAATTGTAAGTGACCTTACGATATGCAATTTTCAGCCCCTAGTATTAGCCTTTAGAAATTATTTAATAACTAATTGTTAGTTTCACCTGGTGTCATTTTCATTTCACCTGATTTTGTTCTCATAGTAATTACATTTAGCCTCATTTAGAGTGGCTGCAAGAACATTTGAGTATGTTTTCAATCATGACTGCAATGCGTTATTGAATGGCTGTGTTTTCAGCTCGCTATGAAGAGAATATTTTTTTACTATGGACCACATTAAACAGCTACTGATGCTACACTTTCTTGGTGAACTAAACCATTGCATCACAGAAGTGTTACTTGTGCAAAAGTTTGTGCACTCTGGTATCTTCGCAGAGAAAGATTCAAAAGCTTTTTATACAGATTGTTCCTGAAGTACATCAGCCCAGTGAATCACACGAATCATGTGAATGAACTTGTTTGAATCAATGGATGACCTAATGTTTTTTCTAGGTAGACAAGATGTTACGGAACGTACGCAAGAAAATATAGGATAATAGTTGGTTAATCACAGTCCACAACTCCAGCCATGGTATTATCAGTAGGCAAGCTGGACAGGATGTGGTTTATTAAAGTGTTAGATCTGCTTAGTTCACATCGTGTTGGATTATGAATTAGTGAAGAAAAGTTTCAGCTCAGAAAAGTGCACATGTACTCAAGGCAATACTGACTTTCAGGGTCGATAATGTTGATGTCACCACATTTATTTATTTATTTATTTATTTATTTATTTATTTAACATTTTCTTACAGGCCTCGTATGAGGCATTGGATAAGGGGAGTGTCACAGTAAGGACTTAATGGGTATATAACAAAACATGATATACATACATGATAAATAGACAGTATAATAATGCTTACACGATGTTTTATACAAAGATTAGAACACTGCAGAAAAATTATAAAAGGCAATAGTGTACATATTAGAGAATATTCCTGTTCTCATCAATCAGCATGTTCAATAACCGCTCAGTTTCCCTGCAAAACTCAATGTAAGAAGGTGAGCAATATATGAAGCAATTATAGGGTTACGATTGTTCAATTTACCTCTTAAAATAATTTTTTTTCATAGTTCTTTTGGAGTTAAAATTGTGTTACGAGCCACAAACTACATGTTAAACTCCAAATTGTGTGTTCGTAGTTGAATTTACAATTAAGCTAAAGGTCAAATGCTGCCCTTCCCCGTGTCAGGAGCTTTAGTTATGGGGGGAATTTCTAGAGTGAACTGGAAGCTGTGGCTCTTCATGGCAAGGGCAAGAAAGAGAGAACAATTTATTTACAGAATGGCAGAGAGGTCAGCCTGACCTATAGCTTGCTCTGGCCAGCTAGTCTACACTGGGGAAAAGGGATGGTAAGGAAAAGGGCTCATGAATGATGATGATATGAGGAGGAGGTGCATATATGTAACTTCACAACGTTGTAGCATCTCTAAAGCTGTGTGTCTAGCCCACAAGCTTGTAGAAAGGCTATAGCAGCACTTGTAATCAAGGCTGCGCTGTTTGCATTAGGCCAAGGACCCAAAAGAAACTTGTGTGATAGTGGCCTCTAATCAACGTTTGCGATGGCAGGGACCAGTTTCTGGAATTCTTGTGTATGCGCGGGGCAAACACAAAATGTGTGATCAAATGTTTCTGGCATCTGACAGCATTCACAACTTCCATGGCAAGGGCAATGCTCCAAGAACAGGTCATCATGCCCTGCTTTTGCTTATCTCTCACACTGAAGCTGGTAACAATCACTTTCAGCATATACTATTTGCAGCGCTTTCTCGACCTGTTTCCCTTTCCTGCTGCACCACTCATTCATGACACATAAAGAAACATTTGACGGAATCTTGACAACCGCCATTGTTTGCACCTTTCTGACAAGTCACGCAGGAAAGAAACTTCTGAGCTGTACTGTACAATCTCTGGTACGTGTGGCTGCATAATGCAAATTCCATTCAGATTTCAATGACAATGTTACAGAACTGTAGCCCGGCATCACTAAGGTAACAGAGCCAAGTAAAACATGCTTTAACCGCAATGCTTGAATGTACCGTGACACATGTCGCACTTAAGGCAAACAAGTACAGCAGTCACAGTACATAAACAGGAGTAGTTCCAATTTTTGCAGCATGCAAAGTTCACAACAACCTGACCTCGAAACTGCTTTCCTCCTTTCAGCTCTGGCCCAATCTCACCAAATGCTAGGACACTTTCTGACACCAGAAAGCTCAGTTTCTGTTGACCAATTTCGGTATTAATGCAAGACAGCAAGTAGAGAAAGATTGAAAGAGAAAAACAAAAGAATGGATGGGAGATGGCAATAGAAACAGTTGCCTGAAAAAACTGCAAGCGTGCAGAAAGTGAAATTACACTCTATCCTGTACCCATAATTTTGAACATGCACGAAATGCTTTTCCATATCAGCAGTCTACAAGCTAACCCTTTCAGATGCTAAATAATCCTGCCTGCTGAAAATATTGTTTTACCAGATTTATCTCATTTATATTCTATACCTTCACTAAAAACACCAGAAGGGGCGTAAGATATTGAAAATTTTCACTGAGTTTCATTGTAACCGTTGTTGTGGACTCCACATCTGAACGCCCAAAACTTTATATTACAGAAGCAAGATCGACTATTATATGCATAGTGTGCTTAAGGACACCTAACCATTCCAGTTCCAGCCAAAAACAACAAAAGAGAAACCATTAAGTGACCATATAGTGCACAACAAACGAAGAGAAGCTGTTAAGTGACCACATAGTGCAACCAGCAACAACAAACACACCTACCTTCTAGCACATAATTTTCCAACACGGTTGGTTCACATTTTTCAAATTTTCAGCACAAGTCCAGTCAGCAGTGTCCCAAGATGTGCATGTGTAGTCTATTTCAAGTAGTGATTTGTCACTAGCATTATAGCAATAAATGGGTGTTTTTTTCTCTGCACGTTTCACTCTGTACATGTACAAATATAAATGTAATGTCATGAGGGGCTAAACTGCTTCCACTGCTGTATTAAGAGCAGCTATACCTCTTTCCTCCCCTCCTTCCTATCTTCCATTTCTGTGTTGCTGTCACCTCCCTTCAGAAGAGTAGGTAGGCGTTGTGCCCCTTCCGGTGGCAGTTGCCAGCCTGCTCCTCGCTTTCCCTTTCCTGTTAACTGTGTATATGCGTTCAAAACAAATAATAATAAATAATACACACATCAGGTTGCCTTGAGAAGCAATTTTGGATTAAAAATTTGCTGCAAAGCACCTAAGAAAATGGGCCACAAGATGCACTCGAAAGTGAAAGCCACAACCATGTTAAAGAGATTACATGTACACCTTTTCAATAAGCTCTCCCTCAGCATTCTTGTAATGCATACCTGCCAACCTGCGAACATTAAAATTCTTATAAATCCCACAGGCACAGCAATTTGGGAGAGGAATAGCAGACTTCTTCAGAGAGCAGCTCTTGGGCACCCGTTCCTGCGGCAAGCGTCAGTGCTGGCATCCTACTTCGTAACCAAACAAACGAGCACAGTGAAAGATGAGAGCGAACATGGAGCACACCAGGGGATGAAAAAGGGATGAGAGCAAAGAGAGTGAAAGGAGGAAAGTGGAGGAGGAGGGTATGGCGAAAGCGTGAGAAGGGAAGCATAGTACCACGCAGAGGCACTTTGGGACGACGATGGCTACAAGATGGCACCAGAGTAGCGTGCATTGTCTGCATGGAAACAAAGCACTGCATGAGCGCAGGTTGTATGCGGCGGCTGCTTTGAATCGCACCCATGCATCACCCACATGCTTTCTCTTGTGATCTCCCAATTAACGAAGCGGTCGCACCACACTTTGCTCCGTTTGCAATGTGCTGTATGAGACAGATTGTCCGTGTCAACCAATATGTCGTGAAATGAAAGCACAGCTGTGCTCAAATTTCAGATTAGGGAGTATCATTAAGTCTAGCAGCTATACACACATCAGGTTGCCTTGAGAAGCAATTTTGGATTACAGCAAAAAAAAAAAAAAAAAAGAACAGAGCAGTGAATTAAAGAAAATTTGTCCTAAGCCCACACTTTTTATGGAATACATATGCACTTTATCAACAATTATTTACCTTTAGACACAGCACACAAGCAGCGGAAAACTTGTAACACCAGAGACTGATAGGCAACACATTGTTTGTAAATCACAGTGATTTTCTCAGTGACTTTGCTGTTGATGATTTTCTTGCTTCGAGAACATATCTGCATAAATTTGCTCTAGGTGCCCCTATCGTGTCTTTTCACCATCAGAAGACATTCAAGGGTATTGCATGGTGAAGGATTCTATGGTATTGCATGCATAGTCAGACACTGTGCACCTACGTGAGCATCTGCTCAAAAGCAGTAGTAACAGTGGCACTTTACGCCCACACACAACAGTACAAAAAGGACATGCTCTCACACCTCATTGAAAAGGTTTTTATGAGGCAATGAAATATATACCATTTTGAGATCATGTGTCCACTGCTTGTAGAGCTTGCTAAGGCTACCTTCCATCTGTGCCAATGCCTGCACCCTCTGGGCTTCTGTCTCAGCCTTTAGCAAATCAGCCAAACCTTCAACTTCTGCTAGGTCCATTTTGCCGTTCATGAAAGCTCTGAAAATAAAGATGATGATATTAAGAAGTGCACAGAGTTCTCTCTGTCTCTTAATTTTAAGCATAGTGTTGCGTTAATTTATACCACCTCTTTGTGAACTCGCCTGGCTCTGCATGTCGCACGCCTTCAATGTGTGACAAGGCACCCAATACTGCGTTGACAACTCCAACGCCTCCGTGGACGTGTAGCTCACAACAGTCTTCACCAGTGTAACTGTGAGGTGCTGTACCGGAACATGAAATAGTTAACTGCATGGTACATGCCAGGCAGGCAGACTTATGCATACCTTAAATACTTCTGCGAGTATTTTGGCATTCGACAAATATTTCTGCAAGGCAGTATTTAGTACTGTAACTTAAATACCTTCTGGTGGTATTTTATATTCTTAATATACTTTCCAAGATGTGCCAACCAAAGTTAATTTGTTGAAGGCGCAGGGACGCTGCAGGACAGGTGCACAAAGTACCTGACCCATTATGTGTACTGGCATTTTACAGACCATTATCATCATGGCCACCAACACGACAAGCTCCTGACCACTGCAATTACTGTCTGTCAAAAAATCAGCGCATGAAAATTAGGCAAGCCATTGATGTATTACATGAAGCTAGTGAGTGCTACTGGATAGAGGCAACCCGGTCTAGCACAATAACTTTTTTTTTTCCTTCCACAACTTGGCACTGAACAACAGTGAAAAGACAGCTGCGCAAGAACCACACTCCTACATTGGATATGACAGTGAGGACCAAGATGTAACATTAGTACTTAAGAACCTCTGCCTTGCAGAGCTTTTCCCGCAGCACAACATTGTTGTGCAGCTGAGTGCACTCAAAAAGCAGCTTTTCAGCTTCAACAATGATATCTCCAAAAGATAAGGGGCAGGCCGCTTAACACTTTTTTAAAAGCAGCTCTTTCAGACGGCAAACAGCAATATTGGGTAATTCGGCCCCTTGCTTTGTTTCACAGAGTAAAGCACTTCAGTGACACAGAACTTCAGCTTCAGAGGGCAAACAACAGTTTTGGGTAATTCAGCCGCTTGCAGAGCAAAAAACTTCAATGATGCGGAACCTTGTCTCCTTTGTTTAAAAGTCTCGTATGTAGAAAATATCTTGAAGGTAACTAAATACTTTTCTCCACTCATATACTTTTGAAATTTGGGTATTTACTGCTCTATGGAGTGAAGTTATTGCCTATTATTCATTGCCTTATTTTAGATACTACATTTGAATACATTGTACTTCAACCTCCAACATTTGGCAAGGTTGCTTTCTGGGCAACTTGAGTTGCAACTCTAAGCAGTATAAAGCAGTCCAGAAGATTATACGTACACAAGGGACAGAGAAACTGACTGTTTCCAATTTATACGTAATTTTTATGTTCTGTGGCATAAAAGAAAAGTTTGGGGGCACAAATGGAGATGAAGCACCAGTATCGCCTCCAAAATTTACCTTTCTAGTTGGATATTGCATGACATCACTATAATGAAACTATCAATACCCACAGTCTTATTAAATGTACGAACTGTTCTTATACATATGCATATATACACGATTTAAATGTAACTGAGCGAGACGTACCAGGGGACCAATTGACTTTTCCTTTCTTTTTTGCCACTCGTATGAAGCCAACAGACAATAGATTCAAGCAAAGTACAGGAGAAATTACCCGTTTCCTTTTTTTTTCTTTTTCACTTTTATTTTCCTTGTTATTTCTATGCACCTATTAAAAACTGGTAATTTCCTCTATGCTTTCCTTGGCTTCAATGTCTGTTGACTTTAACTGTATTTGCGGTACTGTTTAATAACTAAAGGTTACGCCCGGTAGAATCTGCAAGTAATTCGCACATGGAAACCACAGCACAATAGCAGTGTCGAGATGAACGCCCGAGCAAGGGTGCACGAGTCTCCGCAAAAGAGCTTTTCGCGGTATCGGTTGCTTCAGGTTTGCGATGCGACGAAGCACAGCTGCGGCGTGCGGACCAGAGACCCTGACTGTAGCTAAGGCACTCCGTATTGAACCAGACGAAAGCGCGAAAATAGTCGACGTCGAGCTCCTTCTAAAGAACGGTGAAAATTTACGAGCGTGGAAGCATGTCTTTATCGCAAAGAGCGCGCACATGTTTCTTTTCCTTTTTTTCTGCTGTGATGCTCGGCTACAACGAAGAACGAAATAGACCTTCCACCACGCTCGATTGTAGCTTTGGATACCGTGTTTGGATACCATGGCCATGGCTTCGGCATGGCTTCGGCCGTTGCTATGTCATAGAGAATAATAGATAGGTTGCAAACGCGGTAGCGTGCGCAGTGTCTAAAAGTATTAGGTGCATCATACGTTCTTTATGTTGTAATAAAAATTGCTTTGTATCAAATACTCGGCATTTATGTGACCCTACATAAAAATTTTATTGTTTAAAGGTTTTTTTATTTATTAGGTGCGCAACTGTGCAGCTGTGTCTTCCAGTTTCCACGGCCTCCACCGTCAGCTGCGACATTTGTAGTTTGGCGAAATCGGCTGCGTCGGATCGCATTGCTATTCGTCTTGGTCTTTCTGATCCTTCGCACAGCGCTGCAGTATTTAATACTTGGTGTTCTTAGGAGACTATATTAGCGTCACGTACAGCATGAATCAGAACGGCTCTGGTGAAAATGGCAAGGGGTAAGCATGCCTACGTTCGATTTGTACTGCGCGCCACTGTTTGAGCAGAATCGGTAGCACCCGATTCGATTTTCACTTGTCGCAAATTCGTCGGTTTTCGCATGATAAAGATTGTTTTTGAACACGTACAACTCGTTATGTTAGCGTAGTGCTATGTTTAATTGAGCTAAATACCGAACTCGGTATTTCGAGACTCGAGACCGTAGTTCTGGAGCCTGTGCTTTTGATGTAGCGGGTTGTTACCACCTCTATGCGGCTAAAATTGTGGCACTGAAGTGATTGAAAGAGCACTTTCAGCTCCTTTTCGCGTGATTCGTTTTCATTTCATTCAATTTTCAATTTTCACGCGTATGAAGCGATCTGTGGTCTTGGCGCTTCGACTTAACGCGCGGCGCCTCGTGCGCACGCGCAGTTCTTTTTCTCGTTAGTCCTACGTGTTCATGCCGGCTCCCAGCGAAGCTGCGTCGAAAATGAACCGGTATTTATTGAATATGTGACAGTTTTCTTGTTGCAATATTTCACGTGATCAAATGTACCAGGCTTGTTGTATAGCTTCACGTTTTTGTTGTGTATTTAGGTCTGTTTGAATTTTCTTTTTGTTGCCTCGGACCGGTTCTGCCGGCGGTCGTAAAGGTTTCCCTATGAACAATGGAAAAACGTGGCGCCATTTTAACGCCATCTGCGCCCGCTGGAACCCTGCTGTTCATCTTGCGCTGACGTCGCGATCATCAAAATATGAGCTTTTAAATAATTGGCCAGTCGCAGCGCGCACACGTAACGACGCTGACGTGTCGCATCCGAAAAGTTTGTAAGGCTTGTAGAAGCTTTTGAAACGTGGCTTGGGAGCTTTTGAAAACGGTTGAAGGGCGTTTTTGCATACCCCTTATCCGCATAAATCTGTAAGGAGGTAAATTCGGTTACTTTTTATGGTAAAGAGCCGTCAAAAAATAAAATGTGGTAATATGTAGTTTTTGTTCAGTACAAACTGCATGATTAGGCATTGCCGGTAGTTCGGTATCGTATCGATGACGCCTTGAGTGCAACGATGGTTGCCATGCGCAGATTATAGCAAACAGGAAAGCTTGCGTTACATTGCTCGTTTTATGCAGTTCCACGTGCCGTACAAGTACACACTTGAGCATTCAAGGTCGCGTCCACCCGGGGTCTCGATTTCGCCATCGAGACGCTGCGGGCTGCTGTCCTTACATTCAATAAATGTAGTAAGCTCAGATTACGTTGTTAACACGTGAACGTCGGCATTTCAGTGATAGGGTTAGAAAAAAAGGCACAAGTAAATAATCTGTGCATGTTAGCGCCTTCACTAGGCTTTATCGGAAAGATTAAAACGCAGCCACGCTGGCATGGTCTTATTTTGTGCCAAAGCACTTGCCTACGTTGTTGTGTAAGCGTGGGACAGCGATTTCCTTTCACGCCAAAAATCTACACTTTTGCCTTGCTGTCTTGTACTTGTGCAATTGACCTTGATCTGTATTTTTCGGCGTGCCATATTCTGTATTTTGTTTGTGGTTCTTGGAAGGTGTAACCTTGGCATTCAGCAAGCTTGAAAGTGTTAAACGTTCATAAACTTCATAAATTGCTCTAACATTCAGTGTTGGTTTTAGGTAGTATTCAGTTATACAGAATTTGTGCCTTCTTTGCAACAGTTTCTACAGGTCTCGGTCACGGTCTCCAGTGGACTATGACAGGGACCGCGATTCAAGCCGCAACCGCAGGAGGTCAGACTCGCGCCCTGATAGACGGTCTCGGGCACCCTCTGACCGGCGTGTGTATGTTGCCAATGTGCCTTTTGATTGCAAGTGGACCGACATCAAGGACCTGTTCCGGGATAAAGGTGTGTGCACAGCACATATCAAGCTGCACCATTTAACTACAGTGTACTTTCGAAATTGCATTAGACTGTAGTTTAGATGCAAAAGAGATGCAAATGAACATGACATGACAAGAACTTAATTGAGGTCATGAAGAGCTCACGTCCAGGGGGACCTGGGATGAGCCGTTGGTTTTACCCACGACAGGACTGGCAGACCGAGACCCACCGCAACATCGTGGGCCTTCTGGACGGCCTCAAGTTGTTGATGTTCTGGACACTTGAGGGCGGATTTCCAGGAGTCCTTGGTTTGAAGAGGCCTCTAAGGCTGGGCACAGCCAGAGCATATGTTAAAAGTTACAACATTCGTATCTGCAATTGTGGCATCCCTGTGAGTTTTCCTGATCGATTAAGTACATTAAGCGAGGAGTAGGGTAAGATCTAGTCTGTAGCATTCTAAGTGTAGAGGCATGGGCCCTGTCAAGCTTGGAGTGTGGCAGGGGGATGGTTCTACAGCTAAGCTTATAGTAAGTGCTAACGTCATGTTACCACTTAGCTCCATGTGTATGGAGCGGGTCTTTTCCTAGATCTATGGGAATTCCTGAGGCCCCAGGTTTGGCTGCGCGGTTCTTGAGGTCACGCACAGACCTGTGGGCAGCCTCATTCGGGTTAATCCTATTGGTCCAGTGATATCCCTTGAGTTGGCAGGGAACCATGAAATGTGGTGATATCCCTGCTCTTCACTTCTGATAGTGAAGTCCTGATCCCGAAGGATATTACTTGTTGTTTCCGCTACCAATCCGGACGAGAAGGAGCAGATGGTGAAGTGTGAGTCCCAGTGTATAAAGGCTATGACTATTAATAGCTAAAGTGATAGCAGCCTCCTCCACCACATGGGACATCTTGACCCTTACAGAAGCTGCGGTAATGATTTTTCCGTCTAGATCTACGACTGTTATGGAGAATCTTGCCCCTGTGGGATATCGTGCTGCGTCAACAGAGTGCATCTTGCTTGTGTTGATGTACGTTTTGTAGGATTGCCCTTGCACGTGCATTCCTCTGGCCCACGTTATACACAGGATGGATGTTACGGGGTACAGGGTCTGTTACGAAGTGAGACCTGGTATCTTTGCTGAGAGATTTAGTGGGTTCGGTGCTATACCAGGGTTCAGTGCCGGCCTCCTCCAGTATTTTAAGGCCAGGTTTAGTGGCAGAGAGCTGAGTGATTTGGGCTATGCAAAGTGCTTTAATAATCTGATCAATAGTATTGTGGATTCCTAGGGCAAGCAGCTTTTCCGTGCTAGCCGACATGTGGTCGAGCAATGGCCCTTTTGAGTCCCATTCGAAGGAGAGAGTCAAGCTTAGCTTTTCTAGGTCATGTCCATTCTGAATAAGGTGCAGTGTAAGATATGCGACTTCGGAAGAACGCCTGAAAGGCCCGGATGGGATTGTCCTGCCTTAATCCTTTCTTTCGGCTAGCTACCCTAGCAGTGAGCTTTAGAACACTTTGCCTGACCTGTTAGACGACTCAGGACTTCTCTATTACACCCTTTGGAATTAATAGTTAGCCCTAAGATTTGGAATAGGAATGGACTCTGGAATAGGAAGCAAGTCCAGTGGTGCTAATTCTTTAGTTTTACCTCACTGTCTCACTTCTCTGTACAGGAGGAGGAGAAAGAGGATTAACCTAGGCTCGATTTTTATTAATCATACCATGAGAAGCCAACAAACAAAGATGCCAAGGACAACATGGGGGAAGCTTGTACTTGCTAATTGAATTTACAAGTACAAGTAATTTCCCCATGTTGTCTTTCCCCTATGGCGTCATTATTTGTTGGCTTCTCATGATATGATTTTCTCTACAGGAGTAGGCCTGACTTTGGGAGAGAGCGTCAACCCTGTGCTAACGAGGAAATCCTCTGTGATGTTAAGTTGCCTGTAAGGTTTCCTCTAATCTGGCTAGCGACCCTCCGGGGACCCAGATAGTGATGTCGCCCGCATAGATGACATGCCGGACATCTGGGATGCCAGCCAACCTCTCGAAGAGCCTCTCTATAGTGATACTAAAGAGCAGGGG
The DNA here is from genome assembly GCF_050947875.1 of Dermacentor variabilis. NCBI lineage: Eukaryota > Metazoa > Arthropoda > Arachnida > Ixodida > Ixodidae > Dermacentor > Dermacentor variabilis. The sequence goes on from NC_134569.1 coordinate 30,059,610, forward strand.
GACAACACCAATCCTTGGGTTTTGCCGAGACTACCTAGAGGGAAAGGCCCTTCGGTAACCGTCCCAACTCTGACGAACACCATGCGTTCACCAAGGAAGGAATTAGTAAAGTTAAAAATCCATGAAGAGTGCTTTGGGAGGCAAATTAAGGCACCTTAGGCACACCTAAATTGATCCACTACATTTCAAATCCTCGAAATACTTTGGGATGTTGTATCGGTCTCACAGGTACAGTTCTGATCACGATTGGGGCCAAACTGGATTGAGTGTACTACATGGTCATTTGCAATTGCAATCAGGCCTATTGGTCGCGCGATTGCAGGCTGATGTCTGCGCCCTCCAATGCAGTATTATGAAAATGCCATAACCATAAAGTGAAGGTGCTCAATAAAAAAAAAAGTTTAAAGCCCCTTTTTATCAGCAATAGCAAGTTGTAAAATTGTAATATTGTCAAAATTTAACCATATCTTGCAAAGCTGAATTTGTAGCCAAGACATTATGCAGTTCTGAGTTGCTGACAATCAGCAGACGATTATAACTCTATTCGGATTGTTAGACCGTCTAGTAGTGACCATTGTTAATCGCAATCAATAAGTCCCACCTGGATCAGCCCCGATGTGTGACAGCGATATAAAACCCTAATTTGTTAATCTAAATTTGCCTAATCACTGAATCTTAAGTATACCATATTTTTAAAAAAATCGCCTATTGCATACGAATAACCTGCTCATTTAGCTGAAAGAGGCAAACCTTACTTTCATAAGAAATCAAAATGCATAATGAAGTAATTAACATATCAGCATTCAGCTTTTTAATTACTTTAGTGATATCACGTGGCACGTCCAGTCAGAGCAATTTGGAACTAACACCAGCTTGAGATGAACGCTGTGTATGGAGCGGGTCTTTTCCTAGATCTATGGGAATTTCTGACGCCCCAGGTCGGCTGCACGGTTGTTCCACTTAATTCCTCACAAGCTCAAGGCGTAAAATTCTGCCACAGATGCCACTGATGAATTTCAGAAATTCTGTTAATTCTAAAGAAAAAACAAACAACAAAAAATTTTCTATGGTTGAGCTAATCATGTTCACTTTGCAAGTTTGGATTTTGTTTGGAGGAAGGTATTTGTTTTGAATTCCTACATAGACAAGATGCGCATGTTGACTGGACGTGTTACTAAGCAGTTCGAATAGTGGACACTGCTATAGCCATTGCTATTAAGCAAGGCACCGTTTCAGAACAAACTGCTTGAAATGTGGTCACGTCTGTTTTTTTTTCCCCAGTTGGTGATGTGTCCTACGTAGAGCTGTTTGAAGATGAAAATGGCAAGTTCCGGGGGTGTGGGTAAGTACTCCAGGGCAACCTGTTCCTATGTGCTCATGCTTTGTCATTTTTATCCTCGGAACCTCTACTCGCCTAGATGGCTCAGGGGCTGTTGCATTCTGCTGCCGAGCATGTGCAGTAGCGGGGAAACTTATGCAAACGGGTGCCCGTTCATACTTAACAAAAAAACAGCACGAACAAAGATGAGGATCAGGAAATTGAGGCGGGTAGGCTCACACACACTTTTTTAATCTATTGCGGAGGCGACGATGCATCAGGTTTTGGGAGTGCACGCTCTGCCCGGCAGGCGTAGCATAGCAATGGAGGCATGTCTCTTCCTTTTCACCGTTCTTTCTGCACATGCCTCTTCCTTGCGCACTTCTTTCTGTGGCCGTACTGGCTACGTACGTGGAGAAATGTAACCTCTGTGCACGCAGAGATGTCACACAGTTTCACTTTGCACTTTTGCGTGCTTGCACTTTGGAAAAAGTAAGAAACATCGTGCTTTGTAGGCGACATGGACCTTCCCCTTTTCAGTAGTTTTCTAAGCATCAGCAGCTGCTTTGTGCCCGTCACTAAATATGTTGTTTTGGTGGCGGAATCAATGGAAAATAGGAACAGCGCGGGCCGAGAGTCAACTGCAACGTTTTCATGGATGGCTCAAATGGCAACAACTTATACACTGATGGGTGGGCGGAATGGTTAATTCTGGGGCTTTCACTGTAAGGACCCTTCAGAATAACTAACAATTTTTGGCAGTCCCACATAATTTGTTATATCGAGATTTGACTAGTTCGTGCGGTCACTGTGTCTCTGAGGCACACTGGCTTTAGGGCACTTAGGCTGCTGTGTGACTACTTTATGAGAGAACAAATGGTGCCCAAATGTCAACGCCTGCATCATTTCATTTGCCGTAATTGCGGCCGCATCATAGCACGGAAATTCTTTGTGCTGTCATCACTTCACTAAAGTCATATCTCGCGAATGTTATTTCAGAGCGAGCGCAGCTGTCCTCGATGCATGCACCTTAGTGCAACTCGGTTCGCAACAAGTACGTCACTTCGCAAATGGACGAGCTAATGCACGATGAAATGTTATTCGTGACGAATCACTAACCCCCCAAAAATAATTTACCGAATGTAAGCTCGCTATACTCTTGTTTTAGCCTGCATGAAGCGTTGTTACTGTGTTCCTGTTTAATTTCCCGCTTGTGCGGACGTGGCACCATGCTTGTTAACTTACATAGCGAATGTTTATAAGTTTATATGGCCAATAAAACTACTATCCTTACTTTATTTATAGCTGTCTACTAATTTGCTATCGCAATCGATACTTGGCCTTTCGGACGAAACTGACTTTTTTTCATTTATCACAACTTTAGTGCACTGGGAGTAAATCTTTCATTTTCCAAATGAGAGAAAGTTGTATTGCTCTAAAGAATGAGGTGCGTAACACTGTGAAGGACTTTTCTTTTTTTAGGTCGCGGCAAACAGGTGCGTGTTACAATTGAAAGCACTTTTTACTTTTTTTTTTTTTTTTTTTTTTTTTGTCGCGGAAAACGGGTGCATGTTTGTATCGAGTAAATACGGTATTTTGGGGGAAAGGCCACATGGTAATCTGCGGGCAGCCAGAGGGCTTCTTCTTCTTTGTTCTTTCACTTCTTTGTCGCTTTTGGCTACTTTAGGCAAGAAACAAGTAACAGTGGGCAAGGCATTTCTATAAGAATTACACTCATTCCAGTTAGGCATAGTATAAGCACTGAGCTGGATTGCTACTTGTATTTCAGTTGTTTTAGTGCTGATCATGTGACCAGAGTTTCACTGATGATAGTAGGCGAACTTTGCCCTGTACTGATACCATTAGTATTGTGCATGAACTCTTGTGTTGCTTTCTTTATGCAGGATTGTGGAACTCAAGGACAAAGCCTCTGTGCCCAAGGCAATTGAGGTGCTTCACAGATATGAAATGAAAGGCCGATTCCTCGTTGTCAAGGAGGTGAGGCCTGAGCATATGAAATGCTTTGTATATAATATAATGTTTCAGTTCGGTCAGCTAGCTCTTGTCAATAATGCTAGGTTAGTGTTTGGCACATCATCTTAAGGGGGCACGCGGGGTTTACATCGCGAAAAATGTCCAAAAACTCGATTTTTTGAAAATAACACTTTCAGTTTCTATAACCCTTTTTCTGTCTGATACCCAAATATCATCACTGTAAACCACTTAGAAGTGCTTTAAAAAAATTAGTTTTATCAGCCAAGGTGGCGAAAAATCTCTCGGAAATCAAGAAAGAACAGCGTTTTTCGCGCCACAATATCTCCAGAACGGCGCGACCAAGCGCCGCCATCTTGGTCTCGTTGGAAAGTGCATTTCTCCGTCTTCAAATCTGCCGCTTCCGCGGTCTCCCTCATACAGAAACAAGCGCACAAAAAGCAAATGATTGAGGGTCATGCCGGAGTCTGCGATTGGCCGCGCCCGCCACGTGACTCTAGCGCGGTTCGCCATTGGTCCGGCGCTGGCGTCGTCTGCTCGGCTCTCACCGTAATCTCGACGTGTCAAAACGGGCGCTACGCGGGCATCGCAGTAGCGTGGCCAATCCCTACGCTTGTGGACGTTTCAGACTCGCGGCTAAGCATTACGAGCATCGGCGACGCGGACTTCGCGACCAAGATTCGCGCGCGGAATCCTCGGACGTGCGGCTAAGCCTTTCAGCAGTCGGTGTTTCGAATTGGTGACACATTCGTATCGCGCACGCAATCCTGAGAAACGCGGCTTAACATTTCGCGCATAGGGAGTCTCCGACTGCGCGAATAAGCGCATCGCGTGTCGACTCCTCGAGGCCGCGGCTAGGAATTTGACGCGTCGGCACGCAGGACTGCACGAATGAGTGCGTCGAGTGTCAACTCCTCGAGCCCGCGACTAGGCATTTCGCACGTCGGCACCTCGGACTGCGCGAATAAGTGCATCGAGGGTCGACTCCTCGAGCCCATAACTAGGCATTTTGCGTGTCGGCACTTTGAAATGCGCGACTAAGCACATCGCGCATTGGCTCCTTGTATCTGCGGCTATGCATTTCGCACATCGGCACTTCGGACTCGCAACCAAGCACATTGCGCGTTCACTCTATTACCATATTGTCACGATAGCTCATAACAATATCTATCATACCACCCCTTCATAAAGAAAACCTCATCATGAGCTCTGTTCATTAGGCCCCTTGCGCTGGCACACACCTGGCTGCAAAAGTGATTGAGGCATCATACAAAAGTTAAATTCTGGAAAGCACCTAGCAGCTGCATATCTTTCACAGGCTCTCTGATCGTAAGTTCCACAGCCACTGTCAGGTGAAGATGACTTGGAAGGCTACTTACACTCAGAGCCTTCATTCAGTAACATGGTCAATTCTACCAAATGAAAAAATGCCTCGCTGATTGTAATGGAGACTGCTATCAATCAGGCAGCCTGCATGTACAACACTGGAACTATATTCATGCCCACACAGAGTTCTACACTTCGGTTTGAAACCCAGGCACCATTCTCTTTGTAGAGCATGGTGCCTAACAACATTTCTTGTGCTAGTTCAGTGGCCAGTGTGCTATTATTTTGAGTGTGCAGTGTCAGGATTGGGAGCTCAATCCCATCGCTCGGGATCCGTTGCCAAGATTGGAGTCCGGCATGAATTCGAAGGTAGCTGGCCTATGCCGTCGTCCAACTTATCCACGCTGAGGACGTTGATGAAGGGAAGGACTGCGTTCTCATAGAGAACGAGGAATATGGGTTTATTTACAGTATTTACATGCAGTTCATCAGTCTAGCATGACTGCGAGAGAAAGTACGTCAGTCTGGCACGACTGCTTGAGAGAGTGTCTCAGTCTAACATGACTGCTTAAGAAAGTGTGTCGAGTATCCGCACAACAGCACTTTTTAAACACTCGGTCCTCCCGCGATACAAGGTGACGCGAACGTTCGTTTAGTCCCCGTAAACTAGCCGCCTCTCCGCGGGATGGTTTACACACACACATGCGCACACACACACACGTGTTCACGGTCCGAAACCGGCACCACACCAATTTCGTAGAACTCGGAGCCCCCCGGGTAGCAGATCAGGTCCACGTTGTCGTGTTACGCACAGTCTGCTTCGTCGAACTCCTTCAGTCACAACGGCTGCGAGGCTAGAGCGTAACGGTGGCGGTTTCAGCACAAAGCCTGCTTCGTCAAACGCATCCTAGCTGAAGTGACGGAGAGTGGAGGACGTGCGTATTGTTCCTGACACAACGTCGACTTAAGGGGGGACATGGGTTGTGGAGATTATTTCCTGCACCTTATGGCCAAATCTGATGAAAATACACATGCTTACTTAGTTTTTCGTGCTGATTTCAAATATGCAATAATTTTTCTTGTAGGTTCATTAGTTCAGGAGATTGACAGTGCTGCCACTCTATTGTTTCCGGAGACAAGGGAAAAAGAACTGCTCAGCAGAAAGCGAATATTATTGCATAGCTAGATACTATAATGTGCAATAACTGCAATGCTGCAAAAAGTTTTCAAATGAAATTTTAATTAGCCATTCTGCAGGGGATCAAAATTCTTTCCTTGACCTAAGGCTACCACACCAAAAGAAAATTCATGAAATGGAAATATACATACGTACAAATTTGAAATTCCGCTCTCAGCTCTTTGTAATATGCAGATTAGGCTTTCTGCTAAAGAAAGAATTAGTGCTCTAGCTGTTATAGGTCATGAGATATCACTCCGACAGTCTAGTGAAGTGACCCAAAAGCATGTTGAGAAAAGTGAGGAAACGTGTAAAACCCTACTTTATTTACAAATTTACAGCTGGAACAGCTCAGTAGGCACCAGGCATGTAGTCCTGCTGACTCCCAGCCCCTGTGTGCCACTTTTTGAGGGACTGGCGCAAATTTTCTCATGCTTTGCACTTCTTGGCTGATGCTGCCATTCGACGCCTATCTTTCTCGGCCATGAGGGTGCGACTTTGCTCGCTCGGATTTAGACATAGTTCTTTCATTACGGCCTTTGAGGCCCTTGGCCTTGCACACAACGATGTTCCCAGTGTGACCCACGTTCAGTTCGGCGTAAAGTTCGCGAACCGACCGACCGCAGTCGCTCGTCAGGTTACGTGCCGCGTGTTCGGCCGCTGGCGTCAACTTCGTCTTCACGTAGCTCTGGCACGTTTTCGCGTGAAAAGCCCGACGGCCGATGCCCATCGAGACAAACGTCATTGAACACTGTCTGTCGGTTCCCCGTTGCCTGCATGGCACGTGTAGCCAAAACGTTCACAGCAAAGGGTTTCATTCGTTCAGCACTGTGAACGCGCGGCGAGCTCCACACCGACGCAATCTCTCCACTGTTTGCACACATAAAACGCAGCTTCACAGCGAGTCCGTATTCCCGCTCGTCTCGGACGACTTCTAAGGCACCACTGCAGATGTTGCAGTTCGCAAATGTTAATAAAGTGTTCACGGCACTCAAATCCACAATTGTAAACATAGTCCAATCAGGCGGGCGAAGTGCATCGTTGGTACCGTCACCCACAAACTCTCGTTTCCTCTCCGTTGCTGGAGCGGAAGACAACTCCGATAGCTTTGCTTTGGCTTTCGCTTCCTCCTCCTCCCGCTTGGAAGGTTGCCGGTAGATCGTATCTTGCCGTACGGGAGCGCTGGTCGAAGGGTCCACGGCAGGCGGACTTGTCACAGTATCCGCAGTAGCCGATGCGGTCGTTAGGCCTGCCATTGCTGCATCGACGATTTCTGCATCGGTCGCTGACGTTGTGGCGTCCTGAGCGTTTTGCAGTGTTGAGCAGCGTTTTTTGAAGTTTTCGATGAGCGTCTGTCGCACTTTTTGCGCACCAAACTTGTTTCGCGTTCGAAATTTGCGCTCCGTTTCAGACATCGCGTTGACACTGGGGCAAGATGGCGCACCTCAGTGCGCGGCTCCAAGCGCGGAGCAGACGATGGCCATGCAGTTCCGCCAATCGGGAGACAAGCTCAAGTCACGTGCACAGAGTGACGAATAGGAGGGCGTTCTTTTTTTGCCGCGCATTTTCTAAGTGGCCAATGGCTGAATGGGGCCCGCACTGGCGGGAATTTGAAGGGAAAAGTCGCCTCTTTCAAATGAGACCAAGATGTCCGCGCTAGCACACGTGGAAGAGCAGGCGCGCGTTTCGGAAAATATGCCATTTCAGCGCAAGTTCCGCCTGAAATTCAGCTAGTACATGTCGTATAAGGCGTCACTGCGGCTAAAATACTGATGTTATCAGTATGAAATTAACAATATAGATGCAATAATAGCTGTACATTCCAAAAATGCAATAAAAAAAATCGAGTTTTTTTCGCGATATTTGGTCGCCACAACCCGTGTCCCCCCTTAAGCACGCCGTGGCTAGAGGTTGGCGGCGGCATTCCAAGATGAGGTTGCCACCGCTGGCGTAAATGGCTGGCAAACTTGCACTGCAGCTGGCCGTTCTTAACAGCAGTCACACATTTAGTATGGCCATTCTTACAAAACATAGAGCTTCAAAATGGTGCCATTTGTATTGCTGTAGATTCACTTCAGCAAAAGCTACATTTGTTTGAAACTTCAAATGCGTTTATTTCAGTTCAGTGTTTTTGCACACTGTACTCCGCCTTACGGGTGTTTTTTTCTGGGTTGTTTTTAGCCAAAGATGACAAGGGTGGTATTTTATTCGTATTGAAATGATCTGGGGGGTGATGCTATTTTTATTACTCTTGCACCGTCATGAAAATTACATTCAGGTATAGTAATCGCTACTAATTAGAAAAAAAAATGTTCATAATAAATGCAAGGTTGTTTTCTTGTCTGCAAAATGCTTCCAAATGAATAAAAGTAGCATCACCCCCTACAGAAGGTCTTTAGCAATGGTGTCATGCATTTAGTTTTTGGTTTAGAAAGACGGAATCGTCAAAAAGCCCCGTAACGAGTTTGAAATTAATTATCAATATTTTTTGAACTGCTACAGCTATAGAAAGTCTAATTACAGATCTGAAATCAGCATGAAAAGTTACCCCAGGCAGTGGAGTTTATTAAAGATTCACCCAAGAATAAGAAAGTCATATTTAGGACCCACGTGCCCCCTTAAAATGTCAATAAAAAGAACATGCGACATTTTCTATTTTGCTGAAAATGCTAATGTGCAAATGCATTTTGAAATTGGCCCAACTTATTCTAGGCTTTGTCTGAAATGCTATAGGATGCTATATTTCTGATTGTCAGCACTTGACTGTGATCAAGGCCACCCACCATCTAGCACTTTTGTTTGGGAGAAATGCTTCCTGCCTTTTTCTAACTGTTTCTTGACATCGATAATGCAGGATTTTGACGTGGAGCGTGACCGCTATGGTCGCCCAATTCCTCGGGGACGGTCAGGTGGTGATCGCATGATGGACGACCGTGGCAGCCGCGATGGTGATCGAGATGGCTATGGCCGCGGTGGTGGCGGCGGCGGCGGCGGCGGTGTTGGTTTCAACACATATGGATTGAGCCCTCAGTTCCTTGACTCTCTCGGTATTGTGGGACCCCTCTCAAACAGAGTGTTTGTGGCCAATGTAAGTATACACTGTCTCATTTGCGTGTGTAATCAAAAAGCAAGCTCTGTGAAGGCTATTCGGAAGATCTGTTGTTGCTTCATCCGTGTTTAAGGGGCAACGCGACTTTCGCATCTCGAAGCATGGCCAAGAAATTCACTTTTTGTACATCACATTTTCAATTTCTATTACTTTTTTTCGATCTTTCTAGATTAAAGCAAGAGCTTTAAGGGAGGAACGCAGCTTTTGCATTGCAAAAAATAGACAGAAGATCAATTATTCAAAATCACACTTTCAGTTTTTGTAATTCTTTATCAGATACCGAAATATCACTGAAAACCATGTAGAAGGGCTCAAAAAAGTTTGTTAGATCAGCCAAGGCGGCAAACAATTTCGTAGAAATCGCAAAAGAAAGGAGTTTTTGAGGCCACGATATCTCCAGAATGGCGCAATTCAGCACCACCATCTTGGTCTCGTTGGAAAGTGTATTTCTCAGTCTTCAAATTTGCCACTTCAGCCACCTCCTCCGTACAGGAAGAAGCACACGAAAAGCAAATGGTTGAAGGCCGTGCCGGCACTCGCGTCTCGTCGGCTCTTTGCACTTATCGACTGTTCGACTGTCGAGAATGTCCTGTCGACTCGAATGTTCGACTCAATTGACAATGGGCTTGATCATTTTTCTTTTTCGAAGATAAAATGCTATATTGAGTACAATAAACACTACCACTTAATATTGAAACTGGATTAGTTTTTTTTTTTTTTTAATGCCTACTTGAATGACAGCTTTGGGCGATGTGGTGTCAGCCTGTCTTGCCATAAGATAAAGTTCTGTGTCGCTCAGGGAAAACCTGGAAAACTAAGGGAATTGGAAAATGTCAACTTGGTAGACACATTGAGTAGGCAAGCAGACAACTAGTTGCAGAGAGCGGATGTTGCGGCGCATGGGTTCGGAAAACCTGAGACGGCACTCGAGAAAAAAAAAAAAGAATGCGGGCAAGCGGAGGCGACGTCGCATTTTGCGAGCACATGCTCCACCCAGGAAAGTGTCGCCTAGCAGCAGAGGGGCGTCTCTTCCTTTTTTTCACCCTTCTTTCTGTGCACGCCTCTTGCTTTCACACTTCTTTCTGCGGCTGGACTAGCTACATGCGCGGTAAAATGTAACCTCTGTACTCGTAGAGATGCCACACGGTCGCACTTTGCATTTTCCAGACTGTGTCGTTTGTGCGCACTTGCGCTTTGACATAGTTCAGGTGTCTGCTTCGAGCGAGACATTTCTGTCCACGGCAAGAAATATGGAAAACGAACAAAAAGCAAGAAACATTGCGCTTTGGAGGAGACATGGGGCTACCTTTTTGTCTGTATTTTCTCTGTGTCAGTCTCTGTTTTGCACGCGTCACTCTTATTATATGGTGCTTTGGGTGGTGCGTGGCGGCGGAATCTGGAAAATAGCAACAGCACGTGCTGAGAGCCAACAGCAACATTTTCATGGATAGCTAATATGGTGACAAGTTATGAACTGATGGGTTGATGGGCATAATGGGGCTTTCGTTATAACGATCTTTCAGAATAACGAACAATTTACCGCGGTCTCCTGAAGTTTGTTATATCGAGATGTTACTGTATCTCTGCACTGCCTGCAGCAGGCAATTTACTATCTCATATCAAACGCACTGGAAGATCTTACTCTCTGCAGTGTCGTCATGCGCCGTCATCGCAAGCAGCTATTATAGATAATTTGGGGATCGTGAGAACATTCTCAGTAATACTTATTGCTCATTTGAGTTAAATAAATAAAATAATAAATGAGCCTGCTATCTCAAAACAACAGAAAGGCCATTTATTCTTTGCACTGGAGGTCTGCACACGACGGTTGCTGCACGTGGCCTCTGAAAAGCGTAGCACAGCTATCACGGCTACCACAGGTTGCTGTCACAAGTCATCTCGCCACCAAGTCGTTCAACCTTTTGGGGAGGCCAGTGGTGAATTGATTCCGTACACCCCATTGCCACTGCCTTGATGTAGCTTCCAACACGCTGCTGGAGAGAAAGCTGTGCTCACTGGTCTTATAACTATGTCTAACTTCGCTTGCGGGTAAAGGATTTGGAAAAAAAAAAAAATGTATGGTAGACGATTTGCAAGGTCACCTAATTAAAGGGGGGATGAGGGTCATGAAAACTTTTTTTTTATTTCTTAACATATCTTCCTGAAAATTGGCATACAGATATATCTTTGAAAGCTGATCCCAAATATATATTCAGATTTTATATAGCATCTAGAAATGAAGACATTGCAAAATAATTTATCCCAAATAGGTCTTTTCTTACAGGCCATTATGATAATTTCTTAATTAAAAAAGTTTTAAAGAAGAGCTGTCATTTCCAAGGGTCTACTGCACATCCTAAAGCTAAAGAAATTTTTAAAGTCATCATATAGGTCATGAATGAATAACAAAGTAGGAAGAAAAAAAACAATGCGGGAGTAATTAGCTTACATCTGACCTAATTGCTAGTCTATTGGGTTTAATGAAAAATGGAAAGCTTTAGGATGTAGCTGAGGTTTTACTAAAAAAAATGGTACCTAATTCAATAAAATCAGTTGATGCAAACATGAAAAGTTCTGTAAGGCAAAGGCATTTGATCGAAAAAGCGAAGCTGAGAAAATTGCATTCAAAGTTTTGCTTACTCTGCCACTTTTGTTTACCTATCACATTGAAAAAGTTAATGCTTTAGCATGCAGCCCAGTCATTACTGAACACAATAACACCAAACTCACAGAAATCTGTTCATGTAAAGATTGTGAAAACCTCGGTATTGCATTGGCACTTGACAAAAAAAAAAAAAAAAGGCTCAGAACGTCACTTGCTATTTTCTATGAATCTGCCACACATTCACAAAAGTCCTGGGAAGTAGTCCTGGGTTCTGTCAGGCTTGTGCTTCTTGGCCATCCTCTTCACCTTTTCAGCATTGGTGTGACTTTTATCAGACCTGCACAGCCTCTGTTTATGTTTTTCAAGGCTCCTACGAATGAGGCAGCTCCCAGGACTGTAACAAGCTGTGCTACAACAGCTCTGCTGGTTGCTACCATTCCTTGGTTGAAGCGAGAAACTGCTTCTGCAACAGCTCTTTCAACAGCCAGCAAAGAGTCATGCGTGTTCTTAGAGCTTTGGCTCCAAATGACAGAGTGTAGGCACTTGATGGCGTTCTGTATCATGCCATCTTTGCAGCGCTCCAAGAGGGCCTTGTCGCCCAGCCTTGCAAAGATTGGCTCAAGAGCAGTGCGAACGTGGCCTGGCAGAGGGTTTTTGTGTGGTGGCGGCTCCACTTGGTTCGCCAAAGCACGATTGAAGGCACACCACGAATCAACCCCTTGAGGACAGCAACTGTGGTCTGGGGCTTCATCTGTTGAGGTCATATGCAACAGCGTGGCATGCACTGCCTTTTTCATGCCTGCAACGTCGTGGCTGTGGCTCCGCAAGGCATACCCATAGTAGTTCGTAATTTTCTTTATCTTGGGTGAGGTTGCCCTTTCCGCCAAGAGATTCTCCCTGTGCCTTCTTCTTCTCAACCAAGTTGCGAAGAGCCGTCCCCATTCGCTTGTGGACATGGTTCAAGCAATCTTTCTTTTCACTGGATCCATACACTCCTTCTGAGGTCAATGCATGAAAGGTGCAGCTATCACCATCAGAAAGTATAGTTGTGTACCGCAACCCATTTTTTCCAGCGACCTTTTGAACAAAATGATAGCTGCTGCAGTCTCCATCCGGCCTGCATTGCAGTCAATGTTTTTCATGCACTTGTGGTTCACAGCCCAGTCACCGTACCCATCATCACTGGGATCAGGTCCCCCTTGGCACCCACGACAGTACCTCGAAAGCACAACCTGGTCCAGTACTAGGCCAGTGTATAGCTCTATGATGCAGCCAACTGCAATATTTGAATTGTGACCACGTGTTTTCCATGTGCCATCAAATATAACATCTACATTTCCTGGTGGATTCGGGAAGTTCTTGTACATGTCCTTCACCACTTTGACGCTTGCTGCTTCTGTAGCAGTAGCTACTGCCTGGCAACCCTTGACCATGGTGTCCATATGCCCCCCTGAAAGTCATGTGGTGAAGTCCTCGGTGAGAGAGGTTCATGGTGGCACAAAAACCCGCTAGGGCAGTCGCTCCCTTGCCTATACTTTGAATTCCCTTCATTGCCCGCTAATTGACCTCAAAGGGCGTGATGTTGGATTTCCCGGGCACTCGTGGCGACGAGAAGTGCCGCTTGGCGAAATCGCAATTTGAGCATGCGAGCTCCAACCTCACTGCTAGGCTGTATTCTCTCTCATTGCACTTTGCGAGTTGGAGAGTGGCCATCCCACACTTGCTGCAGCTTGACGCAACCAGCTTCTTTAGCACAGAGAGATCAACGATGATGTACTCTGTGCCGCGACCGTCATCACTTGCTGTGCCGACGTTCATTAGCTCTAACTTGCGGGAAGTCGCGGACTTCTTCGCCAGTGAAGTTTTAATGTTGTCTGTGTATTTTTCGCGCCCCGCGCACTCCGCCTCCGTGAAAAACACCGTGTTGAAGCGTTGAGCATGCGAGCTCGGTTCAGCCGCGTCCGTCAGCACCGAAGCGGCGTGCGGAAATGCCGAAGTCGACATTAGGCTTAGGTCAGCCAGCTCGGCCGCTTCTGACGACACCGAATCCGAAGCGACTTGCAGCGTCTCAAAAGTTGGCATTTTCAACGAGCTTAGTCCAGGCGCATCCACCGGCACTGCAGAGACTTGCGGTAGTACCGAAGTTGACACCGATCGACACTGTCCAGCCGCGTCCACCGGCGAAGCTGTTGTTGGCGAGATCAGTCCAGCCGCATCCACCAAGGGCACAGCAGCTTGCAGCATCACCGAAGCTGTAGTTCTCGACGATTTAGCGCTCTTCTTATTCCATGCGCGTCTCTTTTTGCTGACTGCTTTTCGCGTGCTTGCTTTCAAGCGCGCGTCTCGCGCCATCGCGGAACAAAGACGCCAGGCACGCGAAAGCAAGAAATTCGTGGTTAAAAGAAGTGACTCAATAGCCAAAATATCTACAAGAACGATAAAGAAAAAGGCAGAACGAAAAATACTAGGAAACAGAGGAGCGCGAAAAATGACGTGCATGCAGGCGAAAGCAGACAATGTGAAGGAGTGAACAACGTGGCCGCGGCAGGCGAAGCATGCGTCACGGCCAATCAGAGGGCTGCGCCTCGAGGAGGCGCCCGTTTCACCCAATCAGCGGCTGTCTCGCGACGATTTCCCGCTTGAGAACAGGTGCCGATCGCTCCGTTGCACGAGGGTCTACAGCGTGCCGAGGGGTGCCAAAATGGAGAGCAGGAACCCATCTTTCAAACGAGACCAAGATGGCGCCGATCGGTTCGCGTCACGCGGAGCTACGGCAGCTTGAAAATGAGGCAAACCTTCGCGCTTGGCGTTCAATTTCGGCTCACCGACGTTTCTAAATTGCAGTTTTTTTTTAATACTTCGAGTAGGAATTGAGCCATAATATTTTGTAGAGGCATAGTTGGGACATTAGATTTCAAAAACGCAATTTTTGAAAATTGCCATTTCTGACCATTTTTCACGATTTCAAGACCCGTGTCCCTCCTTAATAGGGATGTTATTCTATGATTACAAAAATGTTTCAGGGCCCTTTAAGTGCTGTATATGTAGTGCCCTGTTGCAATAATAGTGTAGAAAACCATCTAGTGTATTTGCTGCTTTGTCACTTTTGTTATTGTGCATTTTGCAAGCATCTGCTACAAATGAAACAAGTTGTCATTTTGTCTTCTGTGTTTTTAGCTGGACTACAAAGTGACTGCAAAGAAACTCCAAGAGGTGTTCAGGATTGCAGGCCGCATTTCAAATGTTGACCTCAGGACGGACAAGGAAGGCAACAGCAAGGGCCATGGAATTGTGGAATTTGAGCACCCCATTGAAGCTGTCCAGGCCATCTGTATCTTTTTTTTTTATTTTTTTTCAGTGAATGTCACATTTTGGGAGTGTAGGTGACAACCTGTCATTGGTTTTTGAGACCTGTGCCGCTAATGCAATATGCTGATAGCCTTGCCAAAATTCTGTGTTAATCTCCTCAGGATGCAGCTTTTGTTAGTGCTTCATAGTGACTAAAGATGATTCAAATTAGATGAAAGGAAAATGGAACATCAAGTAAAAGGCTTATAGCCAGTTCTACTTGGTCTAGCTTCTATCTCGGTATTGCGGACATCATAGCTTCCCAGAGCAAGTGTGTGCACTTAGCTGCTATTGACCTCGAAGACACACTGGCATGGGGGGGGAGAGAAGAACAAAACCTATGCAGGGATAACAAAAAATCACGGCGCTTTTGTGGGTGGGACATGATCATTGTCTTGTGAGACTCGTAGAGACTCCATAGCTTCCTCTGGAAAAGTCCATGCTGTCACTTAGGACCTTCACGACCAGCAACAAATGGTGGGGTGGGCCCAACAGGCAGTCAACCCCTCCTGCCCTAGCGCAAGTCCGAAGAGGAGAATACGACTCGGCCTCTCCTCCCAGAGCACATTTGCACATTGGTAGCACTGAAGTTTGAGACACAGAAACGTTTGGGCACAGCGCATACATACACACACACACGCATACACATAGGAATAACAAAGGTTTGCCCTATTTTTCAATTATCTCCTATCTTATAGGTACTGATGTATCACAGTAAGTTTTTTTGGCTGTGCAAAAATGGTATTTCGGGAAAATGATAAAAACAAGTCACTTACCCTATAGTTCCAAAAGTAATATATTATGGCTGAGATATCGACATGCATGTTCAGAAACTTTGCCGATAAACGGAATAATAGATGCAGATTCTGAAAATGCAATTTTCGAAGCAGCATCTTCATATATATATATATATATATATATATATATATATATATATATATATATATATGCCTAAAGACCCTTATCCATCTTTAGTGCATCTAATAAATGTGTAGCTTCAATAGCAGTGCTCAGTGCAGAGCAGTACCCTACCTGATGCAGAGTCCTGGAACTAATTCTGGAAAAACTTTTTCATAATCTGAAATGTTTTAAGCATCCTGTGTTGTGTCCAATGAAAACCAACATTCTTTTCCTGCCAACAAAAATGAATACTGTTAAGTGCTGATGCTTTGCCACACTTGGCACTTTCAAATGCACAGCTGGTTGGTTGGGTGCTGGGAGCAATGCTGTCTTGTGTTGGCTTATGACAACTGAATGTTCTTTTGCTAGTGTTGTCTGAAATTGGCTTGCTCGTTGGCACTGCCACTGATTCCAAGTGACAGTTTCCTGTTTAGTAGCTTGCCGCCTAGGTGACGCTCACTGGGGCAAAATATACTCACTCAAAATTTGAGCATGTGACGGGTTTTGTTTTCTGTTCATAAGTGCCTCTGTGACAAGGTGCCATAACTCAAACGCAAAAGGCACTAGTTCGCATACTACGGGTGCCACACAATGTCATTTGTCGCATATTTCACAGTGGAGGAAAGTCGTCAGTCCTTGAATTCTAATTTGATCTTAATTGTTTGCAAGAGGTATTGTTCCCTGACTGTAGACTTACAGCAATGTTGAATGGCCAGAAGTTGTTCAACCGAGCAATGAGCGTCCGCATGGACAAGTACAATGAAGATCTCGACGGTGGGCTCCCATCAAAGCTTCCCAGTAAGTTTTTGCATCTTGCAACTGATTTGTGCTTTGTAAATGCACCTCGCAGAAGCTGAAGTGTGGGGCATATTATCTCTAGCTCAGTGCACGTGGATTAGTTAAAGGGACACTATAGAAACATTACACCAGTTCAGACCGATAATAGTTTTTGGTACTCTGATCGTTGATTTTTTTGGTGAGGGGTTGTTCATTGGAAGGGAACATCAAGGTCAAGCTTCCATTTTTTGTATTTGCGGCAAAACCCCAGCACTTGTTCGTCACTATGACCTTGTGCTTTTCAAACTACTTGAGCAGTTGTGGCAGAGCAAGAGTTCTTCTAACATGCTAAGTTCAGTCTTTCTGTTTTTTTTTTTTATTTTATTATTTATTTATTTATTTATTTTTAAAGCCATGGGGGTTTTACGGGCCTAAACCACTTTCTGATTATGAGACACGCCATAGTGGAGGACTCCGGAAAACTTGACCGCCTGGTGTTCTTTAATGTGCACCTAAATCTAAGCACACGGGTGTTTTCGCATTTCGCCCCCATCAAAATGCGGCCGCCGTGGCCGGGATTCGATCTCACGACCTCATGCTCAGCAGCCCAACACCATAGCCACTGAGCAGCCACGGCGGATTTCAGTCTCTCTTTGTAATACAATGTAGTCCATGTATACCAGTACAAAATTGCCTAGTCCCAAGAATACATTGTCAAAAATTCCTTCTGTCATAAAAAGCTGGTGCGGAACTTCAAGGCGATGTTGCCACCTGTCTTGTTTTTGCATCTTTTCTGGCTTATCAAGCCTTATCTCACTCAAAGAGTGACTTTCTTGTTATTTCTGAAAGGCGATTTACGAACACAACTCCACTGTCTTTTTTTTTGTGTGTGCGTGTTTCTTACACCTCCATAAATTTTCTTGTTGCCTAGATTAGTAGAACTGAGAATACAGCTCAAGAATGAGCCAGGCTTATGGTGCACTTGTGGGTATCAGTTGGTTTAATGTAACTGATACTGAAGTGGTGAATGGGGTCATGTATTTCTAAATGAAACAAATGTTTCTTTACTGTGTAGTACTTGTACGTAATTGATTGTTTATATTTTACAGTGAATGAAGGAGAGGAAAATAAGGAAATTGCTGCTGACCACACTAACTGTCCAACTAATTAACCTGACACTTGGACAGTGGTCAGCAGGATGGGTAGGGTTACGGGGTGGAGGAATTTGCGAGCATCTGGAAACTACTATCTGAATGTAAATGCAGCTAGACAGAAGTGAACTGCTGTTGAAGAGTAGCACCAGAGTGTAATTCGTAAGCATACATGGGTAGTTGTGAAACAGATACAGGAGTTTAGACAGCAATGTACAGTTGCAGGGGTGGGAGTCCTGCGCAATTTTGCTCACACAAATTTCTTCGCCAAATTGCCCCAAAAGTGGAAAAATGGCTGAAATTGTGCCATGCTACACCATAACACCTTAGGCTCCAGTAGGCATCAGCAAAAGATTGCTGGTGCTGTGCAGGGCGTTGTGGAGTTGGTCTCGAGGGTCTTGTAAAAGGTAGCTTTCATATTCTGACCAGGCACCAGCAGCCACACCCAATTAGGCCTGTGAATAAAAGTAACGGTAGCGACATTCTTTTATCTTGCTGCCTGAGCCAGTGAGTGAGTGAAGGCAAGGAGGCCTCGGTGCTAATTATGCTTCCTTGTTGGTGGAGTAAGAGTGTAGTGATGTGGTTGTTTGTGCTGGCACCATTTCTGCGGAAACAAGCGTGTGCTGCAGGCGTTGCCTATCGGTGTTCTTTTCCCCCTCCCCCTTTTTTAACTCTTTTTGGCACAAGGACACTTGCTGTTTATCGCTGTGCACAACCCCACGATCGGGTTTATTGTAAGTACTGGTATCGCAGCGATCGCATTCAATGTTAAGCGTGTTTGCCACGATCAAAGAGAGCAAATTGGGGTGCAAGTGGTTTGAGAAGGCATGTGCGGTGAAGGTACTCTGAGGAGAGGAGGAGTGGCGCTACTTTCAGCTCATTTGGGGGACATACAGTCAATCACTCAATGTGAACTCGGTGTCTACCAAGCGGGAAAACTGGGAATTCGCTGGGATTTTGCTTAGTCTGGAAATACTCATGGAAAAGTGGCTATAATTTTAATGAAAGGGACCGAAAGTCTCGCTAATGCTGGCTTCAAGTAACAGAAAGGGACCGCAACGAATCACCTTTGACACCGTGTAGTCGGCTGGAGGAGTTGTTAGTGTACAGTCAACAAACAATTTTCCGGATGCCTGATTTTTGGGACATTCCCAATAACTCGCAACGGCTTCATGGCACCACCATGTACCCCATAGAGTCAATGTATAGGAACGCCTTATATTTTGGATGCAAGAATCCTTCGCGGCCAGACTTTTTGGACTTTTTGCCATGACCACACGTTCGAAACGGCATTAATCAAAGCCACCACCTACGGCATTTTTATTATCACGCCGCCTTGAACTGGCGCTCTTGCACACAGATCCGCTGGTAGCTGTAGCCACCATCGTGGCAACGCTAGGCCTATCTGCTACGACGTTCACTATTAAGCTTCTTGTCATTTGGTGCCGTGTCATTTTTTTGTAAGAATTCGCCACTGTCAGCAATGGACTTCGAAGATCGGAAAGTACACTGCGATGCATAATGCCGAATCCCTAGAGTCATCTGCGCCTCAATGTAGTAGTGTTACGCAATGAAGCATACACAAAGTATTGCGTTGAAGCATACCAAGAGTGTGAAGGGGCAATTGTCACGGGGCACGGTATGTATTCCTTAATTTACACGCATCCCATAGAGTTTCTCACTACATTACCTAGAGGGAAATCTGGCGCTGCTGCGCTGTGGTATGCATGGGAATGCCGGTATATTGTGACTTCGGATTGACATCGTTCTCGGAGAGACAGGACATCTTGAAGACGCGCCTGGCAAGTACTGTTCAGTCTGTCACAATGATTCATTTTCTACTAAAACAGCGCATAAAAAGCTGTTTTAGCTTTATTATTACGCGAAAACATGTTTTGTTTAACTACGAAAACTTGTTATTGCGTGTACAACTATATGTTACGTAAAAAGTATCAGCGGGCCGCTAAAGTTAGAGGACAGACAACAAGGTTCGCGCTCGCTTTGAAACAGTTGGTCGTCTATTCTTGCTTTTCTTCGCTTGGTCATGCAGTGTGGGTGAGTAAAGATGTAATATGCGTGAATGGAAACATTTCATTAAGATTTTACTTTGAGAACGCATTATTTATGTAGCCACATCCACGTTTTAGACGAAGCCTCTTGCAACACAAGCCAACACGAGCCTCGCAGACACATATACCGTCATTCCCATGAGGCACGGTGCCCCCTTAAGAAACTCCGATAGATGGATAGACGGTGGTGCCAGATTTCCTCCTAGGTATTATAGTGAGAAACTCTTATTACGCATGCACTCGCGATCTCCTGTCGCAGTACGAGCACCAATGTGCCTAATAAGTGTACAGGCAGGCCTTCAGAGCTTTTTAGGACATGCATTCATTTGTTCGGACTTCTCAATTTTTTGGCCGTTTTCGTGGCCTCTAGGGAGTCCGAAAAATTGGACGTTGATTGTGCTACTGACCAAGAGGATGTTTCGAATGATCCGTGGGGTGCACGAGCAGCGGAAGGAGGACGAGAACAAAAGGACCGTCGCATTGGGGCATGGATGGGGAAAGAAGTGTGCTGCTGCTTCTTTGAAGGAGCTTGAGCTTAAAAAACAGTGTTGGTTGTCGCCGAGGTGCAGGTATCCCTCATATGAACCGAAATAAATTCTTTAAAGCAGAGACACCCAATACTGAGGCGTTGTGTGCGGGCGAAGAGTATGTCTGGACAATTGAGGTTGACTCCAGCTGCTGAGAGAGAATGTATTTGCTTCTGTATGCGACTCCTTTTATTCGTATTTGAATATGTTACTCAATTTGCAAATGGGGTTTATCTTCATTTTTTTTTTTCAAAGATATTTTGTTTGATTGCTGTGCATTTTACTAACCCCTCCCTTGTTTTCTTTTTGAATAAAACAAACAAATCCTTACAATTCCAAATGAATTAAGTATTGTTTTTTTTTTTTTTTTAAATTTTGTAACATGCTTACTAGAGAGTGACAGCATCGGGTGACATGGTGTTAGCCTGTCTTGACATGAAACAGAGTTCTGTGTCCCTGAGAGAATTTTGCAAAGGCACTCGGGAAAACCTGGAAAACTTGGGGGAACTTGGAAATGTCAACTCGGTAGACACCCTGGAACTCCATGTGTCGCAGTGCTTATATTGACTCTAGTGAGTGGCAAAGCGAAGTCAGTGATGTGCTGTATCTTGGTTTGAGCTAGTCGGAGCTGCCGCCTTACCTATAAATAAACCACTGTGGCATTCATTCATGCTACCTTCTTCACTTTTATTGGAAGACATGTCCAGTCACTTCACCAGCACTTAGTACAAAAATAGTATGGAAAATGCCTTTAAACTGCTTTTCTGCCATTTAATGCTGGAGAATGCAAGGTTTTGTGGCTGTTCCCATCTTAATCATTAATTCTCTAAATTTGTTTGCATGCTCCAGGCTGCTCTAATAATAAGTAGACTTCGGTTAATTCCATTCCAACTGAATGTCTCGGCCTGCACCCATACATCTGTATATGCCCGAAATGTCGCTATTTCGATCTCAAAATTCTCCATCAAATAATTAGAACTTGACTAGTTAGCTCCATCGCAACACAGCAGTGTTGGAGAAGGGCCGTTATCGTGGGGCATATGTATGTGTTTGTTGTACAGGCACACGTGCCCCCTATCTGGTCACAGTATAAATGCCTAGACACCTTATGGGCGTACCGGCAGCCATTCAGAGTTGTTGAAATTATGGGATTTACTTGCCAAAATCATAATCTGATTGAGGGACGCCGTAGTGGGGGACTCCGGAAGTTCCTGCTCCTTTTTTGCTCCAAGAATTCCTGCTCCAAAAATTGCTATAAAATTACTTTGGGCATTCCCACCTCTGCTATTGCTGTAAACTTATCAAATGTATTATAGGGTTCACCCTGTAATGCCCAATGTATCATATGTGCTATGCTAAGTTCGAAGCTTGAAATGCTGATTGAAGCTCAAAACATTTAATGCAAAGTCCATAGTTGTGTTTTTGATATGCTGGAGTGACGTTTCCACTGTAGTTAGTTTAACAATTACTAAATAATTAATACTATAAATAACTGAAAAATTCTAGAAAAGAATTTCTAGAATGGTCAAATAAATATCAACAATTGGTCAAAATTTTTCTTGATGGGGAACTGTTTTAAACATTACAGGGTTGAACATAATATAATTGCACACCTGGTATTTTAACTAATAGTACTTCATAGTTTTCGTTTAGTTTTTCGTTTCAGGGCTTGTTCGCACATTACCAATCTTGCATTCATAGAGGCCAATTGTGCATTTGTTATCACGTTCGAAAATGCGAGCCTCATTCTTTAGTATAGTATCCTTCACCTTATTTATTTATTTTCCAGCTTCAAACCTCAGAAGAAAAAAAAAAGGTCTTAAAGAGTAGCATGAATACAAGAGCACAGTTTACGTGGGTTAAATTTGTTCACAAAATGTTGTCATTTTACAGCTGGCCTTCAAGGCATCGGCAAGGGCCTTGGAGCTGGTGGCAACCCTCTTCAAATGAGTGGTGAGAGCACGCTTCTTTTATTTTCAGGCAGGCTGCTACAGGGATTCGCTTTGCCTTAGTTGGTCATAAATGAGTAGTGTAGTCCAACCTTGCAATAACAAAAGCCAGAGACGACTAAAATCCCCTGTTTTTGATTTCTGGAAACTTGTCAGGCATGCACTTGTTAGCACAGCAAGTATTCAATTAAAAAATATTCATCCTAAATCACTATTCACTTTGAACTTAAAATCTTATTCACACATGCCTAATAATCAATTTAGCAATGGTGAATTGTTGCAGCTGGCTTTACGACTGTTTCACATATCATAATTTCCACTCAGCAACACGGCCATTCCTGTTGCCTTGTCACGGAGTCTGTGATCTGTGCAATCTGTGATTTTTGGTGCAACACCAATATCCGTTGAATTAGGGGCTTTCCTTCCTGTGTCTATTGTACAGTGTCCACAGTTTCGGGCTTAGCAGTTTTAAAGGTACAACTCTCTTTAAAGACCGCGAGGCAGCCTACTTGCTCTACTTTTAATAAATAACAAACTGCAAAATATGACTGGCTTCCATGTTTCAATGTAACAGTACAGTTGTGAATACTTTGAGAGAAGGGAAAACTGACAGAAATTGTGCCCTTGATAACATGTTAGTTTTCAAAGATTGCTGTGCAATGCAAGCTGCTGCAGTGATTTCCTTCACTTCAGGCTCTGCATGTGAAACAGCCTTTTAGTTAAAATATATGGGTCACACGGTGGTGACATAATCAAGTCGTAGTAATGATGTTCTGCCATGTTTTATCGTACGTAGCTCATCTGGGCCTATATTTTGTGAGGTTGTTAACTTAGGTATTCTTGTGCACACTTTCGCAGCTGCCCAGTTGGCCCAGATGAACATGACAGGCCCAGTGGGCGGTGGCATGCCCATGGGCGGTGGTGTGAACCCTGTAGCAGCTGCGGCTGGCATGGGCCTGGGTGGCCTTGGCGGTATGGGCCTGGGCGCTGCTGGTGGCCTCGGAGCTGCAGGAACTGGAGGCCTTGGTGCAGCAGGTGCTGGCCTGGGTGGCATGGGATCTGCTGGAGGCTTGGGTGGGCTCTCCGACCGCTCAATGCTGGGCTCTGGCAACCTCATGGGCGGCGGCATGGCTTCACCCACAGGGCTGATGGGTGGCCTGTCGGGAGGCTTGGGTGGTGGATCCTCGGCCTTGGGTGCTGGCAACGGTGGAGGTCTTGACTACGATCGGCACCTTGGCGGTGGCGACGGCTACCGTAGTCCTCGCTCTTCAGATGCCATCATGGTGCAGAATGTAAGTATTGCACAGGGATTCTATGCTATGCTATGCTAGTTGGTTTACGCTGAACATATCAAACATTGCAAGTGGCAGAACAAATGATATGAACAGGATATATGCACCAGCTATCAACTAATTTTTATCCATAGTTCCATCAACCCCTCTACGGTGTGCCTCATAATCAGATTGTGGTTCTGGCATGTAAAACCCCATATTTTTGTGCTTAGTAGTACTGGCTGGTGCATGCAGTGTAATGACGGCTCATTTTGACCCTCTTCATTCTAGACCATACAGTCGACTCCCGATAATTCGAAGCCGCTTAATTGGAATTTCCGGTTAAATAGAAGTGAAGTGCTGGTCCCGTCAGTTTTGCATGTAATCCTATAGAAGAAATCGCTCGATAATTCGAAGTCCTCATCCAGTAATATTGTTTAATTGGAAGTTAATTTTCAGCCGGGATCCTCGAGGTGACCGTCATTCTTTGGTAGAATGTGCAATTTTTCAAGTATTGCAACAGTTCCGTGCTCCGCGTTGGTGTCATCACCACTGCAGCCGCCCGCAACGCCATTTTTCTTGGAGCGGCGCGAATATTCATTGCTACGGCTGCCGTGGCCTCCACGATCAACTCCTGCGGGAGGCGAAGCGGCTCCCGCCAGAGCTGATCGCGGAGGCCACGCGGGTGCCATAGGTGCACGCAGCGCTGCATACTGGCAGTGGCGAGATTGTGCGAGATTAGTCTTGCAGCGTGTGCAGCGTATGTCGAGGCGTGTGTTGGTCGAGCGCCTTTGTGCAGGAAGCTCATAGGCTAGGTTGTTCCACAAGTGATTCAGAATTGACTGTACCTAGTTGCGCAGTTTATAGCCATGGCAAACCGTGGCTCTTATCGTACGCTTGACCTGGCACCGAAAGTCGAGGTTTTGAAGGAAGTTGAGAAGGGAGGTGCCGCCAAACAAGACATAGCGCGGAAGTACGGGATCAAGCCGAACACGCTCTCTAACTACATCAAGAACAAGCGCACAATAATGGATGCATTTGAGAACGACAAGTTCAAGACTTCTCGGAAGCGAATGCGCACCGGTGCTTACCCAGAGTTGGAGAAGGCTTTGCTGGTTTGGATTAGGGAGGCCAGGAGCAACTAACTTCCTCTCAGCGGAGACATCGTTGCGATGAAAGCCCGAATGCTTGCAGCAATGTTGGGGATCGAGGACTTCGTTTCGTCAGGTGGATGGCTGACGCGCTTTAAAGATCGCCATGACCTGGTTTTCAAGAGCGTGCGTGGTGAAAAGGCGTCCGTTAACCAGGAAACATGCGCCACGTGGAAGGACGGAAAGCTGCGTGAATATCTCGCCGAATACAGACCGGAAGACATCTTCAATGCAGATGAGACTGCATTCTTCTATCGGCGTCTACCAGAGAAGAACCTGACATTCAAGGACGACGACTGTGCTGGGGGCAAACGCAGCAAGGAGAGAGTGTCGGTGCTGATCGCGGCAAACATGACTGGCACGGAACGATGTCGGTTACTTGTGATCGGGAAAGCCACGAAGCCGAGATGTTTTAAAGGCGTGAAGACGCTGCCTGTGGACTATGAGGCGAACAAAAAAGCGTGGATGACGGCCGAAATCTTCAAGAGCTGGATAAGCAAATTGGACCGCAAGTTTGCTGCTTGGAACCGCAAGGTGTTGTTCTTTGTCGATCACTGCAGTGCTCACGTGAATGTGCCAGCCTTGAGTACAATACGCCTCGCATTTTTGCCTGCAAACACAACGGCTGTTTTTCAGCCAATGGACCAAGGCATCATCAAGAATGTTAAAGTCCGGTACAGGCGGCACCTCCTCGATCGCATGATTTTGTGTATGGATAGCTCCACAAAGTACGAGGTGAGCCTGCTTAGTGCCATCCACATGTTGGCGCGAGCATGGGATCGTGTGAAGCAAGAAACAATCGCAAACTGCTTCAGGGCTTGCGGTTTTGTGGCAGCTTCTTCGGAGGATGCCTCAGAAATTTCAGCGAAGGAAGCGTCAACAAGCGAGCTTGACGGCACTGATTTTGGTGATGCTCTCGGGGACGTCAATTTTGAAGATTACTTCGCCGTAGACAAGGCGGTCGAAACGTTCGGTGCGCTGACGGATTGCGAAATTGTAGAGATTATTCGGCCCCAGGAAGCGACCCAGGAGAGCGACGATGACGTTGAAGGCGAGCCGCAACCTAAGGCTGCCGATGTAGCTGCGGGCCTTGCTCTTGCGGAGTGCTTCTTTGCCGCTGAAGGTAACGCGGAAGAAGCGTTCCGCCACATCTACAGCCTGCAGAACTTGCTTTCAGCAGCGCGATTCGGCAAGAAGAAACAAAGCAAGATGACCGACTATTTTTCTTAGAGAAAATACTCAATTTCGCCACAAATAAAGTGCTGTTTTTTGTGTTTTGTGCTTAATTGGAAGTTCGTTTAATTCGAGGTTTTTTGCGGTCCCCGTGAACTTCGTATTAACGGGAGTCGACTGTAAAATGTGCTCTTCGAAACATGCACAACGGAGAAGAGTGGTTTAACTTCTGGTGGAAGTGACAGCTGGGAGCTTGTGTGTTATCTGAAGTCATGGATGTTTTATTATTCATACTTAAAATCTTCATCACTGACCCTTACCCTGCTTAGGCCACTGAGCCATCTGTACATTTAAAGTTCATTCTCAATCTCTCTCCAACAAAAGCTAAGTTTTATCCTTAAGAGGGAAAAAGGTGTTTAGAAACTATTTATTTTTTAAATAAATTTAATAAAAATCGTCAGTTTTTCATGCTGATTTCAAAAATGACTTTTTAAATTAAAGGGACCCTGAAACGATTTTGACAATTTTCTACAAACGTACTGAGTCGTTAGAGTAGGTCATTCTGATCATTAATTGACGCATCTAAGTGCTCTGCGTAAAGCGTGTAATTTATTATAAGGTTTCAAAAATGCACATCCCTGCCGATCGCAGCACACTGCTCGGCGGAATTTTAAGCCGCCCCACCCATATGACCGAAATCACCCATATGACGTCAGTGGGGCGAGCTATCGGATTGGCTGACCAGGGTGCGTGATCGATCATTTTTCCAACTTTATGGTAAACAAATGATGTTCGTAATAGTTGGAATGTTAATTTGCTTTTATAAAAACAAAGTAACCTAAAGAGAATGCACAAGAATTTTTCCGTACACTTAAGCACTTCTGGCACATAGCAAGTGTCGTCTGCTTGTGTTACAACGTGCTCTTTGTCTCTGACGAGAGCTCAACTGTCAGTGTCGGTTTGACTTTTCGCGAGCGCTATGATTCGACTTTGTTGCGTTGTGGGCTGCAAACGTAGCGACTGGCAATCTGTCAAGCTGTGACATCGTGTCCCTCTGCAAGCCAGCAGACGAGCGGACTGGCTGCAGTGCATCGGACTGCCACCATCCCATCGTTGCCAGGATTTGTGCGACTGCGGCCGTCGCTATACACTGGAAGATTACTAACGCAATAGCGTTTCGCAAGTCCGGTATTAGGGCAAACGCAAGCGCAAGGGAGCAGGGCTTGGCCGTGTCCGCTTGCGTGTCGTTTCAGGGGATGAATAGAAGCGCAAATGTGAATGGTCTGCACGGTGCAGCCACCTGGTGGCATAGAGCTCAATCACACACAGTAGCAGTAACAAAATGTATTCTTCTTTGCTGCTGGTGTAAATTTTTCACAGGAGTGTAATCATTAACATGTTGTATTTGTAAATGTTTAAAATGTTTTACACTTGGTTAGAGCAATATTAGCTCTTTCTTTAGCTGGTTAAGCACTGCGCCAACGGGTGACTGGACCGTGGAGACAGATCAGGCAGCTCACGTACGTCTATGCTAAAGTTCCTTCATCAGCTTTAGTTTATGCCTCCACCGTGAAATCTTCGGCTAGTGCGTGATTACCGGAATATCTGACACGTTCAGCGCTACGACAGAATGCTCGCAACGCAAGCTGCTTCGATAGCTTTCGCTTGGGGCCGACAGCCAAGCGGCTAGCGGAGAGGTCTCGCGCGGACGGGGGCGGGCTCCAAAACAACCGGAAGTGGATGATGTGACGTCTCATCGTGACGCGGAACCAGTGAAGGCGGAGCTTAGCCCCGATTGCTCGGCGAACGAGTTGACGAGGAAAAGCATGGCTAGGGAGGAGGGTAACATGTAATCGCTTGTAGCTCCATTAATACGTAACGCTTCACTTAAATTGTGGTGCAAATGTTCTACTTAAGCTGTACCCTACGCGTCTACAAAATTTGTCCGAACTGTTTCAGGGGACCTTTAAGGGGGGACACGGCTCCTTGCGGCGAAAAAATCGATTTTTTGAAAATGAAATTTTCAATATCTACAGCTAATATTCCTTTAATTCACCAAGTTTCGAATCTCACGGAAGAGTATTTCGTCGGCTCTTTCTATACGCATGATCACAGCCATCTTGGTCTCGTTGGAAAGAGGGGCCTTCCTTCTTTAATTTCCCGCCAAAAGTGACTCTGTCGGTACGCCAGTGACGTTGAAATCCGGGGAGAAAAAAGTCAGAATGTGCGATCCGATTCATTGATCAGCACACGTGACCAAAAACGCGTGCTGTGGTTGGCTGCGCGAGGTTCCCGTCGTCTGCTCCACTCGCAGGCGATGTGACGGCGTGTCTCGTCGTTCTCAGTTGTAGGTTTGTGACAAGTGCCCACCGAGGAAGTTCGCCACGAAGCACAAGTTCGGGAAAAAAAAGCAATCAGCTTATAACTTTCAGAAAGCATCGAGAATAGCTTACCGCCAACCGCAAATGATGGCGAAGTTGCGGACGATGTCGAAGTAGGCCTAGCCAGCTCACAAATTAGTGAAATCGTTACGGAAAGCGGCCACGTTCGGCGTAACACTGCAATGTTGCCGCGTGCAATTTGTAGCAGAGGTAGATGAATGCTCAAAAAAAGATTTGGAGAAAACTTGAAAAAACAAAATGAGCTTATTTTGATAACACCACAAAATATTTGAATATATACAAGGGCTATTGCATTAGTAGCCTCCAGGAATGTAGTCTGTCTGGCTAGTGTCACTACGGTGATGCCTTCCGAGTACCTGCTGCAAGTTTTTGGCAGACATAGCCAACTCGTTTGTCCTGGCAGCGATGTCAACGCGATCTAGTAGTTCAGATTTTCGGTCAGTAGCAAGAGTTGAAGCTTGTGCTTGAAGTTTACCTTGAGCTTCACCGTCCATACACCACAAAAATTCTGGCTGCAGAATAGTAGCGCCGTGGCAAAGCGTCAATAAAACGCGACCGTTATCTGGAGCGCTTTGGGAGACTAGGCCTAACACACCATCGGAATCTCCGGCATCGCTCGACAGCGGGAGCAGGCGGGCTGAATATAGTCCGACGTAGCGTGAGAGCATGCATCACGTTGGCGAAAACAGCAGCATCTATAGTTAGACAGATGGTTCAACACACTGGTGCAGCCAGTATAACTGGATGCGGCCAACAGACTGTGACGCACCCAGTGTCGAGCAACGCTCGCCCGTGCACCGATAACGTCGGGACTGTAAACGCGCCTTTATCGATGTCACGGGGAGGTGGCACGGCAGAGCATCATTTCTCGGCGTTGTACGGTGACTTCCTCTTCCTTTCTTTTTCTAAATTTGTACTTCGTAGTGAACTTCAGAGTTGAGGTCGGCATCGCTGTCAGTGTGGGAAACCTTGTTGGCACGCACGGTGTGTGTAGCGGCCAGGGAGTGATGCAAGCGACGTCAGTCCAGCCAATGACGTGACTAGCTGAGGATCACATGCCTTTGTCGACCAATTGTACCACGCATTGGGTTTCCTTGTTGAGGTAAAATTTCTTCACTCCCAATGTGCGGACAGAGCCGGTGGTGGTGGGTAAATGAAGACGAGAGAATGCTCTTTCAAACGATAAAGACCGAACGACTGCGAGGACCGTCACACGTTGTGGAAAAAGCTTTTTACGGAAACTGTGGCTCAAATTTAGCCCACGCTGGTGCCAAGAATTTATATTAGGGCTAAAACATTGCCAAATTTTGCACATTCTAAACCAAAGTGGTAGAATAATAGTTCAAAATTCTAAAAATACCGTTTTCAAGATATAGATTTTTAGGTCTCTGAAACTGGGTCCCCCCTTAGAGTTAGACCCAGGTCTTTGGGACTGAAAATCTGCCCAAAATTCTAATATTTAATTTGTGCGTTCCTGATGTGATTCCGCACCAATCTCCGAAATTTGGTTACAAAAAACATCATATTTCTTCCGTTATTGTGACCTAAAGATGAGAGTCCCCAAGCGTTTCTCTTTAAGTTTGGGACAAATCGTGCCCAATTTTTGTCGCGCATAACTCTATAGCTACACACTCTGCCAGCGCCATTTTGGTATTATTCGCAAGCTCACATTTGTTTTTTTTCATCGGTCGGCGACATTGCCGGCTCTGTGGGCACGAAAAAACAACAGCAAAAGAAATGCACCATGCATGCTATTATTGGCCACTTTGAACGCGTGATCAAGATGGTGAGTAGTGATTGGCTCCAAGGACCACACGCACTCAAACGACAATGGCTGCCATTGTGTTTGTCTCGTGAGGGCAGCACTATATATGCAGGAGATCTGCCAAAGTTTCATTCCATGAATCCTTACGGGCAGAAATGTGCAAGATGCAAGAAACTTCCGAAAGTGATTCTCACATCGCTACGGCACATCGCTACTGACTATGAAACAGGTGGTGCTTGGATGGAGGAGTTTCTGAGTGCAGATAGTGCTGCCTTGTTATACGAAGAGATGACCGATCAAGCGATTGTTGTCGCGACAGACGGTAGCAGTGTGCAACAGGGGCAACGAGATTGACAATGAGCCTGATGTTCCTGCGGAGTGCACTGTCGTCGGCAGAGTCGCTCGTTATTTCACGCATGCTAATTATTGCCGCTAATGTTCGTGCCGCAGCTGGACATTGCAGTTATGAACCTGAAACTCCCTCTAAAGCAAGTCTGGACTTCTGACTATTTCATTGCACCTAACACTTCATGTGCTGTTTATAGGTATAAATAAGTTTTATTTTTCAGTCTACTTTATACAATGTCTGTTTTTTAGCAGAAGTGGCAAATTTGGTTTCGGAGCTTTAAAGGCATGTAGGGCAGTCCAGATATAGCGATAATCGGTTAATAACGATGTGATTTTTCGTTCTTCTTGATATTGTTATAAGTGCACTGCGTTGTAGTCCTTTTAAACTGAACACACTCGCAGTGCGTGCTATGTTGTCAACTGGCAACGGCCAAATGGCCATGAATTAAAGTATTTGATTCCTGCCAATGTCTTTTGGTGCAGTTTTTCTCAAACGTTCTTTCAATATATTGGTTCTGAAATGTATTTTGTTGTTTTCTCAAAACCACAATTTTGATGACAATGGCATACCTGGAGGAGATTTATCTCTGCTTCTACTTGTGCTATCACTGTAACTTTTTCTTTTTTCCAGAAAGGCAAAGCTGTGTTCAGTGTGAATTAACAAAATAACGTTGTTACATTTATTAGACAATTCTTTTTAATGTTTCCATTTTTAGCAGTTAGATGAATTTCTCACACTGTAGTTCGCAATGTTGATATAGAATTGGGTTAGAACACCATTCTTGCTAATTTGCACTCTTTGCTGGTTCCGCCTAATTTTCGTATGTCAATTTTTATTATGCCTTGTATAGTTTGGTAAATAGCTCATCTCCAAGCAAATTGTACAATAAAGTTGAATTCCTTTATTTCTGTAAATTTATTTATTCTGCGAGAAAACTGGATGTATATTTGAACCTAGCACATTGAAATATCTAAACTCGGCAAGTTTCATCAAAATCGGAGAGTTAAAGAGTTTTCAAGCGCAGGTTTTGGCAGCACTGTGTACCTCTGCAAGGAGTTTCTGATTGCTGCTTTTTTCTTTGCAGCTTCCCATGGGCTACAGCTGGCAGAACCTGCGTGATCGTTTCCGGGATGTTGGTGAGTTACTCCCACCTTCGCTGTATAAAACCAGAGACAGTTCTTTGAAGCAAAGCCTGCTTGCATTTTCCATGATGTTCCCATTCGCTAATGCAATGTGTTGATGAATACTGTCGAACGTCACCCGCCGTGGTTGCTCAGTGGCTATGGTGTTGGGCTGCTGAGCACGAGATCGCGGGATCGAATCCCGGCCACGGCGGCCGCATTTCGATGGGGGCGAAATGCGAAAACGCCCATGTCCTTAGATTTAGGCGCACGTTAAAGAAACCCAGGTGGTCGAAATTTCCGGAGTCCTCCACTACGGCGTGCCTCATAATCAGAAAGTGGTTTTGGCACGTAAAACCCCATAATTTAATTAACTGTCAAACGTCATACTATATGCAGCAGTACATGCAGTGAAAAACAAACTTCCAGTTCCAGGAACTGGGTGAAATATCCAGATCATGCAGGTGTAGAATTAAAGAAGGGGAAATAATGTTTGTCACCCTTACGTGCGTCTGCTAAGTTAAAAATTTTGTTCCTTTGCTCATTACCGTATATACTCTTAACCTAGGCCGGTCCGGATTCTAAGTCGACCCCCAAATGTCTGAAGCCAGAACAAATAAAACTTAACCTCTAATGTAAGCTGAATAACAAAGTGAGGACAGCGTTCACAAAATGAAAACAGTACCGTATTTACTTGCATAATGATGGCACTTTTTTGTCAAAAAGAATTCACGCAAATTCAGGGGTGCGATCATTGCGCCGTTTAAATTTCCTGCAAAAACAAATTAGTTTTTTTTCATCCCACGTTTGCTGTGGGATGACAACAGGATGACAACAATGCAGGCAAATTTGCACTTTTTTTCTTGAAATACCAGGCAATTACCCGTGTCCATTGTTATACTAAACGAAGTAGATGCCAAAATACGACAGTTCTGCAAAAATTTAAGTGAGAACAGTGGAGCGGTGAGCGCAAAACCTTTTTTTGAACACGTGCAGCAAAATATTCAGGACCCTACATATGGGAATTTTGCTGTCACTTCTCTTGCTTCCCATCAGGATTGTTGCGCTGCTAACCAAAAATTAAATATGTATCAGCATAGCCCACCGAAATTAAGTTCCTTTCTGAGCAATGAGCATAAAAACGCATACTTCATAATTCTTTTCTCTAAAGCGCTTTTCTTGTCTTGCATATGTCCAGTTCTCGAGGCTCGCCATGATTTGAGGATCGTGCCATTCTTTGAGTGGTTCACAAAATGCACTTGAATTATTCATTTGTCATTGTAATGGGGTACGACTGTCATTTTATGCTCAAGCATGATAAGGCACAAGCACACTCATTCAAGTTTAGGAAACAGCAACACACTTTTCCCATGACACTGAAGGGGCGGTGTCTGAATTGACATGTATAGTGTCTTTAACCGGTAGTGCCATTGCATTAAAGAGTCCCTAAACCACTCTGGGCTCGAAAATTGGTTATATAGAGGCAGCCGTGTACACATCTACAATGAACACACAGCCACAAGACTTTTTGGAAGAATGCCATAATAGCAAATCTGCAGACATTTGACAAATGTCTGGTGTGGCCATCAGTTTCTTTTACTACCTTCCCCACAAACGTTTCATAAAAGGATGAATACACAAAGTGGGTCAGCCCATGCTCCTTCCTGTGAAACAAAGGTGGCGCTCCACCTGTGTTTGGCTTTCACACTTTCACACTGGTGAAGTCGCATACAGGACTCCGTCATATCATAAGAAGCCAACAAACACCGATACCAAGGACAACATAAGGGAAATTACTTGTGCTTAAGCAGAATTACCCCTATGTTGTCCTTGGTATCAGTGTTTGTTGGCTTCTTGTGATATGACTAATAAAATCGAGCCCCTCGATCAACCCCCCTTTCTTCTCGTACAGGACTCCGTGGCACATAAGAGAGGCCATGTTCACGAAAGATCATTGTCACAACATACTTTAAACAATGTAAATAAAAACTGTGGAAGTGGTTTAGGGGCCCTTCAAGTGATGAAAGCAGTGGTTTTTCTTACCTCCACAATATACTTAGTGCTTACAGACCACCATCAAGACACTATAGGGAATAACGTGTCTAATCATTTTGTGAGCTACTGTTCAGATGTTTTCTGTCGTTACTTGCCTAAAGTTGGGCCCATATGTGGAACTACTTTATTTTGTGCACAATGAAAGAAGTGTGACTAGGTGCCATTGGTTGGATATTTGAAAATGGCCCACAACAATATGCTGAAGAACTCATGGCATAGTGGGTGCTATTTATCCTTGAGGGTAGCTGTGCCTGACTGAAAAAACATAGGCGAAATGCGTTTTAGTGCTTGTCTGGAAATCTCGTGATGGTTCAGTGGGAGAAGGGTCCCTTCCATATGAAACTGGTACCTTTCTAAAGTACCTTTCTATAAAACCTCCTTGCCTGGTTGAAGGTCACAGTATCTTGTATAAATAAAATGCCCGAAGCTTAAAATTCACAGTGTAAACCAAACTCATTGTGAGGATGCTCAAGAAGTGAGGCAGTAGAACGATTGTGGTTGTCATCAAAGTTAGATCATGTGGTTAAATATCTTCCAGAGTGCAGATACATAGTCAAAATACCCATTTTAGGGATATGGTTGTTACAGCCAAAATACTCATTAACAAAATTTTCTCCAGTTATTGTGTTGCCATGTGCCTGGCTGGTAAATGTTCCAGCTGTGCATTTGCCTTTTCCAAAGCTTGTGTCCTTCAAAAGGTTTCTGAATAGCCATGTGTGATACTGAAACAACCTGTGTGGAACACTTAAAGCCGTCTTGCAAGTTCTTTGCTATACATTTCTGGCTGCAGGACGCAATCCTGGTTGAGTGCTGGTGACCTCGTCTCTTTTCTGGTGTTGTGTGTACACCTTGGAAGGGGTACAGGCACGAAAATTTGGATTGTATTTAACTTTCTTGCCACATTGCGATGCAGAGCTCACAAATCTGCGAGACTCATGAAATTTGCTCCTCTGTCTGGATTAGCTATTTCATAATTGCTCTGTCGTGGTGAGTGATTGAAAACTTCCCTACCACTGTGGCAGCTATGTTGTTCTGCTGCTGGGCATGAAGCTGAGTTCAATTCCTCAGCCGCAGAGGTTGTGGTTCGATAGGGGCGAAATTCGAGTCTAGATGTCCACATACGTTTAAACAGTTGAAGAAACAGAAAACTCGGCGTGGAGCTGCCCACTACAGTGCATCTCATAACATGCTGTGCAGTTCCGAGACCTTAAACGAAATAGCAAAAAAAGAAAGAAAAGGAATAAAAGTAAATATCCTAAGCAGTATTTATGAATTTGATTTGCGATCCACAATGTCAAGATTCCTGGAATTTCCAAGCAAGAAAAGCAAGTTTTTGATGCCAGTACCCCTTAAAGGTTGGCGGGGAAGTTGACAGCCTGAAGCTGTGCTTCGCATACCCACAAGGCGGACCTGCATGACAGCAGCCTTAGAAACTGCGTTCTGAGGCCACGCCTTGGTCTTTTTTTCTTCAAGCTCCTCGCAGCAAGCAGCCCAGTTCGAGGTCCTCCTTTGGTTTTTGATGCAGGGAGCGTGCGGTACACCGACATGAAGGGACGTGGTACCGCAATTGTGCGCTTCAACTCCGAGCGGGATGCCCAGCGAGCTGTTGGTATCCTTTGACGGCTGACCTTGTGCATGAGTACACACTTACCTTGCGTACGGCAAGTGGCGTTGCCATTTTACTCTTAATTTCTGCTACATCTGCAAGATGATGGCACTTTAAAAGGACAATAAATCACTTAGGCTTGTAATTTCTGAAAAAAGATCGATTACTAGTTGGGGAAAGTGAAGCCCAAACTTTCTTTCATTGAATTTCCTATAGAAACTTTGGCACCGGTATGCCAGTGCGTTGTCTCGTATTTGGGTTGTTTTAATATGGAACTTTACAGTTTGAATGGTTTGTTCCTTTAGATTGTAATGCATTCATTAGTTACCAATAAATGAGACATGAGCAGGCACTATCAAAATCCACATCATAGTAGGTGGGTGTGGGGACTTTAGCTTCAGTGCTTCTGCCCACTTGCTCTTTTGCTATTGAAGCTGAAATATACTAACTCAGCTTTAAGTTCTTCTTTAGGGTCCCTTTGAGCAGCATATAAACATGTTGGCTAGAAAGCCATGAGTACCTCATTGCAGCTGTGTTCTGCCTGCAAGTTGCGGTGTGTAAAACTGCTTGCTTGCTATATTGACTTCGCTGTGCTTGCTTTTTTTTTTTTTTTCTTCTAGTAGATTTAAATGCTACTTTAGTGGAATGTATGCAAGAAATAGCAACACTCATTGAAGTAGTTCATAGTGAACCTGAATGGTGTTTATTCAGTTACTTATTCAGTTAGAATTGTGCTTTTGTAATGCTCTTGCACGGAAGAAGGGAGCTAGAACTTGCTGTGAAATGAAACATTTTTGGCACTGATACCCCTGTCAAGCGGTCAAATTAAGTGCACTTACTGGGAGTGCACTTCGGGACCTTGAGTGAAACTTTAGGCTATGCGGTGCTAAACGGGAAAACAGAGTGCACTCGCACTAAAGAAATGGCGACAGACTAAAAGTATGTTCTTTTGAAGATATAGAATAAAATAAAAAAACTTCTAAAAATTGATTGCTTTAGTTGTATTATACCGTATTTACACGATTGTAAGTCGACTCGAATGTAGGTTGACCCTCCCCCCCCCCCAAAAAAAAATAACATGCCTCAAAAAAAAAAAAGTGCGAGCGCATTTCACACAACAAAAATTTGTTGCCACGGTTGATGACTACTCATCGTCACTGGAGTAGTCCTCACTGGTGCTGTTGCCGTCATAGCTGCTGTGGTCCCACAGCACATCGTCGTCAAGTGGCGTCCACATTTCCACATTTGGCGAACGAGTGCACCACAACATTGCGCGGTACCGCCGCCCACGCAGAGAGGACCCGCCCGCACACAGTAGCTAAGGAGGCCCTCCTCACACGCCCGCTTGGGGTAAGGTCAGGGTTTCCTCTGGAAATCCAGGCGTATTCGCGGTGCAGCAGGTTCTTAAAAGGCTTGTTGACCCCCACGTCGAGAGGCTGAAGCTGCCCCGTCAAGCCACTGGGGATTACAAGCATGTCGGTGCGCTCCTTATGAAGCACCGCTTTCACCTTGTTGGTGAGGGGACCCCGGAAAGAGTCCAACACTAACAGATTGGGGATGTCTCTCTTGAGGGATGCCCCTGGCCTCAGGAGCCACACCAGATGGTACCATTCCACTACCATATCATCCGTCATAAATCCCTTTGCATTCGCCCATACCACAAGGCCTTTGGGAAGCACTTTAGGCATTGTCTTCCTCTTAAACACGATGTACGGGCAAAGCTTGGTGCCATCCGCCAAGCATGACAACATGACCGTGAAATGCAGCTTTTCGTTGCCCGTTGTCAGTAGGTTTACATAGCGTGCTCCCTTAACACTCACGGTTGTGTTACTGGTCCTATCAAAGTATACGGGAGTCTGGTAGGCATTGTCGATCTGGCCGAGCAAATACTGTCGGGACTCTCGAAGTTTTAGGAAGTGCCTGTGGAAGGCGAGGACCTTATCCTCGTATGCGGCCAGCAACTTCTGGCACACGCTGGTGCAT
Source organism: Dermacentor variabilis (assembly GCF_050947875.1). NCBI lineage: Eukaryota > Metazoa > Arthropoda > Arachnida > Ixodida > Ixodidae > Dermacentor > Dermacentor variabilis. Next base: position 30,096,734 of record NC_134569.1, read on the forward strand.
CTACGAAGGGAGAAGCCAGCCCTCTTCATAAATTTAGAGGCCCAAGCCCTGCTGGCTTTGAATTCTGTCTTCAGTATTCCTGCTTCCGAAGCGAAGACACGGGCTTGTTGAGTGATCATTTCGCATGTGACCAGCAGTGATCGATCGCGTAGATCCGTCATGTACGCCGCAAGCTTCGTTTCCAGCTCCGGAAAGCGTCCTGACTTAGGCCCGCGAAAACCACGGCGCTTGGAGTCGCATGAAAAAAATTCCCTCGTGCTGAAGCTGTCACTGCCGCACCACACGTTCACTCACTTCAAACTTGCGTCCTGCAGCGCAGTTGTTAGTCTCCTCGGAATGGAGGATAGCAGCCTGTTTGAATGCAGCTGTGAATGAGCGCCGACAGTTCTTTGGGGCACTCATGACAGGCACGACGATTCGACACAACAGAAGCACTGACAATCATGTGGCCGTCGAAAAAATTGTATCTCGAAGAGAAGCTCTTCCGCCAACTACCAACACACCCCAAACGGCGACGTTTCCATCAATGATCGATGCTCCCACAAGAGCCTTGCACTCGCGGTGCGTGCAGTAAATGTTTCTTTAAAGAAGAAAAAAAAGCTTCTGTACAAGCTCGGGAAATAACAATACGCTGTGGGTTGAGCGTGAAACTTTATTCGCAACAACACATTCGCTGCGAGATGACGACCATCCATCAACTGGAAGCTGCCACTGCCGCACTGCGGGATACCAAAACAAGCTACAGTCGCCGACTGATTTTCCGGACTCCAAAAATTCGGACATGCCCGATTATTCGGTCAGCTTCGCGGCACCGCCATTCTTCCCATAGACCGTAATGTATAACAACTACCGAAAATACGGACACCTTGCAACCTCTCGTCTGATTTTTCGGACATTCCTTGAGCCAACTTGATCGAGGGCACCATGCACCGACTCTGACCATTGCATGGTTCGATTTGCTGAACGCCATTTTTGTTTTGAACGGAGCCTCCCTGCTGCCCCACGAAGTGGCGCTACTGCAAATCCCCGCTCATCATCATCGTTTCTGCCTGGTTCGATAGAGTGGCTCTACAGCAGTTCCGGTTTCAGCTTAGTAAGCCATGTCAAGACAATCCAGCAGCTGATTTGTTTCTTCGAGCACGACGCTGCGAGTAGGCCGCGTTTTTCGTTTGTGCGACTGGTGTCGGCACGGTGGTGTTTGCTTTGTGCGCTGTGTCGAGGTTTCGGTGATCCAACGCGGCATACGTAAACATCGCGTCAAGGGTCTAATGGCGCCGACAGTGCCCGCGCAGACTGTGCTGGGGAATGCTGGCAAGCGGGTGCTGGGAGGCCGAAGATTTGTCGCCTTTCTATGTGCTTCCTACTGACGCGGAAAATGTTCTGCCGAGAACTGCGCAGTGGTTGCATTGCGATTCCGGACACGGTCTCATTTGACAGTTTCATAGGTGCTGACACTGCTGTATTGACATGCGCAGAACTCGACGACGGCGGGATCATTCGTCAGGTTTTTGCTGCACCGCCGGACGATGAATCTGAGTCGGAAGGTGACGCACCATGCTACGCTGCCGTCGCATGCGGAGCGTGTACAAGCAGTGACTGTGCTTTCAGCCGCATGTAGTGACCGTACGACCCTCTCAGAGATTTAGGCTTATCTGATTGCACATAAACGGAACAGCGTGCAACGGCGCATTCACGATTTCTTCAAGCCTACTGCCGAGCCCGAATAAGTGCGTGGAAATAAAGGATTTTATTTTTTTTTCTTAATCTGCTTTTTCAGACACCTGTTTATTAGGACATTTCCGCAGTCCCCATGAGGTCCGAATAAACGGTTGGCGACTGTACATGCGACTGATGAAAGCGGCCGCACGCGATTTCCTTTACCTCGTGAGTACGTTACTCACATTCAATCAGTGTTTTGTTGGTCTAATAATAAAATGAGTATTAGTGAATTCCTTGATTCACTTCACGGTGCTAATGTAGCTACGATCGTATCACATTGTTCAATACATTTCCGAACTCTATGGCGGAAGGTTTGTCGCTCTAGGTACGGTGGCCAATGGGCACAGATTGGGAGCGCCAACTTTCAAAGTGGGCATTGCCTGTATTGACATCAAAATGCATGCAATACGGTAAATTATTGCGCTATGCTTGTACCGTAACCATGGAAACGTAGGTACAAAGTTGGAACCACGCCGTAGCGTCCCTGATTTCTCGATTTTCTTGCCATTACTAGCGGTTCATGGTTCGGTTTCGATTCTAAGTCGACCCCCCAACTTTGGATTCTCAAATTTGAAAAAAATAGGTCAGCCTACTATCGTGTAAATACGGTAAATAAAAAGAAGCAATTGTAATCTACATTTACTCAAGGAAAAAAGACGGAAGTATTTTTATCGTAAGCCTTGCAAGTCAAGGCCGGCCAAGACGAACGCCTAGCCAATCCAGAACAAGCTTGATGGCGTGCGACGAGGCGGCACTTAATACTGCTGGAACAGTATCGGCGAGTTATGCTCTGATTATTTTGTTAAAAGCTGTTGAACAGCTAGAATTCTGTGTCCTTTTTCTGTTTATTACATTTTGTACCGTTGAAACCGCTGGCGGCAAGGATACGTACTCGACCAGCAAAGTGCGTTCCATGAATGAACGCACTCCGACCGGAGCGCACTCTTCTGCGAGTACACTCAGCTTGCGACGTTTAGATTTGGTAGAGTGTACTTAAAACCGAGTGCACTCTCCGTAAGTGCACTTGTCCGCTTGACAGGGGTATGAGTGTTTTTGTTTGCGGAGTTGAAGGTAATTCGTAACTACACATTGGAAAATTCTTTTCTTCTTTCATCACCCCCTCCAACGCCTTATTTTTGTGTGTGTGTGGGGGGGGGGGATCCGTACACTTGTGGAAAGTAGCTAAATTTATAACTAAGTGCAGATTGGAAACAGCAGTGTTGTCAATATCTTGTAATGTAGTCCGTGTTTTCTATTCCAGAACTAGCTTGTTGTAAAGTAATAGTTTAGCATTGAGGTGGGGGCCCTTGTATAAGAATGCTGCACCTTTAAGCTTCAGTGTCATAGTGTGATTGTCATTGCGATCTTATTAATCCTTGACCCCCTTTCCCTCCAGACATGATGCACGGTATCCGCATCGAGAATCGCCAGATTGATGTGCGCCTCTACTGAGCATCGTGGGTCGTCGTGTCCTCTGTCATCGTCAATTGTTCTGGTCTCCCCTCTTTTCTTCTTTCCATGGGCTCCTGTCTTTTTCTTCCATGTTCTCTCACTGTCAGCCTTTGATGTCTTCATCCTGTGTACTACCGTCAGACAAGAAAAAAAAAAATCCTCCCACTAATGTATAGTTCCACCTCCTCCATTCCACAGCTGTCCATCGAAGCATGATGGCTGGCTCCAATTACTGTGAAGCGGCTGGCCACACGTGCGCTGTGTGGAGGGGAAATGGTCCTGTCCTTCCTTTTCTTTTAAGCCTGCTTCTCTTGCTTGTACAGTCCAAGCACATCATCACTTTCAGTCCAGGACCTGCAAGGACAAGGATGGTCATTGGTTTTAAATTTGGTCATGTTTTTTCTTAGTATCCTCACTTCACAAAATAGCAGATTTTGCCTGCGTGTGCTTGTTTACTGTTTTCTCTTTGCCAGTGGTCCCAAACTTTGTTTTCGTTATGAGTGGTGTTGCTGAAGAAAGCTAAGAATTGGCAAGTGGTGCGTTAGGGGGCTCATAAACTTGACAAGCCTTTGTGACGTTGCAGCACCACGTCCTGCTTTCGAATCATCCTTGATGTAGTCTTTTCTATTCTTTTATTTTTCTTTATATCTTATCCATTGTGCAGATGAAGTGTGCGGGGCATTGTTTCTTTTTTTTTTAATTGCTACTCAGTTTTGAAGTATTTTGAATATAAATTGCCATAAGTCACAAGCGTCAACAAGTTTTTATCCTTTCTCGTCGTTCTTTTTCTTCCTTTTGTTTAGCATCAGAGCAGTGGCGTTGATGGATGCATCCTCATATGTACATTTGCACATGCACCAGTCTGCAACTTTGGTCGGAAAAGCCTTCAGTTCATGCTACAGTTTAGTAGTCGCATATTGCAAGTCGCCTCGCCATTTCTCTTGATTGTGTGGGCTGCGGCGTGGGCTCTACAAGCTATAACGAGGCAGGTGGTCACACTTGCCGCGAAACCACCCTTGTTGCTTCTAGAATAAAGCTTCCTTTGTCTCCGTGTGCTACTACTCTTGTTTGAGATGTGTCCTTGCTTCTTAATGCGGCGCCCGTGTCCACTGTTCACAACACGTCGGACTAACCCTGCTGGTCATTTCGTGCATTCTCGGAAGTCTGGCAGTGGTTGAACCGGCATGCCGGCCAAACTGGTCGCTCCTGCCTGCAACTTCTCGTGTCTCAGTGGCATGCTGGTGGTGTACATATACTAGAATTGGCCATTGCTCAAAGATAGGTGTTCAAGAGTGCTCGGCTCTGTTTCAGCTTAGGTTTATGAAATTGGCCTTTGCTCATTCTTTCCTATCTGCATTTCACAATGCAAGTAATGATATCTGGAGGTCTGTCTCATTGAAGTAGGTAACTATTGCAAGGCTACACCTCTGAAAAAATTTTATTCCTTTGAACTTTGTTATCATATGGTCTTTAGCAGTGAACCAATAGGACATTCCTTTCCTTCGCATAACGTTTTGCTGCAGCTTGTTCTAAGTATTCAGGCAGATGTGGAATGGCATGCAACTTTTGTGTAAAAAGTGCTGCCTAGCCAAATTATGAACACCAAGCTAGTGCACCTCGCAATTATTGTTGGTACGTTGGCGCAAGGGAAAACTATATTCACTTTTCATGCAAGACTTCATTTGGAACTTTAAAAAATATATCCTTGAATGACTGGTCTGCGTCGCGTTACTGCCCGAATGCTTTCAGCTGCGATTTTTCTTTAGTGTGCGTGTGTGTGTGTGTGGCCAGCATGGAGTTCCCTTGAAAGCAGTAAGTGAAAATGCACATAAAGTTCCCTCCTATTAGCTTCATGCACACTGGCTTCTCGTGCTCTTTGTTGGCACTTCTGGAAGTTTGTGGCATGTTTCCTGCTCTACTCCCAACAAAATAGGTTCTTTCCGCTGCTTTCATGTTGCAATTCCAGCTATAATTGCATACTGTTGGTGCACCTTTCAATACAAAGGCCGAGTGGACATGTTGTGTTTCTGATATGGCAAACTTTTCTTTCACCCCTATGTTGCCGTGTAACTGTCCCATATATTGGAAGGTTCAGATAAGTCATTTGGCATAGGTACTCGCTGTCACTAGCAAAGGTTTGCCGACAGCCACGCAAATTAAGCATATTGGGGACGTGGTGTGGTCGCACTGCTGAAAGTTAAATGCAAATGAAACCATGCATAAAGAACTGCTTTCTTTTTTGCGGTTGCTGTAATAAAAAAATTTGGTAGTGACAGCATGTGCATTTTCACAGATCTGCTTAGGTCTGCTGTTCTGAAAAATGGCAATATTCACACTGTTGCGTAGCAAGCATGCTTGGGTGTTCTTTTCTGCTGTGTCGACGGCTTGCATCTGTGGAAGTTAAAGCTGAGCAAACTTCTGCATTTAAGCTGTTAGGTGCTCTTCACTCGAAGGCTGGCAGATCCAAGGCACAATGCAGCGCAAGCAGAATTCACACTTTTCAATAGCTGGCTGCCATTTTCCAAGTTTCACTCTTTGCATTGGTCTGTGGTTGCTATGCCTTGTAATAAGTAGCCGGTTGCCAAGTGTAATTGCTGTGCAAGTGAGGCTGCTGGGATTTAACTAGTTCTGTACTCACTGCGAGTGCAGTGCTAAATGTACTAGGAGCAGCAATAGATAATGCAAGTGAGCCAGTGAAATGTGGCTTCTGAGACTGGTTCCGGTCCTGGCAGGGTATTTGTATGGTCTACTTTGTTCGTATGTTCTGCATTTGCCGACCAGTATGGTAACTGAGCGACACTGCGAGCTAAAGCCATCAAAAGAGGACCACGATGTTGCTTCAAAAAAGTAGATGTTTCATAAATGTCACAAGGGCACTGGTTTCACCATGCCTCCTTCCTCTCTGCCTCCAAACTTTTACCTGCTTCACTTGTAGTTATAACCCCTGATGTCATTGCCGATTACTTGGTTGCGCCCTGCGATGGCTACACAGGCTAGACAGTGCACTCATCATATATTCATGATGGGCCTCTCAATTCTTTTACATCAGTAGCATGAATAACACAGGCAAGTTCATATTGAAACACATCTTCACAGTCGTCTTGAGCTGGTGGTGGTTATTGGTTTGAAGCAAACGAGTAAGGAATCGTTCACAGTTGCACAAGAAATGGCTGTTTATTCTGTGCAAACTACATATACGTATGTGCAACATGTTGGCGATTATCTTCTGGAAATGGAATGGGGTTTGGTTACAAGTTCAATGCCCTCCTGTAGGCATGAATATCCCGTTTGTTGATGGCCAGCAAAGTAAAATGATATTGGCCAAGAATCTGAAAAATTAGGCTGCTTCTGTGTACCCAATGTCTGCAGCAAACTGAATGGAACTCGTAGAGATTGGCGTTTCCACTGTTCCACTTCTTGATGAACAGCTGTCCAAACTTCTGATAGCTCTCATAGTCTGCTGGACAAAAAGGTGCCTGTCTGCTCTGTGGTGTGCTGGTGGGTATGTGTGGTTGGAAGGGAGACTCCATCATGCATCTATGAAGCCCTCTGAACTTGACATTTCTCAAAAAAAGCCTCTACACTTTTTGGATGTGAAAGCTCAAGTACCTAGGTAAGTATATGGTGAGTTTCATTCTTTTTTTTTTCCCCTTTTCAATAAAGGCCTGATCTTGCATTCCAGCAAACTAAGCTAACATGTCCATATAAAGGTATGCTGGTGTTCCTTGTTGGGCATCGGCCTTTGTTGCGAAATGCTTATTTCAAAACTTGTGCAATGCATGCACAAGGTTAAGGCTGTGTGACAACCCTGGAAGAATTTGAGCATCAAATAAATACTTGCATATTTTCGATGGTGTTGAATGCTATCTGCAGAGAGTTTTTGTCATTTCACCTGATGTAAAAACACCTGGGAACATGGGGAAGTGGCTGTCGGCTAAAGATATGGGCTGCTACTGCGCGCGGCTACTGGCGCGGCCTGGGTCCTTAATTTCATTCTGTCCGGCGTTCCAAGTGGCCAATCCAGGTCGTAGTGGGGCACGCCTTTGCAAACCAACAGTGAACGAAGATCTACTTAAGTCCCAGGTGGCGAGCGCATTCTCTGAAGCCGTTACTCTTATTAGGTACACTAAATGGTTACTTAAATGTCTCGATACTTGCAGAAATCGGAAGTACGTTGGTGTGCAACAGTGAATGCTGTACTTGAAATTGATATCTGGGTTTTTTTTTTTTTTTTTGTATGGTGTCATTGGTTTGTAAATTGCGCACGATTGTGTGGAGGCTGGAGTTTCAAATTCCGGTACACCTATAAAAAAAAGTTGCGCCTCTATGAAGGGCAGTTCAAGAAAGCTGGAAAGGTTGCAGTACCCATTTCGTCTGCATCCTGTACATTGGGCTGCCACTGCTACACATGCGAGGGGAAGCAGTAAGTTCACCAGTGTTAGCAGCAACCCATTTTGTACAATTTTATTCAGGACAGAAAGAACAGACAAGCAAAAAAATCTCCCAGTCACATCCTCCCGGAAAGGCCTGGGCGTCAATCTGGTGCCGATTTTTGTTGGTGGAAGTGGTCCACGAGCAGAAGGTACATGATGTGCTGCTCAGAAGCCGTGCACCTTGAGCTGCTCGGGCTTGGCAATGCCGATGCGGGTCAGGAACTGGCAGATGTTGTTGCGCTGGTCTCCTTGCAGCTGCATGACTTCGCCATACTCTGGATGCTCCACCACAGTGCCATTGCAGGCAAACTCCTGCGAACAAGCGCGCCTTGGTGTCAGTGTGCAATTGCATGGTGATGCAATTCCACCAGTTTTGCGAAGCTGTGAGTCATAGTGTGTACCTTTTTGCAGGCCCTCACGATTTTCTTCTTGTCATAGTCATCTGATATGCCCTGCACAGTCGTGAGGGTCTTTCGACCGTTGCGCTGCTGGATACGAACGTGGATTAGACCGTCCTGGACACCTTGCTCATCACCCCTGATGGCATCCGCGAAGGGGTCTGCACGGGAGAACGAAGACTCGTTTAACACAACCGCACAAACAAAAAAGGGGCAAAGTTCTGACTGGTGTCGCGGGGCGCGGCAGTGTTGAACTAAACGTGAGAAGTTGGCCTCCAGGACAGCAAAGCTAGAACCCGGACTGGTCCGTGGGTGGAGTGTATAGATCGGCTGTCCGCGAACAGCGGTTTTATATGCATACATATGTGTGTGTGTGTGTGTGTGTGTGTGTGTGTGTGTGTGTGTGTGTGTGTGCGTGCGTGCGTGCGTGCGTGCGTGCGCACGCGCGCGCGAACACTCCCCGACACGCTTCGGCCTCCGTGGCGCCAACCCACGGGCCGTCCTGCTGCTAGCTTTGAACCCCCGCTACCCTTTGGGTGCCCTGGAGATCCTGCACCGCTTGCTTTATTATAACGTCGGGTGCTATCCTGAGGCCTCCGTCTGCAGATTACATGTGCCCTCCTGGAGCAGTGCTTGTAAAAAAATCCTATCGTCGCGACGAAAAAACGCTAATTGCGCAACACCAGGAGGAATCTTGCCAAAAAAAAAAAAAGCAGCAATATATGCAAAGCCACACCACAGTTTTTGCCTACAACGTGCTACTGGCCACCTCGTCAACGTTAGATCTGGTAACCCAATGGTTGGTTAGAAAATTGGGAGTGCGACCGCTCGGTAGCTGGCATTTATATATATATATATATATATATATATATATATATATATATATATACAGTGTGAAGTAGGTTTTAGTGTACGCTAGCATGGCTGAAGCAGCTAATGTTGGCCATGACGCTTGACGGCTGGTAGCGCTTTCAGATGCTCGAAACACGCGTCACTGAAATATGTACTGGCCTCCAGCCACGCGCAAGTCTGGCGCGTGCTAATGTCATTAAAAAAAGCTTAATTAGACTATGCCGCTACCTTCTGCGCCCAATCTCTAAAAGGCCTTGAGGCGGACAAAAGTTAGGCCTATCTACGCGCCTGCACGTTTTGCGGCCCCCACCTAAGAACTCGTCAAGCAAGCATCCGCAACAGTAATGCGGAAATCATTACAAATTGGGGCCTTTATATAAAGGGCAACTAAAATTTGTCCTAACTATTGTCCTATAAACACGCTAGAAGCAACCACAAGCGAATCGAAGTGTTAACGCATAACCCGTAGCCGCGTTACCTTCCTAAACAGTAAAATAATTTTGGGCTGCTTAACCACAGAACGAAAGTTTCTGGCGCGAAGATATCGTTTTGCCCGCAAATACGGCCATGAACCAATATGACGCAAATGCTTTAGCCTGACCTTGTGTCAACAACGAGCACAGAGAAGGAACACATCATAAAGGCCTACTTACCAAAAGTTTTGAGGTTCTGAATACCGGCAGACATACAGCAATCCTTTAAAACCTTGTAGTAAAGGTAAGGAATTTCCCCTGTACGAAATTTTCTTAACGTTCCTAAAGGGTGGATGCACCGCAGTGGACGCGCACGCTCAAAAGTCGTAGGAGGCGACGATCGGAAAGGGTGACTAAACGTAAAACGCAGTTGAGATTTGGGAGCGAGACTTGCCCGGATGTAGAATGGACCAGCCCAGTGCAAGGGTGGGCCGCCGCCGTACGCAATATATTCCCCCACGTCCTTTGTGCTGCAAAATAACTAAAACAAAAATTAGATCACCATTTAATGTTTATTAGTTGCACTACCACTTCTAACAATTGTAACTAAGACATAAAATTTAAAATAATTTTTACGTAGCTTTAGTTTTATTTTGCTAATAGATGACCTCTAAATCTGGTAGAGGGATGATAGTGGTACACATTGACGCAAGTTCTTGAGTTGAAGTCAACGTTTTGTTGCAGTAATAGAGACTCTATGGCTTCATTTATGGTGTTTCAGTAAACTGTTGGTACTACACCACTGATCTGTACCGATGCCTCCTTTACTAGATGCGTGCCGCGTCGCTAGTTTTCCCATTGGAGCGGAGGTTCTCGTAGTTCAGAGTAGTCGCGGAGAGACGGCGCTCGCAGCCAACCCACTTCCTGTTGTGGAGGAAGTGACGATTACAAGGCTGGCGCGCGCTCGACCAATGGCTTGACGAGAGACTGCGGGCCCTGCCTCAGGGATCGCAACACACGCCGCTAAAATCTCGGAGGCAGGGCTACGTGATTTAGGTTTGCAGCGGCCACCGCAGCTAGCGCTCGCAGCCGACCCTGGTTAACCCACCGTTTATAGATAGAGCTTTATAAACGGTGTGTTAACCAGGGTCGGGAAGAGTAAATAGGAGAGAGGCAGGAACCAGCTTCTCGGCTCAAGCGGCAGGCATCTATATAATTCAGTGTACTGCACTCATAGAGTTTCTCACATAGAAACTCTATGACTACACTATCATTACTATTAGATTTTTCTTTGTTCATAAATAATAAATATCTTATAAATGACTGATACATTACAAGAATATATTTAAAAAACGTAATCATAAGCAGCTAATATACTTTTTTTTTAATTATATAAAGCCTTGTTTCTAGGCTAGTTTCGATTCTGGGATTCCTTCCTAGCATGCGGGTTTTATTGTTGTGAATCTGTATGGCACGTGACGTTTGAGAAAAGTCGTGTTTAATTTTTTTCCGTTTTTCTACACGAAGTGACAGTCCGCAAACTACTCGCCTTTCATTTTAAAAAAGATCAAAGGCATGCGTACGGTAATGCGGCATTTTGAAAAAATGGGGTGCTTATCGGCTTCAGCTATCGTGGGGTAGGCGGGCTGTTTTGTGTGCCACTGTGAACCGCTCCGGTTGCTTGAAGTGACAAATGTATTGATGAAGCGTGTTTGAAATCGCATTTTGTAACTGTACGCTGCGTTGCGGTTTCTGGCGGTGTTGTCGTTCGATAGTCGCGTACGGCTAGTGACGGTTGTTCTGTTTTCGAACGCTACCACGGCTACGATCTCAACGCCGCCGGTCCAAGTCGCCGCCCGAGTCGTGCTGGTGTCGAGGCTATGCCAGCGGTCTGCAAAGTCGGACTGTCGACGTGAACTAGGAAGTTCAGAACAAAACCTGTAATTTTTTGGCATCCTACTGAGCTAGGATTTGGACTCATCTACAAATTCGTGAGTACCCGGTGTTTTTTTCTGTGATCATAGCTGTTCGAGTGGTTGAGAGGTTGCTTTCGGCGTGACATTGGCGCGGGCCAGTGGGGCATACTTCGACCAGTAGGCCTAAGACCACGAGGTCCTTTGAAATTGACTTTGCTTTGAATTACTTTCGTTAAACGTGATGTACAGTAGTCAGTTCCGCGTGCTCTATAGTCACTCGCCAGTGCAGCAGAGTTTGTTATAGCCCTGACGTGACTAAGCGAGCGCCCGGACGCAGCTTGTTTGCGACGTCGGGAGAAGTGGCTATCGCTTCATTGAAAGCGGACTGTGGCCGAGGGGGTGCTAGGAGGGAAGCCAGCCATTCTCTGTTGCCCGGCACTGACATTATGTTACAGTTCAGTAACGCATTTGCGCCTCGTTAGCTTTTGACACGTGTCCAAAACAGCGAGCTGGTTTCGCAGTAGAAAATGCAGTATGGAACGCCGCAGCCGTGTTCGCGTCGGCGGGGCGCCCTTCGCACCTTCTCCCTCCTTCCCCATATTCTTTCGAGGCATGTTTCTCGGCGCCCGCAAATTGGGTTATTATAAATTGGCCCCGGGGCCGGCTGCGCTTGCTAAGCAGACGCGCCTGTAACTTTAAGAATGCAGATAAACTGTCGTCGCGATGAAGTCTGGCTACAGCTCTGCTCTGCGACAAGTCCGAAGCGTTTTCAAGATGTCAAAAACATGGCACTCGCCGGTGGGGTGGAATCGTTTGGTCGGGCCTCCCCGATATGCAACTGTTAACACCAGTTTTAATTGTCGTAACATACTTCAAGCAATTGCAACGCGTATATGAATGCTCACGGTGTTTTGCCACTGTGTTTGCCACGAAAGAAGTGAAAAATATTCGAAGGCTTAGCGGATGAAAAAAAAAAAAAAAATATGGCCTTTACCCTGCGGCCAGCCAGCATACCGACCTTGCAGTGATCACGTGCACGGTATTTCCCTAGCGAACCGCCGGTCCGATCGCTTTAGCGGGTGACCGTATAATCAGATAAAATGTTGTAATTTTAAGACACGGCGTTGGTACAAAATTTTAGTGTCACGCTAATTTTCGCCGTAATTCGTTCTTTCGCGTGTGTCAAGTTTTGCTGTCTGCAGCCATACTTGGCAGCCAGGTTTTTGGTTCCGGCGGGATCTGCCGGAATTGCTTCTGTGGCTGGCTGTGGGTACACGCACACTTGCCGGGCGGAGTGGTTGTGTAAAGTCCGCTCTCGGTTTGCGTGCATCAGCTTTTGTTCAACGCGGTCTGTACGCATTGTGAAGACAGTTTGCCGTATGCGTGACGGCTCTATCAATTAAAGCATTGTGCGCGCTGTCTGGAACAAATACAAGCTAGGTATCTGACTCATGTATCGCAGTAAGCTTAGTTTTTTTTTTTTTTTTTTTGTATTTGAATTAGTTCAAACCGTTAGGGCTTGTCACACTATTCAGATAGGCTTGTTTGCCATGTCGCACTATTGTGACCTCTGAATCTGATCACTGAGTGACAAACACCAAAACTTGTGTTCATTAGGTAAGCCGGCGCGCGCGCGCGCGTGTGTATACCTTACTTTCTTTATTTTTGTACACTTGCTATTAGGCTTTACAACAGAAGCCTTTTGTGGAGGTCGCGTGCATGACAGGTTTCCGAATAGCATCACATGTTTCCATAGTAATTTTGCAACTTGTTAACTATTTATGGATATAAGTGAGGGAGTGTTCATCCTAGACAATTTGACTTAGCAGCTGGCTTTGGTGCCTATGGTGTTTGCTTATTAGCAGTCGCATTCGCCTTTCATTTCTTGGAATGTTTTGAAGTATACACAGTTTAGTGGTGTATGCTGTTTCTTTTTTTTTTTTTTTTCAATTCATGGGCACCACAATCTCGGGAAGTTTTTGGCATACAGTGATCATTCACACACTACAAAAGTCTCTGTGTATGCAGACAAACTGCTTATTTGTTCATAATGCTCCACTTGGGCTTCTTAGTAAACAACACTTCATAACTTGAAATGTAATTGCAAAACTTGCTAATATTATGACTACACTAGGGTGTGATAATGTTTTGTGTTGGGTAAACAGCTGTTCGGTATTAGAAAACTATTTGATATTCAGTCTAAAAAATTACCATTAGCACACCCTTGCCTATTTGTGTTACTTTGGTGGTTAAAAGTTTGTCGTGCTACGGAAATGAGACCAAACTTCCATTTGCATTTGTTGCCAGATTCTCAAAGCCAATGCATCGGTCTGACCTTGCAGATTTCAAACATTTTTTCTTATTTTGGCCATTTTTGGTGGCGCAAGATTTCTGGAGTCTTGCTACACCAACTTCTTGGTTGCTTTAGAATACAAAAGTCATTCTTTATCAATGAAAAGTTAACCAGACCTGAGTAGATGTTCACAAAATCCATGACGTCATGGCCAACACCAACTACTCTAGGTGACATTGTCAAGTGAGCTGGTGTGGCAAGGGCCGCCACTCTTAACGAAAGTTTGCACTTTGCAGCTTATCTTGTCCCGACACAATCATCGTCTATCTTTCTTGTCTTTCCTTCCTTTAACACTGTGTGCCCACCTGCCTCATTATCAGATTGTGGCTTTGGCACATACCACCCCGAAAATGTCTTTTTTTTTTTTTTTTGCACCCACTGCTTCCAGATCACTAATGGCATGTGCATTTATCAGCGTAGCATTGGATACTTGACTGGAAAGTAGCGAGTGCAGTGTTTTCAAGAAAGCACAACAGATTATTTTTTGGGTGGACAAGATCAAAGGGTGTAAACTCTTCCCTCCCACGTTGTGTTTTTGCTTCTTTTCTGGTTTAATCTGTTCTCATGAAAGAGTGGCTGCTTTGCTGTTGCAAAAACTTAATTTCCTAATAGAATGCAGTAATATTTTTTAGTGCTTCTTTAAGGCAATTCCTTTCTGTTCACAGCGTTTTGGGGCTATAGTAGTTTTGGTACTAATAAAATGCATGTGCTTGTTGCTTTCCGCTCAACTGTAATGTCTTTTGAAATTTAAAAGACTGTTGGTACTGTGTACAGATGCACCTAAAAAAATTAGCAAGTATGTTTTTAAAAAGAACATTTTGAAGCCTAATCTATTTTAAATGCACATCCTGACATTAAAGAGAAATTTTACTGACAGCTTTGAATTGCACGTTATTTTATTCCCCACACAACAATTGGGGCCTGTGTGCCTGCAAAATAAAAAAAAAGAAATCTGCTTGCATACAAATGCATGACCTCTCCTTTAACAGAGAGCAAAAAAAAACTAAGAGCAATGTTTTCCACATGAAGCATGGCTTGTGCTAGCACTCTCAGAAGTTGATACTGCTTTTCACTTGATTGGAAGTGCAGAAAGACAACAAAGGATTAAATGTTGGCAGACATCAGCTTGGTGGTGTGCACTCCAATTTCAACATTACCTAGTATGCAGTATCATATAGGCTTTATATTTCACATTGTGTCTTAATGCACTTGCAGCTCCTTCTTAGGGCGTGATTTGTTATGTTTGAGGTTGTTGCAGCCAACTTCCACTGTAACTGTTATTTCATTACCACACCTGCAGCTGAGTTAGTTGCGGTTTGCTTTATCAAAATTTAGAACGAAATAATTTCATTGCATTCAGAAGTATATTTTCGTATGCTTGTATTGCTTTTAATATTGAGTGCTAATGTACAGGTTACAAGCATGCAACTCAATTACGTTCTTTTTTTTTTTTTTTTTCACTGTGACTGTCTGAACAATTGAAACGGGAACAGCAAAGTTTGGGGTCAGTAATGCTATCAGCGTTACCTGTACGTCAGTTCAGGTGACGGGTGCAAAAATGCACATTCCACTATAATATGTTGGGCCGCAGCTTGCTGCATGCTTGTTCTGCCAGCACCACCACCAGAGCGCCACTTGTGTCGCTGCCACTACAATTCGTTCTGTGTTGTATTGCCCAAAGATGGCCCGCACATGACAGCAGAGTATGGCTTTGTGGCAGGCAAAGCTTTTCCTGCAATCTTTGTCACCTCTATCTGCACTTGACTGGTCAAAGACACAAGGCACAAGGAAGGCGGTCATTTGATGATCACTTCAATCATAAAAATGTTTGAGTGAAAATTTAGAAAAGCTCCCGCACAGGTTGTTTTCACAGGATTGACACCATTCATTTTAATTTGACATGGCACCGTGAAAGCTCTGAATTTCATTGGAATTGTGCATTCTGTGTGGGCACTAGCTGTGAGAAAATATATTAGATGAACGGTAATGACAAAGGAAATGCATTTATTTCTGAATCAAGCACTTCAGGGACACTCCATATGAGGAAATATAAATTAAACCGCAGCTAGTCAGGTACAGCTTTCACAGAGTTTTATAGCGGTAATGGTGCTTTCTGCAAGACCTTGTTATCTGGCGATATCCTCTCTGAACACTTCAGCAGCTTTCTTTAAAGGGCAACCCCGGCGATTTTTCGATGTCCACTGACCTTAATAAAATTTTAAATATAAATTCTCTTTTGCACTCTGATTATTTGTGCCGAACAATATGGCTGCAAGTAATTTAGTTTTCCTGAAAATGAATTTTAAAAATTGGTTGTGTTCCCGACTCATGACTTTTTACTGGCCACCCTGTGTTTGTGATGACGGAGACTACACGGCCACTGTTCCTGAAATTGTCACTGAAATCGCTACTGTCTCGTTCTGAAAATTTGTAAAAGCTGCCTGTGTCGTCAGGTGACATCAGCTTCGCTTCTTCGGTATGGTATGGTAGTGTAGGATCTGACGCCATCGACTCATTGTGACATTACATGAAGCAGCTACCCGTTGTAGTTTCAGTATCTTGTTTTTGTGGTTATTTAAAAATATTGATGAATTTCTAAGCAAATAGAACCACCCTACCGGTTACAGGACTGTCAATGCCATTTGAAAATGACAGTATCCTAATATGGTAAAAAAAATGTGGGAGTTGACCTTTAAGGGAGGCTATACAAGCAGCAGGCAGCTAATACGCACAAAACACCCCAGCATTAGAGGTGTTGTCCTACTGTAAGCATAAATTTTTACGCAGCTACAGTAAAACATTAGTGCCTCAAGTTAGGTGAAGTGTTTCATATTAAGAAAGCTACATACGATTACAAGTTACTCTGCTCTCTAGCCATGCTTTTCTCCTCAACTCGTTCACCGAATGATAGGGGCTAAGCTCCACCTTCACTGGCTCTGCATGACATCGTGTCATCTGCTTCCAGTTGTCTTGGAGACAGTGCGCGATTCGTCTCCACCCTCTTTGCTAGCCATCTGGCTGTCGATCTCCCGCGAGACTTATCCAGGCAGTGTGCATTGCAAACATTCTGTCGCACTGCTGATTATGTCTGGTATTGCTGTAACAGCAGGCGAGCTGGGCGTTTTCATGGATGGCAGGACTAATAAACTCCTCCGTACTACTTCCTGTGTCATGACAGCACTTA
Organism: Dermacentor variabilis; assembly: GCF_050947875.1. Taxonomy (NCBI): domain Eukaryota; kingdom Metazoa; phylum Arthropoda; class Arachnida; order Ixodida; family Ixodidae; genus Dermacentor; species Dermacentor variabilis. The sequence goes on from NC_134569.1 coordinate 30,113,454, forward strand.
GCGTAAATCTGAGCAACCTGCACAGTGCAGCCACCTGCTGGTGCAGAGCTTAACCAGCTAAACACACAGACAGGTATTATGTCTGTAACCAACTGTAAAACATTTTAAGCCTTTAAAAAGACAATATGTTTATGATTACACTCCTGCCGAAAATTTACACCAGCAGCAAAGTAGAATACACGTGTCTGATGCTATATTAGTTCTGTGTTTGTGTGGTTGAGCTCTGTTATCAGGTTGCTGCACCTAAAGCCCCTCCATCCATGCACCACCGTTGACTAGGTTAAGTACCGCCAACCTACCTTCCTACTCCGCGCTCCTCTCCCACTCACCCCCTTAGCTTCCAGTGTCAAGCGGAACTTGTGTAGCTGTGGCTTCCTGTTCCGAATGGAAGTGACGTAATGTTTTTTTAGTGTTGTTTACTTTCACATCGATGGAGAGGCTTTAATTGCACCAGCTGCGGTTAAAACTGTGAATGCGATTTCATCCAAGAACCACCGCCTATTGTAATCAGCAATCTGGTCGTGTTCGCTGCTTCACGTCAACCTGCGACGCATTGTGCCGTGAGAGACAACGTACAGTAGAATGTAGTGCCTGGGCGCCTGGAGACCACTGCCGTTTTTCGGGCATTTGGAAAACAGTGACCGCGAACTACTACTTCAGCGGAACACAACAGCTTGTCCCCTTTGCATTCTTCTTATGGTGACTGCCACAGCTCTGCTAAGCACGCGCGGGCGTCTCAACATTGTCTAACAGCAGTCAAAACAGAAATTCCCGCAGCGAAACTCCAGGAAGCGGAAATGCCGGAACCGGATTTGGTGTGAGGGGGAAAGGCGGCGCACAACAAAGGTTGTGGCTACTTAAGAAAGCGGCGGTGGTGCGTGGATGGAGGGGCATTAGCTGCACCGTGCAGGCCGTTTATGTTTGCACCTCCACTCATCCGGTAAAATGCCCAGTGCGCTTGCGCTTGAGTTTACCTGAATACTTGACATGCTAAAGCTGTCTATTGTGGTAGTAGTCTTCCGGTGTGAAGTGATAGCCGCAAACACGTAGATGCCAGCGCCAATTGGATACTGACAGCCCTATGTGCTGTAGCCACGCCGCTCGCCTGTTGACTTGTAGAGGGACACGATGTCGCAGCTTGACACATTGCAGATTGCTAGATTTGCAGCCCACAACATAACAAGGGTGATCCATGGTGCTCATGAAAAGAAAGCTCGAGACCAGCACTAACTGCGCAGCTCGTGTTAGCACAGAGGACTTTGTAACACAGACGATACTTGCCATCGGCGGGAAGTGCTTGTGTAGTGATAAACTGTCGTGTATTTTCTTTCTGGAATCTTTTAATAGAAACAAATTAACCGACATTCCAGCTATTAGAATGTATTAGAATATTAGAACTAAGAATGTTTTTTACCCTAAATTTGGACAAATTATCGATGATGCGACCTGGGTAGCCAGCCAATCATATAGCTCGCCCAACTGACTTCAATTGGGATAACCATGTCGATTTGGAGGGGGCGGCTGAAAACACATGGGAGCAATGCACATTTTAAAACTTTATAATAAATTGCACAATTTATGCAGAGTGCTTCAATGCATCACTTAATGATCAGAATGACCTGCCCTAACAACTCAGTACATTTGTACGCTATCGTTTCAGGGTCCCTTTAACTGCATGCATTACCACGACTAGCACATAAAAATGGTTGGGGACTGGTATTTATGAAAGGTGTGAGCATATTTGCTTAGTGGCTTGTTTAGCTAAAATACTACAGTGACAGTGTGGTAGCATGCTATATAGAGGAATAAGTTCTAGTGAACTCATGGCTAGTTGGTGTACTGCATGCAGTTAAAACAAATGTTGTGGTTCCTGTGCAAATAATATATGGAAAACAAGTTCTGAAGTTTTGTTAAGTTTTAATACTCTAAGCAGTCCTCGGAAGGATTCCATTCTTTAAGACTGGCACATGCTTGTAGCCTCTCCTTATTTGTTCATTGATTAAAGCACTTATTATGGTAGTGAAAATGGGTGTAAAGGAAGCCGTACATTCCATGCAGATGTGTGCATGTAATGCACATTCTGCAGGTATTGCCTCTATTAGCCCCGAGAATGAACTACAGGGGTGCTGCAAGCACCGCTCGCGTGACCTCAGGGCACGGACTTGCGTCTTGTCATCTGCTACAGTTCGGGCGGCGTCCATATGGTCCCTGGAATCCGGGCGCCTTTTGCAGTGTTTTTGTTTGTTCGCTTTCGTTCCCTCTGCTTGCATATTTATGGCAGTCGTCTCAAATATATTTTTACGTCTTCATTCGCGAAAGTTTATTCAAAGAGCTTATTTCTTAGACGACAATACAGTTCTTAATTGCACCACTACAGTGCCAGCTGAAGTAGCACAGACCAGCCCATTGTGGCTTTTCGTGCGCGAATCGACAACCGCAAAAACATAGCATATAAGAATCCAGTTATTATACCATGGCTGCCGCGGTGGAACAAGTATGTCATAAATGCTAGCTATATATGACTTCTACAATTGTTACCTTGGTTTTAATCAGTTGCTTAGTGGCAATGGTGTTGGGTTGCTAAGCACGAGGACGCGGGACCGAATCCCGGCTACGGCGGCCGTATTTCCATGGAAGCGAAATGTGAAAACACCTGTGTACCTAGATTTAGGTGCACATTAAAGAATCCCAGGTGGTCCAAATTTCCGGAGTCCCTCACTACGGCGTGCCTCATAATAAGAAAGAGGTTTTACGGCATATAGAACCCCATAATTTAATTCTTCATTTATTTTAATCCGCTAAAACAGGTTTGCTCCCGACGAGTAGTTAGTGGTATATTTTCAATTTTTGCATTTCTTCACAGAAACGCTCGGCAGTAACATGACGACGTAACTAACACTGCAATTTATATTCCACCAGCACCACTTGCTTTTCTAACTACGTCTCAAAATTATGTGGTTAATCACGTGTTTATTTTAAATCGCAGTAATTTGAAGTAAAGCTAATGGAGGCTTACAGCTGTTTGCAGAATACGAAGAGGAATGTAACAATATATATTCCCTTTCTCGTGCGACACGTTCAACTGACTTGAGCAATTTACTAGTGTTTGTTGCTTGAGGAATATACAGGATGAATCTGTTTGGTGAACTGATACAGGCCACTCGACCCAAATTTTTTAGTGAAATATGCCTTTTGGACTGTATGAATGCAGCCAGAAAGAAGCCAAAGCGTCATTCATTAGTAGTATGAGACATGTTGAAGATATCATTATTCCCCAGTGGAGGGTCAAAAATCAAGTGAGATATGTAGCGCATGTGGTAAATCCGTTGTGAAGGTTTGCGAGGTTCTCTTTTTATGTACCGACGAAGCCAATAGTTCTCCGTTTGTATAATTAAACAACGCTGGATCGAGACATGGTGAGGCAGAAGGTGCTTAAATTTTCCATTTCTAGGCACACTAAACTGCGCTATAGTACCTCAAGTATATTTTAGGCATTGCAATTGACGCTGTAAAAGACTGCTTCATGGTTTCAGTTCGAAGTTGTAGTGAACTGAAGGGTTTCGCAAACATTGCCTGCCTTGCCATAACGACAGTCGGTTGCTACCGTGGTGTGAGGGGTGTGCCATAGTGCCGATAAAAGCTACTGAGTGCCACGATGAAACATTTCATCGCTTGCATTTGATTGGTTCTCATTCTTAACCACGAAACTTTTCTTTCAAGTGATTGCTGCAATGGTACTGGTGAATTAATTGTATATTGAAATACTTTACATATGACGTGCCGTCGTGTTAGCAGCCTTGAGCCATTCGTTTTATGGGGGCCCGTTTCAGAGAACGGTGTAAGTAGGAGTAAACTTTTTCATAGGAAATGCGTGCCCAACTCTTTCTTTTACGTATTAATAAGTGGCCTTATCCGACTAGAACAACTAATCAGAGTAATAAGAATCATGATGACAGCTTCACTGGGCAGTGTTTTTCTAACACAGATAACATGTTGACACCAACGACCAAGCTTTTTCCTTCATGTAAAATGCAATGTCTCTCATAGCTAAGTACTAAGGGAATGTTAAATGTTTAGCGAAGCATCATACACAACTTCGACATTATTTTTACCCAAAATTTATGGGCCAACAGGGCTTATGGACCAACTAGCTCAGCTTTCTGTCGCTCTAAATTGTAATTAAATGCGAATACACGAAAGTAAAAATTACTATTCTTATTATAAAGGGCTATATTAGCTTTTCTATAATAGCTTTTCTTTGATGCCGTAGTGGCGCTGTCAGTGCAAGACGCTATCCGGAAACGCAAAGCCCTATTCTAAATCTCTTCACTCCTGCGTGCCCCAACGCTAACACCCGCAAAGCTCTTTGAAGCCCCTATTCTAAAAATCTCCAATGTGTTCTAAGAGTTTGTAGCATGTATTAGTAATGGAAATGGGCCAATAATTAAATTGTAAACTTTTATTACCCAGTTTTTGAAGATTGGAATCATCTTCCCAATTTTCTGTTGAGCTGGAAGAGTTGATGGGTCAAGTCACTGCTAAAAATATTTTTGTTAGTATGATTGAACTGTAAGCACAAGTATTATCCAAAAACTTGCAAACAATAGAATCATAACCAGGGGATGTATGGTGCTCTAAATTAAGTTTCGTCATTCGAGCAGTGTTACCAATAATGGGAGGCATGAAGAGGTAACTGTAGTGAAGAATGTCTGGAAGATGAGTATTTGTAACCACGGAGAAATTTCTCAAAAAAGTGTCATTTAGAATAATAGCGCATTGATTAGCTGGAACGTAATTGCCATCTGTATCTACCAAAGCAATGGAGTTATCAAGACTGGGGTTAATCACACGCCAGAATGTTCGAACATTAGATGTCAGAAGGGATGAAAGGTATTCAAATTGAAATTATATTTAGCTTCCTTTAAAGTCATTTCTAGGCTTTGCGAGGTTATGCTACGTATTGCGAAGTTGTCTCAGCGGACTTGATGCTGGAAGTTTTCGAGCAGTCGCAGACCGTGTAACGCTGTGATGTAAGTATCAGATGCAGATTTGTGGGCTGGCCAGCACGAGTTTGAAGACAATTTGGCCAAGCGATATATACTTTTCTTTTTGTTTTTTTCAATTGGAAAGCCGTTTGATACGGGTGTTATATCATGGTGCTTGAGGATTAGAAGTGATAACACGAACAGAGATTTGTTGTTCAATTGGTTTACGTAGTTGGAAACATGTCCCAATTTCGTAATTGTTGAATAGGACGCTCAACAAAGTTAGTCAGGAATGTGTTAGTGAAATCAGCTAATTTATTGATTGCCTTGAAGTTAGCTCTAGCATAGTTCGAATTGTTTTGCGTATTTTGCTGGTTTTTGCCTACACTTGCCTACACTGAGCAAACGAGCTACACTAGCACTGAACTTGGCAGGTTGCTTCTACCTACCTGCTGCAGCGACTATTTTGTTATGACATTAGCACTAGGATTCCATTCCTGGCTGCCATGGCATGCTTTAAATGGGCGCGGTACACAAAATTGCTCATGTATTATAAGCATTGACCACTAGTCACCATTAGGTCCCATGTGGTTAAAATTTATGCCGCAACTTCCATTCTGGCATCTGTCATAACCAGAGAGTTGCTTTGGGACAATGCACCGTAGAAATTGACTCACTCACTTTAATCTTGAACTGTGTAGCATAACAATTATTGTTCTTAATTTTCTTCTACATGTAAATTGACCACATACTGCAGTGACGTCAGGGTTGTCTATTTCTGTTCTCCTTAAGATAAAGTTTATGTGCAGCCTCGTGTTTTCTCAGCATGCAGTCACTGCAGCTTGCTTCCTGTACATACCATTCATGTTTCTGCCACCAAGAAACACTTCTGCACCCCACTGGCTGTCATCACCACTGTGCTGTTATTAGCCTTCCTCACATTCTTTCTTGCCCCCTCACTTTCCTCCGTGCAGCCTCGCCAAGTTTCCATAAAGCCTAAAATGTGCACAAATGCACATGTACAGACAGCTTTGGCAGACAATCCGCATCTTCAGGCGAAAGTGTCATTTGTTTATAGAAACACTTCTATTCATTGCATTTGTGTATTTATTTTGTGCATGCACAAATTACTATGTATGCATTTGCTATTTACAAAATAAGCTAATTGGAGCACTTAAACTATTCCAGATGACATAATGGGGGAAAACATTCTATGTAGAATGGCCATTCCCGTCGCTGTGCTCCTCTTGGGCGGTGGCTTGGCTGATGGCAATGGTTTTAGACCTTGTAAATGAACACATTGTTTGATTAGAGTACATGACCACTTATTGGGACGAAATATTGCTGCAGTTTTTATTGTGAGCTTGCGGGTTCAAAGATTAGGTAACACAATTGGCGGCGAGCGTGTTGATTTGCAGTGGCATTTCATACCAGTAACATAAACGTGCTGTAGCCATCATGTTACCATGAGTGCATTTTGCTTAAATTATAGGCACCCATATGGATTCACTAAATTTGGGGGCGAATTATTTATAATTTTTTGTGTGCATTTATGGTAACAAACACATTTCCTCTTATCTCTGTCTTGTTTCAGCAAACATCTGACTTATCCCATGACCTCTGACCTTGGAGACAGACAGGATATTTGTTCCAACCTGCAACAGACAGTAAGTTGCCATTTACCTCAACCTTCTTATCTACTGTCATGTTTGCAAGTGGAGACAGACAGGATATTTGTTCCAACCTGCAACAGACAGTAAGTTGCCATTTACCTCAACCTTCTTATCTACTGTCATGTTTGCAAGTGCAGCTATATTGATGTGTCAGAAACAGCTCTGTCAACCATCAACTTTAGTTCGCATAGCAGTGCAAGAGGGATGAGTCTTCTGGATGTTCCAGTACACAGCATAACACATGAAGGGGCACTACAGACAAGTGCTGAATGTGCTTAGTCTGATAAAGTACTCTATGAAAATTTAGTTAGGCAGTAAGTGCTGATTATAGAAGCAAAAAATTAGGCCAAGCTTATTTTTTCCTCTCCAAAACTTCAGTACAAATATGTAAGTGGGACATCACACATTTCAAAACATCTTCCCATATTTGGCTTGTTGCAGTGCAGTATAAATGTTTTTGAGACTTTCTAAGTTCAATCTTTGATGCCTTCAGAATACAATGTCGTCTGTGTCTATTGATAACAAAAATTAACTATGCCCGAGCTGTTCTGGAAACTCCAAAACGGAGTCGCCACTGGTCTTTTCTTTTTGCCTCCTGTTATGGTAAGAGTGGCCTTTTGGTATTGTAAAGCATAATTTATTAGTGCAGCTCAAGCTATTTGTGTGTTCACTTTAACTTGCTCATGCTGTGGCTAGGCATTACCTTATGTTGCTGCAGTGCACATAAAACAGACAAGGCTGGAAATATTGGCCTTTGTAGTAGCCTTAACATGCCTGAATATTAGTTTTTTTTTTACTGTATTTATATATCAGATAGTTCTATGTGAAACCATTGGAATAGAAAGGACGTGTTACCTTGCAAACTTGTACAGGTTACAGAAAAAAAAAGTAACATATTAGTTACTTCCTTGAAAACCCTAATTCACAGTGTAGATGTTCTGTACTTTGTTATAGCATGTAACAAAGACATATTATTGCTAGTTGCTCACTTACTCTGTGGACCACCACAAAACGTTCAGCTTCGAATCTTCGTTTGCATTTTGTGGAATTGCCATAGCCCATGTTTTGGAGTATTGGTTCAAGAGTATGCCCATTCATTTATTCCTTATACATTGGTGATAGAGTGGATGTAAGTTTGCATGTGAGTTGGAGTGAATGTGCATAGATAACATGTGAGAAACTTACTATGTCAAGAAGCAGTGCTACTCTTTTTGTCACTGTGTAATGAGCACTACACACTTGCCAACATACCAAAGTTCAAGTCCTTTCTTTGGAGGATAGCGATACAGTGCTTGTGGAGGAATAAATTTTTATCCTTGAAGATCGTGCATCACAAAAGGTTGACAACACAGGCAGTCTAATCCTTATGTAGCAGCGGCTTGGGAACTTGGCCACACAAATTTGTCTCGTCTGCCAGTCACTATTTTTGCAGCCAGCTACTGCACACGTGTGTCTTCCCTTTCCACGTTTTGCAGCATGAATGGAGCACGATGTGTTGGCAAACACCCAGTTGTGTTTCGGACAGCGGATCGCACAGCAGCAAGGCAGAAGCGATAGTGGTTTCGTATTTGCACGCTTTCACTGAGACAATGTGCGCCTTGGCGCCATAAGTGGCATCTCATTCCTCTAAAGCAAACTGCTCTGTGAAAAGCGTCTATAGAGGTTTTCATCCATTTGGACACAGTAGTTGTCTACACATTGTGGGGTCTCTCCTCCCGTACTCTTGGGACAAAGGAACGACAGTACAGTAGTGCAAACAATCACAAGGGCATTTATTGCACCTTTCATAAATCAATGCCTGCTAGCCGAGTTGCTATCCGCAAAACATGCCGATGGGCGCGCGACAAATCTAGAAGTCTGACTCACCGCGACCGGAAGCGAGCGAATATGTTCGCCCCATGCTGGATCCCAAGGCCTGGTCGTTCGCGTGTATGGTCACGCGAATCGTGGCGCGTTCGAGGGCGGCCACGCGAGGCGGTCTCGCAGAAGCATGGGTCGGCGCGCACGCGGGATACGTCCCCGCCGCGCGCCGACTCGCCGGGCAAGAGGGTCGCTGCACGTGCGGCACGGCCGTCCCGCTTCCTGTCTCGAACCCCAACAGCCTGAGCGCCTTGTCTCCCGGCGCCGAGTAACCCCGCAGCGGCGCGACGCTCGCGCCATCTCTCGCACCGCGCTTGTACCACCCGACCGCCGCGGGCGCCAGGCCACGCGGCGGGCGAAGCCGCCCTGCAGGAGACGAGCCACGCGGGAAAACTAGATCTCAGGGGAGGCGTGAGGGTCGCGCATCCCCACATCCCCCCAACCTTAAATCACTACATATTCCGGCGAGACATGTGACACGGTCTAACATCAAACTGTGCTTCGCAAACAAGGTAGAACATTAAACAGTGGTCGCGCCGAAGAAATGTCCGCACGCTGTCCATAACATGCGAGCCGACATTGTCCTTGGGTGCACCGCTGGCGTCAGCCGGTCACAGCGGCAGCTTTGCAGACTCGACGGCACGATGCCAGGCCACGACTCCGGAGACGACGACGCAGTAGTCGGTACGAACAAGCGTCGCTCGCGCCGACGCGCACTGCTGGGAAGAGCCGCCGTAGCTGTCGGTGACCGCCGGCTCTTTTGTCCGCCACCGAGGGTTGTGAGCTGGATGCAGGAGGCCGCCGAAGTCGCCGCGCCGAACTGGCCACAGCATCACCATCGCCCGGGGTGGCTCGATCGTAGTCCGGGGCAGCAGCAGACGATGTGCAGGTGACGGCAAACCAGGGGTGACTCCAATCACGCTGCGTAAACTCAACACACTCGGCAAACACTAAAGTAGTGCAAGGGAGAGGAATTATGCATGCGCATCGCCCACGTGGTACGATGTTCAACTCGGCTAGCAAAAGATCGGGCAGCTACTCAGATGCTAAGTTCACGTGAACGAAGCTCGCTTTCTTGAGTCGAACGAGTAATTTCAGTTCGTGCGAGGCTAAATAGAATGAGGGAAGCGAATTGCAACACCTCAACGCCACGGTCCACCAGGTTGTGTCCCTCCACGTGCGACAGGCAGCTTCGTAAAGCCTTAGGCCTAAATCGTCGCTACCCTGACAACAACCGGCATCCAAAAACAACACTCAAAATGAGCGCAAAACAGGCAGCCGCGAGGAGACGTTAGCTCTGTGAGGTGGTCCTACTCCGCTCGGTGCACGCAGCATCCGAGTTGACGGCGCCCACCGTCCCAGACGGTGTCGGAGCGCCCGGTGCCAGGCCGCAATACCAGTCAGCCCGTAGTGGCACCCGTGGCCCGCGGCCACCCGGCTCCCAGAGCCGCGACTTCATCAGAGTCAAAGAGATAGGAGAAGCTATTTACATGAGAAATTCGGACCACCCACGAGGCTTCCGTACTCACTCGCTTCAGGCTTGCCACTGCTCTGCGGGCGCTCAGCCTCGCTCTCCCAGGATGCAGACCACGTGGCTCTCGTACTGACGAATTTCATTAAAAAAAACACTTGCGGAAAGGCTTAGCACGTTGACATGTTCAAACACACTACAGCCACCATCACCTCGCTCAAGAAAGCACGCCGCCGACGCTAGCGATCAAAATTCACGCTAGGCCTACGCTTCGGTTCAAACAAAGGTCTCGAACGAAGCAGAACTGTTAAAACTATCGTCCGATGCCCCAAGAGGTCCACGTTGGGCAGCCAGATGTGGGTTCCTCTCACACCCGTACTCTTGGGACAAAGGAACGACAACACAGTAGTGCAAACAATCAAAAGGGCATTTATTGCACCTTTCATAGATCAGTGCCTGCTAGCCGAGTTGCTATCCACAAAACATGCCGATGGGCGCGCGACAAATCTAGAAGTCTGACTCACCGCGACCGGAAGCGAGCGAATATGTTCGCCCCATGCTGGATCCCAAGGCCTGGTCGTTCGCGTGTATGGTCACGCGAATCGTGGCGCGTTCGAGGGCGGCCACGCGAGGCGGTCTCGCAGAAGCATGGGTCGGCGCGCACGCGGGATACGTCCCCGCCGCGCGCCGACTCGCCGGGCAAGAGGGTCGCTGCACGTGCGGCACGGCCGTCCCGCTTCCTGTCTCGAACCCCAACAGCCTGAGCGCCTTGTCTCCCGGCGCCGAGTAACCCCGCAGCGGCGCGACGCTCGCGCCATCTCTCGCACCGCGCTTGTACCACCCGACCGCCGCGGGCGCCAGGCCACGCGGCGGGCGAAGCCGCCCTGCAGGAGACGAGCCACGCGGGAAAACTAGATCTCAGGGGAGGCGTGAGGGTCGCGCATCCCCACAACATCTAAGTGCTCAACGCTAGATGGCCTGTATAGCTTGTTTCATCCAAATGTAACTTGTTACATGTAATTGGTTACTGAAGAAAGTAATTGTATGAAATCACCAAGCACTACTTCACTAATCACAAGCAGGTTCTACTCAAATTGAGGACGACGCAACGAGCTATGGAAAGAAGAATCATGGGTCTAACGTTAAGGGATAAGAAAAGAGCAGATTGGGGGAGGGAACAAACGCTAGTTAATGACATCTTAGTTGAAATCAAGAAAAAGAAATGGGGGGGCATGGGCAGGACATGTAATGAGGAGGGAAGATAACCAATGGTCATTAAGGGTTACGGACTGGATTCCAAGGGAAGGGAAGCGTAGCAGGGGACGGCAGAAAGTTAGGTGGGCGGATAAGATTAAGAAATTTGCAGGGATGACATGGCCACAATTAGTACATGACCGGGGTTGTTGAAGTATGGGAGAGGCCTTTGCCCTGCAGTGGGCGTAACCAGGCTGATGATGATGATGACCAAGCACAGTTAAGAGTACAAGGGTTTTATTTGTACGTCCCTTCACTTGATCTATTCCATCATCTAGCTCCTCTTCCTCATTTCTCAAGCTGTAACCCGCCACTCACTCATGTCTATGACCAGCAACGTGCCAGAAGAAAATTTTGCCACAGATGAGCCCTGTGGTCAAGTGGCCATGGTCACTTGAAGAGCTCACACAGAGGTGTTGATAATCGGAGCTGGTTTGATCTTTGCGATAGCAACTGTCTTCACGCCCATTGCGCAGGATTGTGAAATGTTCAGAATATTTGATGACGGGGAAAAGATTGTTGTAGTGGGGCTGAAGAGAACCGCGAGGCATGTCAACCCGGGCAAAAAGGTGTGAGAATGTTTGCAGGTTTGAGGGCAGGAAAATGTGCTCATTTGCGCGAGCAGAAGTTCGCTGTGGACGGAAGTTGTGCATGAAAATGCGTGTACGCTGGACGAAAGATGTATCCGAAACATTCGGCATAGTTACCGGGTTGATGAGGTCGCTTCGCAAATGGAGCGTGCAGCCGTAAACCATCTTAACTAATGAGCAGGTGAGTTCTTGTTGGAGTGTTGACCAAAGGCCGAGCAGCGCGATTGGAAGGTAGGTGCGATACCGAATCCTCCACATGAAGCTGAGTGGTGAGTGCAGCTTTCAAGTGTCGACGTAGCCTCTTGACAATGCCGTTAGATGCAGGGTGGTAAGCAGATGTGTGAATGCGTGCACAACCAAGAAGGGATGTTACATACGGGAAAGATACTGACGCAAACTGTATGCCTCGATCAGTGGTCACTGTTGATAGCCCACCAAAATGGCTAATCCATGTAGACGGAAAAGTATTACCAACTGTCTCTGTCATGTCAGGCATTGGAGCTGCTTCAGGCCACCATGCATACTTATCAATACACATAAGCAAATACGTATAACCACGTCATGGTGGCAAAGGGCCAACAATGTCCAAATGAATGGTGTTGAAACATGCATCTGGGTGAGGGAATTTGCCCAATGGAGGCTTGGTGTGTCGTTGCAGCTTGATTCGTTGACATGCTGTACAAGTGTGGACCCAGTCGTGTATATCAGCATGTGTGCCTGGCCAAACATAACCTTCGGTGATGAGGTGTAGCGGGGCACATACACCTGTGTGGCAGATTGAGTGCAGTGTATAAAACACAGCACAACGAAGAAAAGCAGGAGCATGAATGCAGGTACTGTTAGGTGAAAACTCGCACCAGAGTGTGACGTCATGGTCGGCAAAGTTGACTTGCTCCAAGTGGAGGGGATGTAGAAGGTCGGAGTTGTGGAAGGTGGGCAGAACATTACGTGGCGTTGATGGTACTACGACTGAGAGCATCTGCTATCCTCTTAAGGCTGCCTTTGACGTAGCCTATGTCTGTCGTGAATTCGGCAATAAAAGCAAGACGCCGGAGCACTAGGAGTATGGGTGGCACTGCAGGAAAGTAAAGCCAAAACAAGTGGTTTGTGGTCGGAAAGAATTACAAATTGTCGCCCTTCAAGAAAGTACCCGAAATGCTTCACTGCGAGGTAGGCCGTGAGGAGCTCCTGCCCGAAAGTATTGTATTGGCATTCAGTGTTGCGTAACTTGTGGGAAAAGATGGGAGCTCATGCACCATTAATCCAGTGATGAAGAGCAGCTCCCATGGCTTCTAAGGAAGTTTCCACCATAAGCCTAGCGGGAGCAGCCTGTGAAGACTGATGCAGGAGCGCGGCTTCTGCAAGCTCGGTCTTAACGGCGGCGAAAGCTTGATCAAGACGGTGTCCCAAGGAAGTGCGGTATACTTGGCCTTCGAAATGGAAAGGAGTGCTTCAAGAGGCTGCAGCAAGGCCTGAACTGTCAGGCAGCGGAGTGATGCCATGATTGGTGACGTGATATCCGAGAAAATCGATCTCTGGAACCCCAAACTGACATTTGTCAACATTGATGACTAGATTGTAATCACAAAGTCGAATGAACAGCTTATGTAGATGTGCTTTGTGGTTTCAGCATCGCTGCTGGCAACGAGATAATCTATGTAGGCAAAACAAAATGGTAACCCTTTGGTGACTTCGTCTGTAAAACGCTGAAACGTTTTAACTGCGTTGCACAAACCGAAAAGCATGAATAAATACTCAAAAAGGCCAAATGGTGTAGTTATAGCAGTTTTTGGAATGTCGGCTGACTCAATGAGAATCTGTTGATAAGCTGATAAGCTCTCACAAGATAGATTTTCTAATATATTATTGTGCCTGTTAAAATGGGGGGCGTGCAATCCTGGATATTGGGTAGTGGGTATCGGTAGAGAACAGTGATCGCATTCATTGCAAGATAATCACCACAGGGTTGCCTGTCATTGTTCTTCTTAGGCACCATGTGTATGTAGTGCTGATGACCACGAGCTTGATGACTGACGAATGATTTTTAGTTGCAACATCTGCTCGGATTCATTGCGGGCAACTCAAAGTTTGTCGGGACTGAGTCGGCGAGGGGCGACAGTGAATAGGCAGGCTTGTGGTAACCATACAATGGGTTTCAGTGTGTTTAGGGGCTTTATCCATCGGAGACTGTAGTAATCTTCGGAAACTCGTTGAGTAGAGCTGCATACATTGAGGTAGGCAGTTTGATGAAAGTAAGGCTGAGAGCAGTAGCGTGCAACTGAAAACCATTGACTGACATACGCATGATGTTATCCGCCAAGCGACAGTGGGTCATGTCCATGAGCAGATGAAAATGGCCCAAGAAATCTGCCTCTAAGATTACATAGCGGACGTCTGCTATCCAAAATAACCATGCCAACCTTATCTTCGGACCGAGATCGATGGTAGAGACTTCTGTCTGTAAGTTGCATTGACGGAAGGGTTAGTAGCTTGTAGGGGGAAGATGCCGGTCAGCTTTGGATGCAAAAATTATGCTGACCTCCGCACGATTGTCTACAAACAAATGCATTCTTGTGGTTCGGTTGGTTATATGGAAAAGGCAGCTTGACGTATGGCCATGATTGCCCGCTGCTGTTATTGACGACTGGCCTGAGCATTTCCCATGTGCCACGAGCAGGGTGATACACATTGATGAGCCGCGGCATGAAGACATCAGTTGTAGTAGTAGCACAGGCCCTGTGATGAAAAACTGCGCCCTGCCTGGAATATCTCTTGCATAGAAGGTGGTGTGAGAGGCTGATGAATTGGATAAGGTCGGTCATTGAATTTGTGAGTGTTGTGTAATTCTTGGCACAAGGTGGCTACTTGAGATGCGAGCTCTTTTAATATTTCCCAAAGGGAATCCACTTCAGGTAGTGGAGAGCTACGGACAGCATTTATGACTGCTGGAGCGACGTCCATCATATCGTCAGCCATTTCGACAAGTTCCGACAAAGGCTTATGCTTAGCTGTGACTAGAGCCATGCATACGTAGGCTGGAAGAAGTTATACGAACAACTCGCATAACACAGCTTTGTCCAAGGAGTCTGTTGGTTATCAATGAGGTGTTGCAGGTGACATAGAAACTGAGTTGGACGTCGTTCACCAAGCTCTTCGTTGTTCAGGAGCTGCTGAATATGTTGATGTGCAGGCAGGGCAAGACATCGAAGAAGAGCCTCTGATTGTTGTATAGGGTATTTCCTGATGTGGCTGGACGAGGATGTCGTGCATTTTGACCACAGCCTGTAGCGGCAAAGCTTCAAGTAAGAGTTAATATTTGCGAAACTCCGGTGTGACGTGATGATTGCAGAACTTGTGCTCAGCTTGTATGAACCATAACATTGGATCGGCAAGCCATAGCTGTGGTAGCATAATGGTAGACGTAGCTCCTGTAACCCTGTCGAAGGCAACTGATGAGTTGTAGAGTTAGTAGGAGCGGAGTTGGAGTCTGGTGTCTGAGTTTCATCCATTGAAGGTTGTGTTCGTAGTGCGTTCACCAGTAACTATGGAACCACCAAGCAGAGCACAGGGCTTTTATTTGTACATCTCTTCAGTTGATCTACTCCATCATTTATAACTCATCTTCCTCGTTTCTTAAACTGTACCCCACTACTCACTCATGTCTAACAGCGACACTCCGGAAGAAAAGTTTGCAACAGTTACTGAGTGTAATTGATTACAAGTAATAAATTACATTTAATTCATTATGTACAAGTTTGCTACCTTGTATCAGAACTGAGAGCTGAGCTAGGTCTTACTGCTTTATAACGCGGGTTGTGCACAAAACACATGAACCATGGAAAGGAACAGACAATGTAAGTGCAACCTCATTGCCGACATTGTAATGACTATTAGGGGAACACTGTAAAGCAATAATAAAGTTGAACTGAATTGAAACATCACAATTTTGAATTTGTGGGGTCTCAAACATGCTCGTGGAACGAAGGAACGGCAACACAGTAATGCAAGCATTCACAATGGCATTTATTGCACTTTTCATAGAACATGCCTATGGGCTCTGGTGAATTGCAGAAGTCGAGACTCATCGCGGCAGGATATCATGCGAATATGCTCACCCCCATGCTGGACACGAACACCTAATCGTTCCCGGGTAAAGTTGCATGAGCGGTGGCACGAACGAATGATCGTGTTCGTCCATCCCGGTGCCCTGCAGCGAAGCCTTTCTCGGGATGGTTCCACAAAGCGTGGTGATGGCCGTGCAAGACGTCTGTGCACCCAGCTGACCCCGAGCCAAGGGAGATGCTATGTTTTGTGCCCGAGTAGCCCCACCGTTAGCTGGCATCAGCAGTACAACACTCAGGCTATCTCTTGTGCCCTTCTTCTACTACATCGACTGATGTAGCAGATGTAGTAGGAGACTAGACGTGCAGGGAAGCCAGATTACAAGAGATGCGAGAGCCATGCTTGGAAAACATAAAGGTGGCATAAGAGAGTCGAGCGTCCCCACAAATTACCTGAAAAATGAATCTTATTACTGTGAATGCAGATTAGGTAGGCTAGAAAAGACGTAGAAGTGAGACATGTAGTGAAGCCACTTTGTAGTTCTTGTACTAGTTCCTCATGAAGTTGCAGGTTATAACAGTGCTTGCTAGGGACTAATTTTTTTATAAGCAAAAATTACACTGCATTCTAGACTAACCAAAGGCACAGCTCGGAGAACTTCAGAAACATTGTGCAAGAGACTGCTTAAATACTCAAATGTATTTCGAAATCTGAGATGTTATTCAAACATACTAGCATGAGATTCTAGCACAAAATTCAAGATAGAAAAGTTCAATAATTTTCTTCTCTCATAAATAACCCTTTTCTGTAAAACAAGTCTTGCAGAAATAACTTTCCCATCTAAACTGTAAGAATGTTGCTCTTTAGTGTACCTTTAACCCTTTCAGTGTTGGCTTCGGAGGCACACTCTCCCAGGGTTGGGTATTATAAAACAGAACACTATTTTTGGCTGTGCAGAAATGAAAAAGAAAAATGACAGATAATAGCAAATGCTCTCTTGGTGTGGACCCTACATACCTATCAGGCAAAGGAATGTCAAAAGTAACATGGCAGGCAGAAACCTGGAAATATGCTGGTGCATCAGTGACATTGAAAGGGTTCATCATACATACACAACAATAAGTTAGATTGAATGTTGGGGGTGATGGTGTGATGACCTTAAATTTTCTTTAAATTGTATGGCACATCAGTCCATTTCTGGTGCTCTAAGTTACAACTGAGCTTGTGCGTTAATTGTGATTCCCTTGCAGAATATAGTGTTTTACAAAGCCGTTTTACATCTGTCTGACAGTGCACCGAGAGCTAAAAGGGTTGGCCATTTTTTTACATGCTACAGTCAACTTTTGGTAAACATTACTCTTAGTGTTCAGCTCAGTGAAAGTTCCGATGTTCTCGTTGTGGTCACTTTCGCGGCGTATGCAATCAGATTGTGTGCACCAAGCAACCACAGCCGGTTCGAACATGAGCCTCCATGCGTACAAGACGCTGTGACCACACCAGCCCTGGCCACTCTGTGTGCTAATGCATTGCTGCACACGGTTGCCCCACTGGTCCCAGCAGTTGGCAACCAAGGCGCTGTAAGAGTTGAGGACATCGGGATGAAAACTTGGGAGGTTTGTTTACATTATTTACAGTGAGCCGACCAAGTAATTAACATAGAGTCATTACGGGCCGGCAGCAACTCGGACGCTGCGGCCCATGGCAAGAAGCTCGAAAGAGATGAATCTAGGAATGCTCCAGGTCTGCGTCTTTTAAGCCCTTCGGTGTCTCGAAGACACGTCACGTTCGGCCAATGGGAGAGCCCGCTCAGGTGATGCCATCTTCGGCCAATCGGCGAGGGCTTACTTCTCCCTGCGGTCTTTCCTTGCTGACTTGCAATGCGCCGTCACAATAGATGGATGGGGGCGACGCTGCCAGGTTTTCACGGCGCATTACAGCCGTCCTGCTTCGGGACCCACTTTACCCACAACAGTGCCAGGCTCTCGCTTCACTTTCGGGAAGAGTCAAGCAGTGAATAGCTCCACCTGCTGCATGTGTAGTGGGGGCCGCCAACTTGTTTGCTCGTGCCGCGCCTCGGAAATGTGGTATCCGTGCTTCTGCGCTCCTTAATTAGCTGTGGTCTGATGAACTCGAAGTAGGCTCAGGAAACGGTCCCGTATCTAACAGCGCACAGACCACGCGGGGGTTGTTACTCTGCCAGCCAATCACGTAAGCAAAGAAAATCGTCATGCGGCCATTTCAAAATGAAGTCTTACTGAATGCCTCCAGAGCGTCCGCTGTTCTTGAAGACTTTTTTTTTTTTTTTTTTTTTTTATCAGCGGAAGCGATGAGGTGTGCAGCAGACATTGGACAAAGTGTATGAAGTCCGAGCATTTCACTTTTGAAAAGTCCATGGTACAGTTCATTTCACTGCTGACACCATTTTACTCGTGGAACTTCACTGGCAACCGAAGTGAAGCTTGATAATAAATAGTTGCAGCGAGGCAATCGTTTTATTTCAGTTCAATAAAAAATTAGGCTTTCATCGTTACACTATAGTAGACGAGTGAAAACGTATAAAATTACGTGCTTGTAAATTCATTTTTGTGGTTACCACATTATTTAGGTAGCAGGGAAAGTTTGAAGTATGAACTATTTGCAGCCTCAGGGAGGAACAGTGGCTCGTGGTTATGAAGGTGTGGGTGGGGCATCACTGCAGACCTTAAGTTGTATTCAACTATGGGGGAAGACGAGACCACGATTCGACAGCACGATCAGATGACACTGCCTCATGACATCGAGACTGAAAAGTGTGCGCATCTGCTGAGGCTAGGATCCCTTCGAGCCAAAGTAATGAATGTCTGGCGGCAGCCCCTTTGTCCGCCACTGGAAGAGAGAAACACGTACGCAGCTCCCGATGCCTAGGTGTGGTCTCTCCAGGCTCCATCTTGTGGAACTGGGCGTGCCGCTCTATTAATGGCAGAAACACTGGAAAAGGGGTTTGAGTTTCCGCATAACAGAATTAAGTTTTCTCGCAATACAAATTATAATACAATGCTATCGTCTCTATAGGTTGTCTGTAAGTTCTACTTTACGATTTTTCTGACACATTTTACTTTGAGAAATTCAGTTCAGTAACTTCTTTATGCTACATGGAGGGCCTTGCATGGTGGGTATGCATGGTTCGGAATGAATTTTGCCAAAATAACGGTCGATGCCGGATTTTTGCGACATGGGACCCTTAATGCTATCTCCGTAACGGCTGTCGGCATTACTTGGACAACATCTGAGGGCTGTGCGTAAGACTGTGTGCGAGTGCTTGCGATGGCCATTGTGATCGTAACGCTTGCACGGTGGGTGCCAGCAATGGTGTACATTTCCTAAAGCAAATGTTCTGTGCTACCGCTTCTTTTACCATTTCACTGTACCGCGGCTCTGAATCTCGAATGACGCCGCTTCCATACCATGCGCACTGGCTATCAAGTGAGTGTGCCAGAGCACCTGTGACAGAACTGCACATGCACCTGAAGTGTGCTGATTTTTATCCCAATTAAACAGCCTAACCACATGTGCTATGTAGTCTTTCTTATTTTTAGGAGTGGGCAAATAGTAACTTTTGACACCAAATAAAATGCTACCAAAGATAAATCGAATAGGACATCATTATATATGCTACTGAAATTTCGCACACCCCTACTAGCATATCATTTCCGGAAAACTTATCTGCACAGTATACCTGCAACAGTATACCTGCAGCTATCGAATTTATAGCTGCTGTCCCATGATAGTTTCACCACATGCATTATATTTGGGTAAACAACCAAATAAGTTGACATCAGCAATTGACAGATGGCAAACGTTGAAACAAACCCTTATAGTAAACGTTTATGTATACACATTTGCACATTCATCATGTTATTGAATGACACTTATCAGTTCAATCAGAATGCCTAATTTTACTCCTGTTTTTTATCAGCAGAGAATACAGTGACATGCAAGCAGCATTCTTTGGGTTGCATTCCTTCCTTCACATGTTCGCTTGTTCAATTCTTCATGAATAAGTTGCTTAGGCAGTGGGAGCACATCAAATGCAGATTATTCTTGTATAATATCATAATTGTGTGACCCATATTCACACTAAGTGGTACACAAGCAGGTGCATTATATGGGCGTAGATACGGAGACTGGTGTGAACAAAAGTTCACTGCAAATTGCGTGTTTATCTGTACTGGGTAATTTCTCTCGGAGCCCATCCCACACCAATAGTGAGCTAAAATCGTACAGGCACATGGACAAAGGAATTGCAAATAATTCCAGACCATTGCTGTGTGAGATAAAGAGCATGAGGCAATCCGTTCTATCACGTGAATTCATCTGCAGGAGTACTGCCATCTGCGCTTCGTCCGTGGGCCATACATACCGAAAATCTCTGCCTTTTATGACATCTGTGTTCTGATGCCCAAGCACTGCAAATACTGATTACAAGCATTGCAAGGGCTTTGTCCGCATGCTTTAACATGGCACTGAGTGCAAAAGCCGTTCGGCCAGCTCATACAACAATAGGAAACTCGACATCTTTCAAGCGGGAGAGAAGGCAAAATCCCGCACACACAAAAGGGGAAGCAGGCCATCGACAAAGCAGGGACGCTTTCCATATGTCCACTTACCTCGACTTTTATCTGGATAGCATCTACTCACCTTCCTTCTGCTTCTGATGCACTTTTGGTAAATAATTATTATTGTTAGTGTGGGGAAAGGAGGCATCCCTTGCAGCCATTACCATAACTATATCGCACAATGTGAATATTTGAACTATTTCACGGCAGGTGGAAGAGCTATCATCAGCCGACATTCCTGGAAGTGCTCACCTTCATGTGCACTAGCTCAGATCAACGCTGCTTAGCTTCAACGCTTCCGGGATCTGGCGCTATTGCACTTAAACATGGCCGATGGCCTAAGAACATTTGTTCTCCACCCAAATCTCCATTCATGTTCAAGCAGTTTGCAAACAGCATTGAAAGAGAGAGAGAGATAGACAGAGACAAAAGCAGTGCCCCTTACATAAATGATGTTTTAGGATGCATGAGGCTAATAGGGTTTCAGTTGGCTACGCGTAAGCCCTTTCTGTTGCACATGTTCATAAAAAGCATCCTTTTTGGCGCACTGCCAGGTGCGCAAAAGGGGCTGTGCGCATTGTTAGCTCCGAAGTTATAGAAATGAGCTTGCTGGGGGATTCTGAACTTAGGGAAATGGGCATCAGGTCACGCGACCCATGCAGTCAAAACAAAACTGGTGTCAGCTGTGCACATAAATTTAATTTCTATGCACGTGCACTTGGTCCAGGGAAGCTTACAGAACCACTGCGACTGCTTTGAGCAGTTGGGCCTCCCCACTCTGCTGTTCCACGGAACCTAACAGTGCCGGTGACAACCTTTCTCGAGGAAGTCGCTCCAAAAACTGTTTTTGCTTAGTCGCTCTTGTAAATGTTTCATTGTTACGCTATACTCTCTTACTAACCTTTGTGTCTGCTCTTTCGTTGCCACCTCTTTTCCACCGCTGATTGCTGTTCAGGTGTGCGTAGACTGATGCTAGACAGATAATGCGGTCAATAGCAATTTCATTCCCTTTCTATCTGTATGTTTATAGGCACAAAGCTACATTATTTACCGTTTCAAGCCTAGAACCTTGCTTTAGCAGGCCCGTACTTTGCAGAATGCTAAAAAAAGAAAAGTAGACACTAGGAAGAAAAAGAAACCAAACTAGTTAGCGATCAATGTCACTCCAGGTTCCATCCACTTCAGTCTCAATCTGTCTTTATTATTACAAGTGTTGTGTTCGGACGAAATTGTGAGCACTGCAGTCTGCAGGACATCTACCGAGGCGGTTTTCGAAGCAGTGGCCTACACTCACATAGGAGCCACGTCAAAAGTGGCAGTGGCGAACGAGTTGCCACGCCTATAGCCACCATCAGCAGCACTAACCACTTTACCCCGAGAAAGGTTCGACCAAGCCATTGTTGAAAGTATCAGCGAGGAAAAGGCCGCCATGCACAGTAGCAAAACAGCAATGGTGCCAGGCTCAACTCTTCCTGGCAGGAAAGGGGGAGGGGGAATTTCCCTCAACTACAGCAGATCACCTGTCGCAGCGTCACAACAGCGACAGACTGGAGCGTGCTGCAACAGCGAAAAACAGGTTCTTTCCCTTTTCCCAAACATGACTGAGTGGTGTCGCCTGGTGGAAGAATCTGAACTACATGGAAGATGGCGGCTGTGATATTGTATCCATAAGTCTGTATGTGTTTATAACTGAATTTTCCATAAAATTTAGTGCGTGTCATGTCCTGCTGAACATAAGTTCTGTTCAGAAAAGGGTTTCGCTCACCAGTCTCCAAACCTTCCATTGAAAGACTCCTGCTGTGAGTTTTAAGCTTTAATGGTGAAAGAACGCCAGAACGGTAGTTCTGTCAAGTTTACAAGAGAAGTTCGTGAAGCAGGCAAAATGAGCTACAGCAAAGTCATTGTGATTTAAAAGCGATGTGTTCCTTGTCAACCAGTGATATTCCAAAATCTCTGCTGCTCGTCTGCTGCTTCTAAAGGTAAATCTTTCTTAATAAAGTGCATATGTACTGTTAGATACGGACCTTTTTCCTGGCATCACTTGAGTTCACCAGGCCACATCCAATCGCCGTCGCACCCAATTAAGGTGCGCAGAAGCGCGTCTAACACGTTCCCGGACCTGTCAGACAAGTTCACGGCCCCCATCTTGTGCGCCGCAAGTTGAGCTATTGTCCCCCCGCTTGACTCTTCCCGAAAGTGCCACGGGAACCTGGAACGGTTCCAGGTAATCTTGGTCCCGAGCGAAGCTGCTTTCCAGCTCTGAAAGGCCGCTCGAAAACAACCAGTCTTCCCCTGCTGAGCACTTGCCAACTCGTCGGCAACGCCGTGGCAAGTCACCCCCGATGAGCCTATTGCGACGTCTGTTGCAGACCAGGAGGCAACACCAGTGGCAAGTCATCCCTCGGACAGTGGAGCCCTTGGAGCGACCCCTTGGAGCGACCCCCTGAACCGAATGTGACTGCTCTGGCACGGGCACCTACCATTGGAGGAAAATGACGACACCTGAGCGGTCTTGACGATTGGCCAAACATGACGTGACCCCAAGACACCGAAGGGGTTAAAAGCGAGAGACAGGGAGCCGAGAGAAGCACTCCTTCATTCATCTCTTTCGGGCTTCTTGCAACGAGCCACAGCATCCAATTTGCTGCTGGCCATCAATGATTTTATGACTGTTAATTACGTTGTGTTGTGTCAGTAAATAATGTAAATAAGCCTCCAGTTTCATCTCAAAATCCTCCTCAACGACGGCCAACTCCTGCACTCAACGGCAAGATCCAATAGTACCCCACAAAAGGCGAGTGTTACGTGCAAGCTTCAAAAAAAAAAATGAAAATTTGCCTCCTCTCTACTTTTCCTATGTTCTCTCTTTGGGGTCGTGTCTGTGGGATTTTTATGAATTTTGAAGTTCACAGGTTGGTGGGTATGTATGTTCACCTAAGAAGTGTAATTTCTTGATTTTGCTTGTGAACTTATGCTTGGTTATCTTGCTGTTATGTTTAAATTGACCATGGTGGAAAGCATGTGTGATCCAGATTCATTTGGCTGAAATAACCGTAAGCATTATGGCATTTCAGAGGCCTCCATTCTGCTATACAAGCTCCAGTGAGAGGGCTTTTAATTTACTGCACACTTTTGACTTGAGTCAGTTTCTGTAGACTACGTTCCATGATGTCCCAATGGCTATGGCATTGTGTTGCTAAGCTTGAGGTCGTAGGTTCAATCCCGGCTGTGATGGCTCCATTTTTACGAGGGTGAAATGCCAAAAACGCTTTAGTACTTGGATTGGATTATGAGGCAGGCCTCATAATCGGAACTTGGTTTAGGCACATAAAGCCCCATAATTTAATTTAATTCTCATCGACAGACTTGTGGGACATTTAAATTTGTTCTAGGAAAAATGCCTGCACGCACTTACTCTGCATTAAAGGGAAGCTGAAAGCTTTTCCAGAAAAAATGAGTGAAGAGCAGTAAGCCGTGGTTTTCAACCCTCTGAATTCGAATATCGCATCGAAAAAATCGCATCGAGCGATTTTGCACGCGACGGTGGTGGGCGACGGCTTCAAGCGACAAAATGGGCCGTCGCTTGAACAAATCGCTCGGTGTTGTCGCTCGACCGCTCGTTTCTAGAAATCTAGAACTCGTCGCCCGTTGCCCGGAAATGCTATGAGCGACTAGCCAATTGTGCGAAGCCAAAACTGGATGTACATAACTCAAATACTACTGTTTGTCGCACGGAACGGGCAAACTATTGAATTTTACACGTGCAAGAATAAGAATTTAGTGCAAGACCTTCAGAAATATTTTGTGCTCCTTCAGTAAAATACATCAACTTAAATTGATAAAGCATGCGTCACGCTAGTTTCGGCAGCGTATATTGCTGCTCTCATACCGGGAAGTCGTCGCTCAAAGCCGTTGCTCGCGTGGCGTTCACCCGAACGCCACGTGTGAACGCGACAGCCATCGCCTCGCTTGTAGCGCTGTCGCGTGCAAGATCAATTGTAAGGGGTTTATACTTGTACATACTACACGCACGTACATACTTGTACATACTACATGTACGAGCCGATTGCGAAGAGCCGGCCTTCCCAAGAAGCAAAAAATGCTGGTGCAAGCACGGCTTTCCACGCGAACGAAGGCGGTGTTAGCATCTCCTTGTGTTGGAAATGTTCTTTGGTGAGTGTTTTTTGCTAAGCTGCATTCAGCGTTCCAGTGAGTACGTTTCCGGGCAAACAACTGTAGTGTTATGTTCCTGCATGCCTCCTCGTAGAACGTAAGCGGTGATGCGATCTTCAGCATTTGTGCGCTGCCCCAAAGCTGTCGGCAATCTACACAGATGGTTTAAACGCGGGAAAAGTTTACCGGCTGTTGTAGCACGTGTAGTATAGAACCTTCATCAGCGCGCCATCCGCACGCTACTTGTAACCGGCGAATTCCGTCGGCTACGTGAGATGGTCGGTTTCTTATGTGTGCGAGAGAAGGGGGAGCGCAGCATCTTGGTGTGAGCAGGCTTTCCAACATATGGAAACTTTACGCTTGCACTGCGTTATGGTAGCTGCATGCAGGCTGTTTCACAACACGTGCGAATAGAAAATTTGTGGCGCTTGGCGATGAAACCTGCGTCAAGGGTGGGCGATAAACATGCACCTTCCGTTCAGCCTGCTATATTTTTTTGAGGACAACCCAAAGCACGCATTATTGATAAACTCCGGTGGTAATCGTCACGGAAGTGGTTAGAGCACAACACTTGCTCTTGAGTGCTTGAAGTTGTTTCGCTTCACAGCAGCCTCCCACTTAGCTGAAAGCTTCTTGTCTTGCAGGAACTAATGGAACATCGGAACATTGTCGCGGCCGCTGGTGTTCGTGCAAGCTTAGGCTGCACAGAACGCCGGCATGATAGGCCTACAAGTTCAATTGATGCTGCGCACGTCAACTACCACTCCTATATACACACAAATAAAGGAATGTAGGGTCGAGCGAAATAGATTAGGACGGCACGCACGCAGAAATAAGCCCGGTCAGGCACGGTCACGGAGACTGCGAAGGAGCAGAACACCAGTGTTGGCGTCACTAAGCCGCGGTTTCCGGTCTCCGCTCGCATCGTCAGCGTCAGCAGCAGCGCGCAGCGCTCGACGGGGGGCGGAGCTCCTAAGTGAAAAATTCCCCGCAAAATTTTACCTTCATGGTTTATAAGGTTCCCACATCCATATATGAGTGTCTTATTGAATTCGACAGACTCTTCAGTTTCCCTTTAAGGAGCTTTGTATGTAGAGCATGACTGACGACTGTTAATGGCACACACGCACTGCAGAGCATATCTGAAATGCAAACATTCAGAATAATGTGGCTTTTTGGAAACTACCACTTTCGTGGAACACCTTCAGTTGATTTAACAGAAGCGTCCTCTGCTGACGCTTCTGTTGTTGAATTGGTAATGGGCGTGGATTTTTGCGATTGTTTGCTTCACCTGCTGTACCATCTACTCTTTCAAAAGAAATGACTAAAGTTACTTTCGGACTGTCCCTCATAGTTTGCATATGCAGGCTTCTTTTGAGAGTGGGAATTATTGCAGTTTGGCTCGTAAAATCTTTATCCCTGAGTGAGATAAATGAAATTTCTCTGAATTTCATTTACACAGGGGAAGCCCGTGTAAACCTAGGGACCTTCATTCCCTCTGTGACAGTTACGAGCCTTCAGTGTGGAACTCAGATACATACGAGGGCAGTGCTTGAAGTCAAGGGGGAGCCCGTGGGGGCGGGGACACTTTTTAAGGAGGGTGCTCGCCCCCCTTCCCATTTTCGGTAGGTCAAGTGTAGCACTGCGGCACCCATCAACAGGTGCTTCAGGTGATTTTATTAACCGTGGTTCCTTGTTCGGGACAATTCCAACTCCCAAATTTTGCAGTTCAGGATTTAAGTGATTAAATTCATTAGTGATATATATGAGCATGCTGAGTATGCGCACACTGTACTGGGGGGTATTCTGTAAGAGTCCACCTAGTGGACTGTCCATTTCGGCCGCTGCTGATTGGATGCAGCTATACTAGAGAGGGAGACAAGCGGTCCTAGCCAATCAGCAGCAGCTGAAATGGACAATCCACTAGGTGCTCTTACAGAACACCCCCCTCCCCTGGTTGCCGACCTGTCAGGGAACCCTACACAGGAGGGAGACCTTATGCCCTGTAACCAGCGGGCGTAGTCTGCAAGTGTCCGCTAAAGCCCAGTTTAAGGGGCTTTAGTGTCCGCCTAGTGGTTTAACCATTTCAGCTGCTGCTGAAGTGCTGATTGGCTGGGGTACAAGCGAGGAGGCAGGCGCCCTTGGCGTCTCCCCTTCTCGCTCGTACAGCTCCAGCCAATCAGCGTTGGCCGAAATGGACAGTCCACTGTACTCGCGGACAATTTTCTGTGGCAATGAAGGGAAAGCTACGGGGGCGGAGCCTCTGCACATGTGTTACCACGCCAAGTACTCCGCCAGCGTTTGAAAGAGCTTATGGTTGCTAGGAACAGACGCTGAATCGACGCAGCTTCCACGTGCGACAGTTTCGCGTTTGCCCAGACGCGGAAGGGAAAAGCCGCAAAATCAGTAAACTTTTACGTTCGGTGATGTGTTTTGACCTATTTAACTACTGCTAATAAGGTGTTTGTTCTCACTTCCCGAGCATAAACTACCGTGGATGAAAACACAGGACTCTTTTCAGAAGCGCTCTCTTGTGCGCGCTTTGCCTCCGTAAGTTTCCCCTTCATTGCCACAGTTGTCCGCTAGTATAGGTGGACAGGCGCTGCTACTGCGCCAAGCGTTTGGCGCGAAGACGTGTGTACACACCTCGGGGGTGAGTCAGCGCCTGCTCGACGGCGCATGTAACATGCGGGGTTTTTCGGGACCATAAATACCTGCGCGTGCTTGTTTGTTTCCGCAATTCACAGGCAGCGTTTCCGGGCCGCACCGATAATGACCTTGGAGGTCGCCGCGGGCGGTTGGAGAGCAAGGTGTTCGCCGGAGGCGTTCTTCCTCCGCCTCGGGGGCGCGCGGGGCTTCGGGCCACCTCTGGCCGGACGAACGCGTGGCGACGCACGAAAGCGGGACGCCGGCACCTCCTTCCTCTGGCGAAAAACGGTTTCCGTCTCGGCCGCCATTTCACGAGTTTCGGTTTTGGTGTTTGTTCACTAGTCTACAGCAGTCTGCGCGCTACGTTCAGTTGAACCTTGGTGGGAGCATCTTTTTTGCCGCAACGTGGTCACGAGAGACTGCGTTGCGGGTGATAAGTGAGGCCTGTGCTTGCCGCACAGCGCTGGTGAGTGGCGCGCGTCGAGGGGGGCGTGTTGCCCGCGCGCTGCCGACCCTGTTGCGCCTACCTCGTGGCGCGGCGTAGCCCCTCTCGTGTGGGCATAGCGCGTTTTGTCGGTCAGCCGTTTGTTGCGGAAGTGCGACGGAGGAGCTCGCTCGTCCCGCGGTGGGGAGGGCTGCCGCGGTGTGAGCTGGCGGAGGAGGGGGGGGGGCGAGAGGAGGAGGAGGCGTTGCCAGGGGCGACGTCAGCGCCGCGGTCCGTCCGTGCCGCAGCGGCGGCCGTCGGGAGAGCCGTGGGGCTGGCTCCGGAGTCAGCCGCGGTCCCGGGCCATGGTCGAGCCCTACATCGGAGGCGCCCTGCACCCCGCAGCCTGGGACTGGCCGCCGGGGGCCCCGCTCTGCTGTGCCGCGTACAGCCCGCGCTGCTTCATCATCCAGAAGGTGCGCAGTGAGCTCCGCTCTCTCGTTGCGGCCCCAGCGGCCGGCGAGCCGCGCTACCAGATGGTTCGCCAGCGCCGGCCTCCAGCCGACGTGGATGGCGTGGAAACGCGGTCGCCGCGGCGTGCCCGGCGCACCACGATCGGTTCACGCCGCCGGAATCCGCTCGTCTCGCGCGCACTAGGGCCACGGGGGACTGCCGCTGCGGCTGGGCCTACTGTCCCACGGAAACCCCTTCCCGCCCTCTCCCCCCCCCTCCTGTCATGCAGCCGACAATGCTGCCGTATGTGCCCGCATAGCGCGACTCTGGCCCGATCAACAGGTGTTGTTCTCGCGCTGTCCAACTCGGCGGCGCGACGTGTGGCTGTGCGTCTTTTCCTTGGGCGAGTTGGTTATTTTGGTGTCTGCTGCTGCTGCTACACGCTCGGTCGCCCCGCTGGTCGAGCGGCGCCCGTACCGTTTGTGTGCGTGTCTGTGTATGTGTGTATGTGCGTGCTCTTTGGTAGCCCCACCATCGTGTGGTTGCCGGCGCAGATTGTCGAGCCCGCGCGCTGGAGCTGTGCGCGCGGCGTAGTCGTCGTTCCCTGGCCTCCTCTCCCTAACTTTATATATATATATATATATATATATATATATATATATATATATATATATATATATATATATATATATATATATATATATAATGCGTGAATGTCACCTTTGCGATGATTACTGTGTGTTCAGAGAACGCGTGCGCGGTCGTCCTGTAAAGCGCATGGCAGTGCAGTAAGCGGGGAGCTTTCTGCACCTGACGTCTCTCCCGTGTTTCGCTTCTTTACATTTAGCGCCGCGCGCACGAAGCTGCAAGAAACCGTAGACGTGGCGGTGACCGCGTCGCCTCCGTAGTCTGTTGCATTTCGCGCTCACTAGTGGCGGTGCCCATCTTGCTTTTTCACCCCCTGCTTTCCACCTCCAGCGCGGTATCTGTTGGCGGAGCTCCTACAAACTTTTCGATTGTGTGCCGCCCGAGTTGCTTCGCGCCGCATCCTATCATCTTCCTTTCCACCTGTCCGGGGTTCGCGCTACTGAAGAAAGCGCGATATTTCGTTAGCGCAGTCGATAGTTAATCACGGTTCTGCGCGCTGATGACTTGTCTCTTGTCCCGATCGCGCGCGCACTTGATCGTCGTTACCGTGTCGTTTTTCTCTGTTTTGATTTCTTTCTGTGTTTTTCTTCGCATTTTTACAGAATTCCGGCAGTGCCGCATCGGATCGCATGTATTTGGACAAGTACATTGACGTAAGTGTGGCAGCAGCAGTCAGAGACGTACGCCCTCTGATGTTTAACGCGCCGTCCGACGTCGGTCTTCACCCCCTTTTTCGCGATTTAGGGTTCCTGCAGCTCATGGCAATTCACACTCCGTTCGCTTAGGGCGGCTGAGTCGCGAGAGAACACCGTTTTGCTGCTACGTGGTCGTAATTTTTGTTCCCTGCAGTCGGCTTTCAGTGTGAAAGAGCGCACAGCTCACGCTTTTTGTGGCCACTCTTCCTCGTTGGGGATTCATTGTAGCTTGGTCGAAGAGGAAGCGCGCGTTGTTCGCGTCAGAGATAGGTTGTCAGTAGAGTCTGGCTGTTCGTCTGCTAGTACGTCAATTGGAACGCATCGAAGGGCCGCCGCGGGACGCAGTGCGTCGACCGAGGCGTGACACAGGGGGCGACCGAATTTTGAAGCCCGTCGCGGAACGGTGACAGTTTCGGATGTTTGACATCTTCAGCAGGTGTCAATTTCCCGACACTTTCAATGGCCGCTTTAAACTTACGGTGGGCCCTGACGAGCGGGCGATCTTGCATTTCTTTGTTGGCGAAACGTTCGCGTACATTTGCGCACTTAGGTGGTGAATTTATTCTACTGCGCCGTCTCTCGTGGCCCAGGCGGTGGGTCATCGTCAATCAGTACAACTGTATCGCTACGAAACACGTTGCGACTTTCAGATATCTTGTGGCGAGATACGAACATCGTAAATGTGATTCGCGAGAAAATTGCGGCAACATCGTTCCTTCGTTCAGCTTCGCACTTGGGCTCCAAGATGAATCGCATGCGTCGTGCTTTGCGTCGATGGTCCGCGTAGCCCGCGATTCGGTGTCGTCGCCGAAGCGGTGCTACACGGCGGGGCGATCGTGCATTATCCCGATCCCGCCTGCAGGCAGGAACAGAGGAGTGGTCGCCCGTTATAGAGGTGGCGCGCTTTCGATAAAAACACGCCGTCCCAAGGCCACAAGCGTTGTGTCCGCGTGGCTCCCCGATGTAGCTAAGGTAATACGTTAGGCTAAAGCTCTCGGATGTCGTTAGAAGTATTCGAGGACTCGCGGATCCGTCTACTGTTCAACTGAAACATGCGACCGTGTCCACCCCGAATACACGACACTGCGTTGCCTTCGCCTGTACGCTGCCGGAAATAACAGCTAGGGAGGCTGCAAGCCAGTGGGAATTTTTTTCTCTAGCCCGTTAGTAGATAATCCGTAAATTCTAATGGTTATATGATGCTCTAGCAAGTTGCGTGTCGTTCGCGATTATAAACAGCGTGGCAGATACCCCAGTCAGACTGCAGATTTAGTGACACTTGCTGTGACACTTGCTCATGACATCTAGTGACACTTGCTCTGAAGTGCCCTTGCCAGCGTGTATGCGTTAAACGTAATCGCTTCGCTTTGCTACAATAGCAGTGATAAATTAGCGCTCGCAGTGGAGTCGGCACTACTTTTAAGATAAATTTTTCGTGATTTCATCTAATAAGCGTCTTTATGAAATTAGTGAAGCCAAAATGACCTTGAAATGCTCATTTTTAGTGGAATCCGCCAGTTTGACTCTGTGTTTTGGTAGACGCAGAAATGGGTGCGTTAATGAGTTTGATATTCTCATTTTTTTTATTGCAAAACTTATAAATAAGCATTTCTTCTTGTAATAAGAGTAACCGTTTCTAAAGACTCGAAATCCAAAGATACGTACGAAGCTCTGCAATGCTGAACCGTCGTTGTCATCAATGCCGAATCGTCATGCCGCCGAAATGACACTCGGCGAGGCAAAGCGCACTCTGTCGAAGTGTCACTCTGTCTGGCTTGGGCGCCTGTCGCGGCAGCGCGAGTGCGGGCGAATGTCGCCGCGTCCAGTGTCGGGAGTCCGGCTAAGGAAACGCCAGGAAGTTCTGGTATTCCGTGTACAGGCGGCCTTGCGTGCGACCGTTGGTGACGCACGCGCAGTTGACGCCTCTCGCACGAGCGGGCCACTGTAGCGCATGGCCGAAGAACAGCAGCCGCCGCCCGAGTGCGCTTCTGCCGATGTCGCCCCCGGGCGATCAGCGCGAGCTTCCGGCGGGCAGCCCGTGCAAGTTTTTTTACCCGAGTGTTCCGACACGAGGCCGCACGTCGGTCGGTTTTTCGAGAAGTGTGTGTGTATGAGTTGGTTGAGGGGGGGGGAGGGGGGGATCGGCCTTATTTTGCCGGAGATTGCGAGTTAAGGAGAGCGCAGTTTAATTGTCTGGTTCGGGGTGGCCTCCTCTGTATATTCGCGGGTGCGGAAATAACCGGGCATATTTTCTTTCCGTTCTGTTTGGCGCAGCGAGCGAGATCCAGTTCACACTGAAACGGGCACGAATCGGTGGGCGGCGTTCGGAACGTTTTCCGATTCCTCGTTCGCCCGCCCGCCTATAGCTTTCGCCGCTCGAGGCAGTGTCGCCGGTCGAGGTGGTTGCCACTTTCGCATTTTGTTCGGCGATGTAGTCCGCCTAACGGTCGGCGGACGAGGCAGCGGCGGAAATGCCCGTGGTCATTTTCCGTCTGCGAGTCGACGCTGGAATCTCCCGCGGGTGCTCGAACGGCCGTGTCGTTGCTTTGCCGAGCACGAGGAGGTTGCGGGTTCGATTCCGGCCGCGTTCCTGCAGGGGTGGAATTGCAAAGACATCCGTGTATCGGGGGGGGGGGGGGGGGCAGTGGTATTTGCTGGGTGCACGTTGAAGCTGGTGAATATTCATCGGGAGCCTTCGACGTTCCACTGTGCATATTCTGGACAACCCAGCCCCGCAGTTTAATTGAGTCGTCGCTCGAAAGACGGGAGTGCGCGATTCCTGAGCGAACTCACTCGGCGACGGAGCGTTGCGCGCGAAAACGCGGAAGTGACGTTGCAGCTGATCAAACGCTCGTTGTCCGTATACGCGGTGGCCCTCGGACGGACGGCGTTGGTTGCGTTTGCTTTCCGCCCACCTTCCCTCTTTCTTGCGAAGACGTGTAATAGTGAGGCACGATATATCTTTTTCATTCACTGAGTCTCCATGGGTAGGCGCAACTTGCTTTTGAATCTTCCGACTAGCGGCGACGAGGAAAGAAAATCTTAAAACGTAGAGCCGAATGTGAAACGTAACCCCCCGCTAGCCAAGAACGATGTCGTGTAAGTCCCTTCAGTGTGTAGGGCGATGCAAAACTGCAATGGGCAGCTCGCAGGGAGGGAAACAGTACCTTTCTCACACAGGAAAACGTCTTTATTATACTTTTTTTTTCACGGATGCTTCTTTTTATTACATCATGCTGATGTAAACAAACAGCATCAGTGCACCGGCGCATGCTTCTAGTGCCCACCTGTTAGAAAAGCAATGCCACTTGTAAGAGGTGCACCAGAAGCCTTGGCGAGAAGTTCAGCGTGTGGGTGTTTCGCTGCTGTTAGTGCTCTTTTCTGCGTTGGGATAACTGTTTCAGTACGTTTCCCGTTATAACGAATTATCTTTAAGTAGTCGCCATTAGTAATCGGGGCTTTTTAATATTTTGTATTTCTTTATTTATTATGGCGAATGTTCTTAGCGACTTGTAATTTTCGTACTGCATGTCCAGAATTCCTTTCTGCAATGTTTGCTCCCTGTTTGCAGAAAGATATAGCAACTTGGAAGCCTTAAAACACTTAATTCTTGACCGAAGCAGATATGGAAGACGACACCCAACTTGCGTAGATAACTGTTCGTTCAGTTTATTTCTGTGCCGAAATCAAGAATGGACAGCGAGATGTGAAGTTGCACATTTGCAGTAATTCGGTCACGCCTTTTTCAATGAGTCCATTTGTTATTCTTCCGTCGCGACAGCGTTCTCGTTACGATGCTCGTAAGCCGGTCTGCTTTACAGGGTTCGGGTCCTTTTCCTGGTTGCAACCGTGCTTCCTCGTTGATCAACTTTGCCTGCATTTAGACGAAAGCAAACCTACGGCGAGGCTTCTAGTTAGGAGAAAATGTGATTTCCTCCAGGGAAGCTTATTTCTCGCTTGCTCGCTCAAGACGTTACCGAGTTAGCGCGGTACCTTGAGATTTTCTCGTGTTTGTGTGTGCAAGGAGTCAGTGTAAAGGCAGTGTGTTGTCGAATTTGGAGGCATTGTCACTTTTTTTCTTTGCTTGTGGGGAAGTTCGTATCGCGCTTATACAGGGTGTTTCACTTGGGCCAAACTTCAAAAAATGTGGAAATGCTGCTAGCTAGACCTAGCTAGACAGAACCAAAGTAATGTTGTTTACTGTCGCTTGGAAAAAGTAGTCTTAATTAATCAGTTTGTCCATTATAGTTAGATGAGAAGTGTCAGTGAGAAAATTGTAGAGCAACATGAGAAACTCCCTCTGTTGCCCAATACGCGCTGCATAGAGGTGTTTTTCCGAGCGTGAAAGAAACCCGCGAATACAGGCAAAGTGCATCGAGCGTATTCAGGGACTTCTTTCACGCTCGGAAATACTTTTATGTAGCATGCATTGAGCTGCAGAATGCTGTATCGGGAGTTTTTCATGTTGCTCTACAATTTTCTCATTGACAAATTTCGTCTAATTATGATAATTTAGAAGTGGATCTAATTAGGCGTAATGAAAAAAAAATAATAATAATCTGAGCATCTCCAAGCGACGGCAAACGTTACTTTGGTTCTGTCTAGCTACGTAGCATTTGCGTGTTTTTAAAGTTTGGCCCGAATGAAACACCTTGTATGTATATTTCCATATGAGTGATGACCAACGCTGAGTTTGCAGCGGTATTTACAACCCTTAGTGCTTTAAAAAAATCATTTTGTACTAAGCGTACCGAATTTTCTTTAAACTTCTGGTCACAGAGTTGGCGCCAGTCCGAGTCCTTTCAGCAGCTTCGTCGTTTTTAGCGGCATTCTTTATTTTTTTTTTTTTTCATGTGCGTCTTTGTGTTGAATGAAAACTTGTTGCTCTTCAAGCTGTTTAACAGTACTGTAGTGGTCATTTTGAGGAAGCTTTGTGAGGGCCTCGAAAAACTTAAATTTATGCACAAAAATTGTCGCAAACCACGCCGCCGGTTGAAGTGCGATCGATTTATCTTCTGGATGGCAAAATGGTCAGGTAAATGTTAAATGCGAAGTGTGCGATGCACCAATTGGAAACCGAGTGTCGTAGCTTTCCTCGAAGCAGTACTGTCGTGCTTTCTCCGCATCACGGACAAAGCGCGCGCCCTAGGAGGGAGGAGGCACGTGCGCGCATCTGGAACAACGTCATCGTGACCGCGACCAACGGAGGAGCACCGCAGTGCGTGAATCGGGACGCTTACGCTCGGGAAGCGTGAAATTTCTGTCGAAAGGTCGCATAACATGCGAGCGGTCACTTTTCGCTCGCGCTAACGAAATTGGTCCGAGGTCCTCGCTTTAGGCGATATTTCTGAAGGTGCCAAATACTCCGGTTTCAACACTTCGTCAGCGCACGGTGCAAGGAATTGACGTTGCATTTTTTTTTAGGTATTGCTCTTCCTTTCTTTATTTTTGCACGAGAGACTGCAGCGTGACCCGCGCAGTTGGCCAGCAACTGTGGCGCTCTGTTGCCGAACACGTTGTCGCGGGTGTGACTCCTGCCAATGGCGGATGCTTTCCAGTGTGTGTGTGTGCTTTGCGTTAACTTTCGTGTACCAGTATGGACTGCGGCTCACCGTACAGAACCTAGTGTAGTAAAATAATTAATCCGGTGCCTCCTCACGGTACTGTACTACTACGTCGCCCCATAGATCAACCAGGTGCGTGCAGCTTTGGGACGTTGAGCGCCATCTCTTTATTTTTACCTGCACGGGCAAACCCGCACGTAATGCGATTATCGCAAAGCTGCTAGATGCTGTGTGAGCTGTGTTGTTTCTGTTCTCTCTGGAACCCCCTCGATCCTAAGTGCGGGTAGCAAGCAGTAGGTGGGGGCCGGTGCGTATTCGTAACTCTGGCACATGCTAAGCTCATTCATTAGGCTTGTCAAGCTCAGGCCTGCAACCATTCCTTGCTCAGTCCTTTGGCGCGCTTGCAGCTGGGCGTTCTATTAAGATGACGCGTTCCGGGAGGGTGCGTGTTTGGAGGAGCGAATGAGGCGCGGCCTCACTAGGTAGCTGGCCATTATCTTGGAGCGCGCGCTGTTTGATGATCGAACAACGCCGCTGATCTATAGTAGTTTGTGGAGACACTGTCGGCTGGCGCAAGAAATGGTAACTAGAGATATCGGGGAGGGGTCTCTCACCTGCACTGGACATAAAGCAAACATGATGCCGAAAGATACGTGCACCCATGAGAAACAGAAAAAGAAGTGAATTACTTCGCATCTTTTGAGAAATCTGCGATCGGCTACTGTAGTCCAAACTTTATCGCTCGAACACCGCAGTGTATTCTAATTTTCAGCTGCAGTTCTAACAAATGAAAAAAAAAGTAGTATTTTCGTTTGTGTGTGTGTGTGTGTGTGTGTGTGTGTGTGTGTGTGTGTGTGTGTGTGTGTGTGTGTGTGTGTGTGTAAAACTAGCGGTCCGTACGTTTTACTGCACGGGCGTACGCACTAAATCCAGCCGTATTATGAAGGAAGTTTTTTTTTTTTTTCCTAAGCTTACCAGGCCTCTCGATTTACAAATACAAAGCTCGTTCTCATAGCCGAGAGATAAATCATTGCTCTTTTGGTTCGCACACCCTTCCCAAGCTGCGGACTTCGAAACACTCGAACACGCGCGTCGCGGTAGCCCCGTGGCTGTGACGTTGTACTGCTGAGCTTGAGGTCGCTGGTTCGATCGCGGCCGGAGCGGGATTTAGGTGGGCGCGAAATGCAGTGCGCACAAGAGACTCGCGCTACTTTCAGTTCTGTCGAAATGAAATGAGCTTGAAACGAAACCCTCAGCACCGAAGGCTTATGTTACCTTCAGAACTGGTCCCCTGAAGAAAGGTCTCTAGCGCGCTTGCGAGAGGAACAAGTGATGAGTCGGAGTGGCGGTGATGCGCACTGTGGAGGAATGTTGAGGCGAGCACTCAATAGAAAGCTTTAGGCTAAAGTGACGTAAGAGGCCTGCGTACGGCGAGAGCCGCTTGCGTCCCCCAATGGAGAACTCCAATGCTACGAAGGTATCCTGTGTCAAGTTGCGACTGGATCGGTGTGCGTGCGTCCGATTAGTCGCTTCTTTGGGGCGTCGACCTGAAAGGGCGGCGGTGTGTGTACCGCGGGTCGGATATTGTGGGCGTAATATCCTAGCAGAAGCCGCTTCGCATTCGCTTCCGCGTGCAAAGCCGGCGGCGGGAATAGAGCCCAATTCGGAGGGAGGCTGTGGCTGCTCAGTGCACCGTCGCCTTGTTGTCATGGTTACTCGGAGAATGCGCGGGAAGGGTCTTCGGGTTGCCCCGACGCCTCTTCGATGTTTCCGGCGACGGAGGGCGGCCCTTCCGGCACACCGCCTTGATCAGGGCGCATTGCGAGAGGTGACCCCCGTAAGCGGCAGCGCTTGAATGGCGCGTGAAAGGCGCTTCATGTGCCTCGAAACATTTAACCCAGTCGCTACTTCCTGACCGTAGCTGCGCTATAGAACTACCTGAAGCATGCCGAAATCGTCGTGAGCTTTAAAGAAGTTCAGTGTATCCATTCTGTGTTACTGAACGTTCGTCGCCTCTATTTCTGGTTCACTTTAGCTCGAAAAGCGTTCACTAGCGCTTTCTTTAACGTTTCTTTACGTTGCTTTCGAATCCTTCGTGATATCAGTTTATGCGATGAGTCCGGCGTACTTTGTGTTTCAACATATGGGTTCGTAGAATTTCATCAGCACTGTCGATCTCCCATGCTGACATCAGAAGCGGCCGCAGGATCGATTTTCGAGAGCGTTCCAAGTACAGAGCGTGGCTTCTCTCATGGGCGCATGCAGCAGCTACCTCGACGGCGCCCTTTCAGCAGGTCTCGCACTTTTGGCGGAACGAATGAGTGATGCGCTCTGTCGTGTTATCCACTTCAAGCCACCTTCATTCTTTGCAGCGTAGGATAGTGTGCTGCGAGTGACCGCGCTTCTGCGACGCCGTGCTTCTCCGTTGACGCTTGTTTAGCATTCTGGCATTCGGCCAGTAATGTACCGGCTCGAGCGGGATCATTGTGCCAGCGCAAGATGAAAAAGATAACAAAGCACGACAGGTAATGTAGTTCACTGGGTGTCTGGCGTACGCCGGACAGTGTTGCGGACAGTTGGTCACACTCCGTACGTTACGTGGATCCAGCTAAAACCCTATCCCAGTAAAGACAACTGTCGCATACTGGAACCTCGTCCACGTGGTTTTCAAGCGACGGCGACCATTCGCCCGGAGGGTGATCGACCAGCCAGAAAGTGTCGTTTGCCGCGCAGAAGTCCGCGCGGTGCCTCGGCTGGTTACCGCGACTTGGTAACAACGCGGCAGTTCCCTGGTCGACCGCTTTGTTCTCAATTCGCTGCTTGCTCGCGGTCGTGGCGGCAATAAATAAATGATAAAATCAGCCCTCGCTTATCGCACATTCCATCGGGCGAACAGGAGCATACACAGGCGTCCCCAGAGTGCTTTCAAGAGTAGCTGTGTTGGGCGAATAGTATCAATGTCGGCTGAGAAGCGAAGTTCGTGTGATGATCGCCGCGGAAAGGTAAACAATCTGGTCACGTGAAACAACTGCGCCCTCGCAGCTGCTCTCGGTGTGCATAGAACGTTTCAATGAGGGCGAGATCAGTCGCACTCTCGCTGCCTTACTACTGTGCTCGGCTCTTTCTTTTTGCAAGTGGAATGAGCCATTTGTCTCGTCTCGCGCCCAGGACAAAGTATTGGCGTTGCTTTGACGCTGTCGGGGATAAGGCGCCGCTGAGAACCGCGGAAGCTTTTGGGTTTCTACCAAGGCGGAGGGGGGCAAATATTCGAAATTTCGAATCCGAATCCGAACAGTTCTTGCCTTTTGCCTAGTGTTTGGTTTACGAATTTACTAATCAAAGTAATCGAATATTCGTTTCTTTCGAATTTTTGAGGGATAACACTTATTGGAGTATCAAAGGAGAGCGAAGTGATAACTGTTTTGGTTGATGCGCAATATTTTTTTTTATTCATTCCGAATGCTTCACTTTCACGCATCCTGTATACGAAGCTATTGTGTTTTAGGACAATCAATGTATTATTTGGCCATTCGCACCATGTTTCCATACACTTAAAGCAGTGTGCGGTGTTGTATAGCGCTTATCTCCTTGAACAAACTGGCCTCTCGACCTGCATCTGATGTGCGGTTTCTGAATACCGTCATTGCCATAATGCACCAGATAACTGAAAGCAATTGTTTCTCATGCAAGCTCCTCGGAGGTCCCGACGTTAATTTGCGAATGACGTTACATGTATTTCTGGAAAGAAGCAGCGTAAATAAGCCTTTTTTTTTTTTTTTTCGAGATGACTCCGAGCATTCACATTTCACCGTATTTAGAAATAAGATATTTGATTCGATCCTGAAATTTCACTATTCGGACCTTTCCCGCGTTGAAGAAGCGCCTCAAGCGGCTGCCGCCACAAACAAATCTGGGGGTCTAAATTAAAAGTAAGAGGCCATTAGAGCTTTGGTGTCAGAAAAGTAGGGAGATCACAAACTACGGAAGTGTACAAAAACAAAGTTCCCCATAATGTTTCAGTAAGTTTGATGCTGGGAATTTGTGAGCGCGCGTGCGTGCGCTTGTTATGTTATTTATTTTAAGAGCTCGCTGGCGCAACCCACCAACCCCGTTTCAGAGGGGATGCTCATAGCAGCCATCCACCTAGCAGGCGCGGTTGGACGGGTCTGACCGCGTGTTCTTTTAATCGCGGTGAGCGGCTTCGTGCATTGTCACGTTTCGTTTGTGTGCGTATGTACTGTCGTTACTTGCTTCTTCGAAGCATGCGCCAATTGAGCGCTGTTTAGGAGACTCGCGATCCGTCTGTGTTGACGTGGCCCGCTTCGTCGCAGCGAACAATACTCGGGGCCACACCCGTGTATTGTGCGCTATGTGCATCATTGGTAGGGTGACCAGCCCATGTTCACAGCATTCATATACCCTGCTGCACCCATTCGCCAGCGGACGACTCATTGGAGTCGTCCAGTGAGTCAATGAATTTTGAAGCTCTGCTCAGCAGCAAGCGGGCTAGTGGAGCGTGCTGTGCAGCGCGTTGGCGTCAGAAAGGATTGGATTGGATGCAGAAAGCAAGCTCGCTGGCTACCGCATTGTGTACCCCAAGACGGCGCTTTATTTTACACTTGATAAAATGGACCGGTAACGCATTACAAGCGCACGTCTAAATACTTCATTTACAAATAATATATATATATATATATATATATTAGTCATATCATAAGAAGCCAACACTGACACCAAGGACAACATAGGGGAAATTACTTGTGCTTAATAAATGAAGTAATGAAACGATAAAATAAATTAGTGCAAATTAAAGTGGATGAAAAAACAACTTGCCACAGGTGGGAACCGAACCCACAACCTTCGCATTTCGCGTGCGATGCTCTACCAATTGAGCGCTACCGCGGCGCTGTTTTCCCATCCACTTTCTTGGGTATTTATGTGTCCTAGTAGAACCCTGGGAGTGTTCTACTAGGATATACATATATATGGTGTTGAATTGCGATAACTAGGCGGCCCCGTCTGTACATTCCATGTATGCCTCTGCATACATGACAGAAGCGATGGACGGAGGAATGAGGCTCAACCATTTGAATCGGGCGGCGGCGGCGCGCGCCACCTAGCCTTGCATGGTACTATATGCATGCATACCTATGTATTTTGCGTTCATGTTATCCACCAATCGAGTAGCCTCCGTTTAGTTATTTCTACCTCTTCAAAGTCTTTTACTTTCACTGTCTTTAAAACCTGAAGCTTTGAATAGTTCCCCGTTACATTCAACTGCAGGATGAAGTTGTTTACAAGCAGGTATCAGGTGTTCAGCCGTTTCCTCCTCCTCTCCACACGCCCCGCACATCGTATCTCCTGGTATCTGGCTCGGTACGTTTTAGTCTGCAGTACACCTGTCCTGGCCTCAAACAATGAGCTTCCCTTACAGTTGTAAATATTTTCTTTGGCTATTTCTTGCTTAAACGTCCGGTATGGCTCTAATGCCGATTTGGTTAGCATCTCTAATTTCCATATACCCCTCTCTGTCTCTCTAACTTTTTTCTTGACGGATGATTCTTTACCTGTCCCCCCACTGCCGCCCAAGTATTTGCTTCTCAATCAGTTCGCTTCCTCCACCTTGTGTCAACATTCCTCGTGTATAAGTAACTGAAAACCTTCCTAGCCCACCGCATTTCCCCCATTTTTTTCCTCAATCGCTCCTCAAATGCTACCTTGCTACTATCCTCTCTGCCCTCTAAATAAGACCATCCCAGATCCCCCTGCACCCCAAGATTTGGTGTCTTGCCATGTGCTCCCAGAGCGAGCCTACCCACACCACGTTGCCTACTTTCCAACTGTGTCCGGGTCTCTGCTCTCATACATAGAACTGCATTGGCAAAAGTCAGGCCCGGAACCATTGCCCCCTTTCCATATCCCTCGTACTACCTCGTACATATTGTAGTTACACAGTGCCCTACTCTTCATAATCGCTGCACATTTAGTCGTTACATATTTTTCGTACTCTGTCAGATACTCAATGCCATTATTTATCCACACCCCAAGATACTTGTTCTTATCGACTATCTCCAGCGTGGCCTCCTGTATCTTATGCTCGCCGCAAATGTTGTCATTAAAAATCATGACTGCTGATTTTTCTTTGCTAAACTTCAAGCCTACTCAATCAATCAATCAATCAATCAATCTTTATTTAGCATTAATTAATTTACAAAAAAATGAACACTAGGACAAGAACTAAACGCTGCTTTTTTGCAGCTTGACAAGGTTCTTGCCCATATCCATGACAACCACATATGTACCACATATGTCCGTCAATCCCTGCAGATCTGTATTATCAGCCATTAATACAATATCATCCGCATGCATCAGTCCTGGTAATGACTGTTCAATCAATTTTCCTTGTTTGAAAAATGATAGGTTGAAGCCGAGTCCGCTTTGCTGTACTTTGGTCTCTGCTGTATTTTGGCGAGTAGGAGAGGAAAGGCGACGCTAGAAACCCGTTTTCACCCCACTGCGTCGAATTTGCACAATGCCCCCTGGAGCTCCCTGGCCGTCGCCACAATAGCCTCTCGACAGCTGTAATTATCCGTGACTCCCCTCAGAAACATGGCAGAAAAAGCAGTGCTTCTTTTTCTCCTAAGGTGGGAGTCCAGAGGGGACGTGAATAGAACAGGAGGGAGGGGTAGAGGCAGTTCCGCTGCGAGGGAGGGCAGGTGAAGTGAGCAGTCAAGCACACCCTGCTACTATACGACGGCGGCACACCTACTCTTCCTTTCCCCCTCCCTTTTTTCCTACTCTCAAGTTTGCTGGCATTCTCCTGGCATAACCATGTACCAACTAGCCCAACAGGCCACTCTCATGAACCCCTCCATCCCCTCATCTTTCATGACACCGTGCTCCCATATGGGCTGCAGAATAAGCCTACTTTCCCTCACCCAAACCATGATGAAGAAACTGGATAAGCTTAAGTTCAAGGTACGGTACATGCAGTACGTTGCTACTATTTCTGAAAAATAAACGCCACACAAATCTGTCAAGCGGGCAACTTACGCTGGGCGTGCAGAAGCAGAGCCGCATTAATTAAAGCGCACCTCAGGGCCCAGGAGACACTACGGAAGCGGTCGACCGTCAAATCAACACTTGTGCCCGCCGCGTTAGCTTTGCGGCTATGGCATCGCTAGAGGCCGTGAATTTGATCCCAACCGCGGCAGCCGCATTTCAACGGTGGCAAAATAGAACATGCACGTGCACTTTTCGGGCGACGTTAAAGAACATCACGGTGTCAAAATGAATCCGGAGTCGGCCACTACGGCGTGCCTCATAACCCGAGTGTGGTTTTGGCACGTACAGCCCCATAATCCAATTCAAGTTTAATACTTCTGCCACAATGCGATGTGCCACGTGAAGCAATTACTATGCTCAACCCTCTCAAAGTTTGAAATATGGCGCACAACAACGTCTCAAGCAAACACCTCTCCCTGTGTGTGTACTGCGCAGACAAACAGCAGTTTTGCCAGCAAGGCGACGTGTAACATCAACTCACCACTCTCGTGTTAGACTAAACGTTGAAGGAATTAAGCTTTAGCCGTCAACATCACCGCTAATTATCATCAAAGCATCCATCACGGAATGCTTCGCTTACATCGATTCCTACAGTGCGTGGGATCTGCATAATCTTTTTGAGTTCCGCCTAGTCATAAAACTGAATTTAGTACGCTGGTTAAAATGCATCGCAACTTTTTACGGGCCGGCAATTGTACTTAAGTAACAGTGGAAACTTGTCGCGACTTTTCGGCGTCTATGTGATGGCTTCACACCGCGGTGCGACAGGTTCTGTACGTCGCTTGAGTATATCGTGTACGTGGTTGTCTCTTTAGGTTACCCGTGCGGATTGCTCACGCGAGTGAAAAATGTCGCTTCTCAAAACAGCTTTCGCAACGGCGTACCATCTCGCCCGTGTTCAACCAATGTTTCTTGCTCGGTTTCTGCTCATTGGCCGTATGCGAAGTGTGCGGTGTAGATCCATGATTTGAAGCCGTGTCCGTATCAAAAATTTTCATGTTCGCGCGGTTTCCTGCAGCGGGCTGCGCGCGTAAAACGACGGTAGCGTAAACCTCGCCGCATTGTTTGCTGATTCTGGGTGTGCTAGCGCGTTTAGGGGCAGTGCTTAGGGCGCGAGGGCGACATCGAGGCACCCTGGTAGCGTTCTGAGAAACGCACTGTGCTACGCGAAAGGGAAGCGGCGCGAAAAGCACAGGACGTCGACACCACCCTCGAGAGGCGAGGACTTGCCGGGGCGTTTGCATTGTTCGTAGCGCGCATTCCTGTACAGCTCGTCTTTTCCCCCTCGGACTCGCGAGATGGGGAGAGATCCCTTTTGTGTGAGTGAGCTACAAGGATTGGGTCGTTGGGCTCGGCATTGCTGATGACGTTGGTGCTGTGATCAAAAAAGAGTGGTACGCGCGCGACACACGTGGTCGAGCGGAAACAAGTGGATTCCCGAGTGCGTCGCAGTTTTCCCGCCGACACTTCGCATTTTCGTGGTTCGCCGAGTGTGCTGTGCACAGGGCCGGGCCTGCCAACGTTGGTCGGTCGAGGAAGGACCAGCTGCCCTCTGTAGAACTTGTCGCCGGAAGGACATTAGTTCT
The DNA here is from genome assembly GCF_050947875.1 of Dermacentor variabilis. NCBI lineage: Eukaryota > Metazoa > Arthropoda > Arachnida > Ixodida > Ixodidae > Dermacentor > Dermacentor variabilis. The sequence continues at coordinate 30,157,201 of NC_134569.1, forward strand.
AGCTGTCGTCGGTAGTGCACGTGTGAAGTTGTCGTAGTGTCGTGTTGAACAGTTGGAGGCTGTTCTTTGCGTCCGCAATATTTGTGGCGGCCCTTGGGATCATCCTGTGCCTGACTGTACCGGTTCTCTCTCTTTTTCTTCTCTCCTTTCTCCCCGACCTTGTGCCTGCTGTGTTCGTGCCCCGTCGCTTCGGATGTATGCCCCGTCGCCTCGGATGTATGCCCCGCAGACGAAACCAGCAACCACCACGCAAAGCCTGAACCCGAACGCCGACATATTCTACAGCAAGAATGCGCTGGCCAAGTCCGAAGATGACGATGGTGAGTTTGTGTCCGTTTATTATTTTTCTACGTTGTTGCCCAGGCAATACACTCCATTGAAGTATGTGGCACGTTGTTTGCCGCTAGCAATTTCATGCTCGTGGCTAGGGAAGTCTTAAGCCTTGTTGGGGCAAGGAGGGGGGGCGCGCAATGAATAGGCAATGCGGGATTGCATTTTTAATCTCTCTTGATATGTGTGTAGCCTGAATGTCACGACTCAAACGTTCAGTTCACAGGTACATGATATACGTCGTCCGAGCAGGTATACGTCGCTATTTCGCCTGCTGTTTTGTGACCTAAGACAGCAACTTCTTTCATTTTTTATAACTGCTCGTCTCCGCACAGGGCTAGCCCCACAGGCTGTCACGCGCGCATTTTCGCGAGTTAGACGGCAGTCAAAGTGCTAATTGTATCGCTTTTAATCTGCGAAGACTAGTTTGTAGGTGCATGTTCACAGCGCCGAGCGCGAATTTTTTCTCCCCCGCCACTTGCATTCGCAAAGCTGTCTCTCCGAGCCGCAGTGTCTTGTCCAAGCGGTGGTCTGCTGCCGTTTGCTCTTACGCCCTGCACCGCGCTAGCCTCCCTGGCGATGGCGGCACCTGACCACGTCGTGCCGCGGCCACGCACGGTGGCCGTGGTTGCTCCGCCGCTGCCGAGCGCATTTCCATGGGCGCCGAAACAGGACGAGATCTCTTTCCCGGCCGGTTGTTCGCTCGGTTGGCCAGTGCTTCCCCTCCTTCCATTGAAGGCCGCCACAGACGCGCAGGCGGTGGAGAGAGTGGGACTCGCTTTCTGCTATCCTTCCCTGTGTTTGTTCCTCTCTCCCGCGGCTCGTCCATGCAAGTTTTGTGTTCTTATATGCTCCTGCTTCGGGGCCTACGTCTGAGTACAGTCCGCTCGTAACGCGGGCCGTATCACTTTTGGAGATCAACTCGGCTGCTCGATGACTTTCTCTGCGTGATTGCGCTGCCCGCCTCGCGAAACCCCCTCGCCGCAGTCGGGTCAGCACGCATTGCAAGAAACCGCAATGGCGTGGTGCTTGCGGAGGCGCAGTTCGGCTTGCGCCGGTTTTTTTTTTTTTTTTTTTTTTTTGTGTCTGTATTAGGGAGCTTCTCGACCAAAGCGCCTTGTTCGCTAAACATGACGTAAAATTGCTTTTCAGTCTGCGCAGGTTCATTTCTGGCAATCGGAACGCTCGCGGGAATGTGCTGTTCGCACATTCAGGTTAATGCGTTTGTCATAGGGCGAAATCATTGTGAATGTGAGTAGTAGTTGGTTCGATCTGGACAGTCGCCAGAATGTCTTGGGGGGGGGGGGGGGGGGTCATTCGGGTGGCGTGTCCTTATACCCCTGTTACACGGCAAATCTAATGTCATTTACAACGAATGACATTCGCTGATAATGCCATTTGTTTGGTGTCACACGGTAAAACTTGAAGACATTTTCGAAAATGACATTTACAAACGAATGAGTTCGCCAAACTCATTCGCATTCGTTTGGAAGTGAATGTGTATCCTCGATACCACGAGTTTACCAGTGTTTCGCAAACAGTACATGCTTCTTTTTTGTTTTAACAAAAAAAAACACTATTATTTTATCCATTTTATTACCTAATTATTGCTTTAACGACATTGAAGTCCATCACGAGCGTAAATAGGGAAAACTACTCTGTCCAGTGACCGGACAGCCGTCTTTAGCTTTCACTGCTGCAGTCGTGTTGGTTCGCACCGGAGCATCGGCCGCGGCCGCTTCAATTAACTTGGCGTAAAAGCGTGCGCGTGTTTTCCTGTGGCACGCGCCAAGAATGAGATTAGAAGCCCGCATGCACATCAGAACGGCGATGAGATGCAACTGCCCTTCTCGTACCACTTTAGCAGATGTAGCGGACGCGCCTATCGTTCTCCTCGCCATGTTGCTTGCCTTTGCTTTGGCTTGGCTTGGCTCGGCTTCGCTGGCAATGCGACAAGTTAGCGATCGAACGCTACTGTTTGAAAGCAACGATCACATATTCTAGTGAAATTTAGCATATTGGAAAATAATTATTGGACAAAAGTGGGTTTGATGCGTGTCATTTTTTTTACTGTCGTCATTGTCATCATTCTCAAATGACATTAGTTTTCGCCGTGTGACAGCGCGCTGTGATAATGACATTAATCGCAACAAATGTCATTTGTTGGAAATGACATTAGATTTGCCGTGTGACAGGGGTATTACTTTGTGCCCTGTCTACGAGGTTTTGCAATGCGGCAACTACAGAAAAATATACTCTGTGGCCTAGGCACGCCACCTTGGAATTCCTGGATGCGTTTTGCGCTAGAGTTCAACGACCTACGCAGTGCACCGATCTCAAGCTGTAAGACGTGCCTGATATTCAAAACATTTTTGTGGCAAGTGTACACCCCATCGAAATAATAACGAAAAGGAAAAAAAGAAGCGGATGCCGTTGCCGCCAACGGCCGGTTTCTTTTTATTTTCTCCATAGGGCGTACATCTTCATACTCTTGATTTTCGCAACACGTAGGTATCTTAGAACACACTTGTATTGCTGCGCGCACATCTGGTAATTAAGCTTTACAAATAGCGGATTGCAGTCACTAGTGCAACATACTTGCTCCTCTCTCACAGCTGTCTTAATGCCACCGGCTCCCGTGGTGTCCTCGAGTTCCACAAAGCTGGTTTTTCAGCAACATGGGGGCGCGCGGCCGGCAGCGACCTAACCTGATCTAGCAAAGCTGGGTGGCACAAGATATTCGTGTATGTGCTCCCGCAAGGCAGCAAAGTTGAGAAAACGTCCGCCATCTTGAGATCCTAAATTATGTGATAAAAACCACTCCTCTTGCTTGCAGGAATCTGGCTCGGTAGAATCGGATTTTATTCTTTTTCGCTAATCTGGCGATGAAGCTCTCTTAGCATCTGTGAGTTGCACAAATAAAATTCGCCTTCTTGAACTTCTTGAAAACAGTCATTTATGAGCTTGAACTGCATCACGTGTGCTACGTAAATCACTGCAGCAATTGCCATTACCTGGCAATAGTGCGCGACTATGCTCTGTATCGCCATGTTTGTTGTCCTTTTCTTGCGACCGCCCGTTCTGTAAAGTTAGTATTTGTCCTCGCCTTTCTTAGCGCTGTTTCATAACACCAGTTGCTTGTTCGTACCATCGTTTATATTGAAGAGAACACGCGAATACCTTAACTGTCGATAATTTTAGCCAAATCACGCCTTTATTAGCCGTCCCTGCGCTTAATTCCACTGGAAACGAGGCAGTGTACAAGAGAGCAACATTTCAATGCGTGTCTCCGATATCTACGCTTCGAACGGGTGGCTCTAGTTTTCATGGCGCGGCACCGACGACGATGGTGTGTCTGAAGTACGACCGAACTTTAATTTCAAGACCATTGTGGCGTAAGCGAATATGCCGAACCGTAATTGAAATTAATTGCTCTCAGCAACTCTGAAACTAACAGCATTGACAATGCGGCTGTTGAGTTGGCCGCTCTTTGCAGAACTTTGAAGTTCCACGTGACAGCGAATGGCGGCGTGAGCGGCGCCTCAAAGGCAGACGCGAAATTCTGGCGCTCTGCTGAAGCTCGTACGGTAGTAACCATTGTTACGGCTCAACACCACCAAGGGTGTCGTTAATTGAACGTTTGCAACGTGTCAAACCACCGAACCCCCTTACCCGACGTCAGCGCGGCGTGGACAACGACCAAAAGAGCGCCCCCACCATTACTTCGAAACCGGAGAAAAAGATGAGCGGGAGGGAACCACGACAACGAATTAATGGACAGGCGCAGTTAATTAGACGGGTCAAATCACCACCCATCCCTCGGCACTTATCCAGCAGTCGAGACAGCGTGCAAATCGGTTGCTGCGGGCTTCCACGGAAGGCCCTCAGCCCGACTTTCACCTTCTAGACTGTGCAAAGAACGAGGTGGACCACATGTCGCCGGATGATTTCTTTCTGCCACAAAATTCCATATCAGTTTCTTCGAGGCGGAGTTACTGCGGGTTACGGATAGCCTGGGCCTGGTATCGCAACGGAGTCTGCAATGGTGATTTGCAGCTGCATAGTTTTCATATTCCCTAGTCGACTCGCCCAGGGAAGACGACGGGATTAAGAGCAGATACTTTTCGAGTGTATAGAGAGGGTCCTGATGTGAACTGAGACGTGAACTTTCGCCTGCATGAAGTGGGCTTCCGCACTGCAGCCGTGTAACTAAGCTTAAATAAACCCTTTTCCTTCGTTTTGTACACGCCTGGCGTAGTAGTCGATGGGCTTCGTGGATTCCATGCCCTGAACGCCACCCCAGCCGCAACACCATATACAGGCTGGTCATTTTTAAGCTTTGTAAAATTTTTTTTTAATTGCCTGTTGAAGATATATTTCTAGGTATGCAGTTATAATTGTTCAGGGAGGCAGACATGCGTGAGAAAAGAAATACACAGTCAAATGATTAAGACTGACTATTAACTTAATTACTTTACAGCACATAAAGCTGTTCACGAATTGTAGCCGGTGAGTTTGTCAGGCGTGTCCACTTATGTTGAGTTCCAATGGCGGAGTCGGAGCAAGTTTTTCTGCTCGTTTCGGAGCAAGTTTGTTCCAATAACAGAGTGAGGGCGGGAGTAAAGTCTTCCAATGGGAGAGTCGGAGGGGATTCAGAGCGGGAGTCACTCGTGGAGCAGAAAAAGATGCTCCGCATAAATCGGCGGAGTGGACCGGAACTCTGCGTGACGTATTTCCTTTACCACGTTTGTCTGCTGGGAGGCGCCACTGGTCACGACTCACGAGGAAGCAAAAGCTGCTGCACGCTTGGCGAGATATCCCTTCCGCACTTTAAAAAAAAAACAGGTGAACGGCGTTGAAGAGACAAGTGACCGGAGCGGCGGTGCTGGGAGCAAACAGCGGAAGGAAATAACACGCAAGGTATCCTGGGTAACTCGGTGATAGAGCTTCCGCTTTGCTCCCGCGTGGCCTCGCTATAGTGAACTAGAACCATAGCCTTGCTGCGCCAGTGGCAGTGTTCCACTGGCGGGTTTTGAGGCGTTGCATGGCGTTGCTCTACGCCAGAGTCGAGTGCTCGCTCGGAGAGTCCGTCGGCTGCTCCGACTCCGCCATTGGAATTCAACATTAGATTGAATTTCCAGAATGACAACAGTTTGCAGATGTACGCCATCAAACTCTGTAAAAATGCACTGTTGGTCCACTTACCTGCTTTAACAAAATTCTTTTATGCACTGAAGCACAAAGCTAACGTGAACGCCCACGTATTTCGTCCCACATTTCGCGAAATATCTCGGCACTTGTGTCATCCTGGAATTCTACTTCAAGTGGATGCGACTTTAAACTCTCAGGCTACAATTCGTAAATTGCAATGTGCCGAAAAGTAATTAGTCAAAAATCTAATTAGCCAGTTATGGTCAATTAGTTGAATATGTGCTTCGATTTATCGTGCTCGCAATGTTCGCCTCTTCAAACAGTCTAGCTCAGCGACAAGAATTATGCAATCTTCCTCAGGCGGCATTTAAAAAATTCAGTAGAACTTAAAAATGACCACCCGTATAGTAGTCAAGATAATGAAGTCTTGGCCCGCGTCGCTAGCGCCAATTTCTCCCCTAACGGTCACATTCGACGGTCGCCTGTTGTCCCGTAAGAGCACGACGGCAAGCGCGACCTCGTCAACCCACAAGCCTGGTATGCAGTATTTTTGTGTCTCTCAAGCGCCAACGCCGAGACCAGCCAGGCTACTGCATATTGCAGGGAAATTAGCAGGTGAGACAAGTGCCGAGCTGTCGCGTTATTCACTTCGCGTGTCTTCTTTCGATCCGCGTAGCACGGTAAATGGAGTAGCCCTTATGTACGCAGCGATAAAATGTTTAGTGAGCTTCGTACATGGGGGCGCGTTCACTCAATGCTGGCCCCTTTCGGGAAGAAGCGCGCTTCCAGACCAGTTTGTAAAAACTATTTTCGAAACATAATTGCGATAGCGTGTTTTGTTTTGGCAGCAAAGAAAAGGGGCAAGCCGCGTGGGTGTATTCCGGGAATTCAAACCCACGTCTGCGATCCTGAGAGGTGGCCGCGTGTCAGAACGACAGCTGTAGTCTACACAATTTAGCGCTGTGTATCATTAAGAATTTCATGTCACAATACTTTGCGCTAATAACTGCACATAGCCGTCGCCAAAACAAGGATAATTTATGCTTTTTAAATTTTAGCCGTTCAGCTAAATGATGCTAAGCGTTATGGAAATACGCAAGATTTGGAGTAGCTTCTTAATGTTTCAATTATTTAAAACGCTCCACTCTGACTGTGCTACGTGGGCGGACCGACCTTGTCCTTCACCAGCATGACCGACGGACAGTAGCCACATCCAATTTGCGCGTTTGATGAAGCGCGCGCTGGCAAGCGTGCGTGTGGTCGGACCTCATGTTTCGCGTGGTTCGAGGCTAGTTGAGCGTTCAAAACTAGTTAGCTAGGCACGACGGCTGCGACACCGTTAAGCAGGGTGGCTGAAGCGTAATTCCTACGCGGGCGGCCGAGCGTGAACAGATCTTCTGGAAGTGTGTGTAATTGTTGAAATTCGAAGGCAGATTTTCGCTTACTTCAGCCTGTTTATTAAACTTTGTCAACAAATATGCACAGTAACAGTAAGAAGTGCATGGGAATCCGCTGTATTACGAAATACCTAAAGCGTCCAGAAGAGTGAGGAGCAGGCTTTTGTTGAAAAGAAAGCGTTTGAGAGAACGGCAACCTTGCGTTCCGCTTGCGAGCTCGACGCGCCGCGCACGACTGCAAAACTTGGCTGAGATGTTCACGGCAGCGTATGCTATCCGCGGACTATGCTTTTTCACCAAGTCCGAGGGGGTGGTTCGAGACCCCTTTAAACGTTCGGATAGAGTAAGTGCCCAGGAGAGGTAACGTTGCGTGGAGTTTGGTGGCAGTCGAGCGAACTGCCCGAGGAAAATTCCAAATAGCAAGAGGGCCAGGAATACTGCGCGCGCGTGTGTGTGCACTCCACGCCAACCGCGAGTGGCACTGTCCCGCTGCTGTCCCGAAGCTCGTTGCATTCGCAGTGTAATCCTTGATGTCTGCGACGTCCACGCGAGGCAGTAGTCCGACATCGCGCCGAAGCTGATCTTTGAGTTGGTCGACACATTAGCGAGTTTTAGAATAGGGGCCCCAAACGTTTTGGGGCCCCAAAGAAATAGCGTCGAAGCCACTGCGCATGCGCAAGACGCAAACTGCCTTTGGGTTTTGCGTTGGGAACGCTATTTCACCGATTTAGCGGGAGCCCAAATAGCGGCCCCAAAAGTTTTGCGTCGGCAAACATGGCGGCACCCATCGAAGCGACGGCTCTAACCTAGCACCAAACTGGGTTCGATTCGCGGTAACGCGTGAAGTTCGCAAGCTAGGAGAAGTGACTGCGGTTATCGCTTTCTTTCAACTAGCTTGTGTTACGAAGATTGACTCATTAGACGCCGCTGATTTTGAATTCGATTGTGGATTTTATGGCTGGTAGGCCTAACACGGCTAAGCTTGGCTGGTGAAGGCTAGTAAAGTTGGTTGGCTCAAAACTAAGCGCAACTAATTGTTTGCTGCTTACAGAATAACCTCTAAATTGTAATTAAACGCGAATACACGCAAGTCAAAATTACTATTCCTATCATAACATGGTTTATTTTATTTAATTATTTCTAATAGCTTTTCTTTGACGCCGCAATGGCGCTGTCAGCGCAAGACGCTATCCGCAAACGTAAAACCCTATTCTAAAACTCTTCACTCCTACGTGCCCCAACGCTAACACCCGCAAAGCTCTTTGGGGCCCCAAACTATTGGGGCCCCTATTCTAAAACTCTCTATTCTCACGAGCGCACTTCGTTTTCATAACGCGATTTTTCTGGTTCACTCAACCCACGCACGTACGTGCTTAGGCCCATCGTTGACCTAGGACGTATTACTCGATAGCCAAGTCAGAAAGGCACATTGAAAAGGTCGTTTGACGGTTCGTGCGTATCGGTGGGCCACTTGGCGACGCCGGCCTGCTCGCGTAGGCAGCGCTAACTTGCGACCGCAGTTATGGCGGCCTCCGCGGATGCCGCTAGTGCTCCTAGCGGATGACGTCATGTGCATACCTCCTATAGAACCATTAAAGGCTAGGTGGCGCGCGCCGCCGCCGCCCGATTCAAAGGGTTGAGCCTCAATCATCCATCCATCCGACCGTCTCCTCCGGCCTCGCGTGCGGTCGTTCCGTAGGCGGTTCGCGCGGAGGACGGAGCGCTCCTGTGTCGCTCGGGATGGCGCCACGAGACGACGGCTAAAATGACCGCGACGTTTGTGTTACCCTGTGAGGCAAACCTGTCGCCGGAACGTATTTTCCTTGACGATTTTGTTAGGACGGCAACAGAATTCCAGCCCTGCTAGTCAGAGGTGAGGCTGCGAAGACCCGTGGTTCGCGATTCCGTGCGCATCTGAGGCGGTTTCGTGCCGAGCTGCAACGGGACGCGGGGCGAAAGACTGGAAGGGTTGGTGGTTCGACGTTGATGTTATCAAGGGTACGTGCAGCCGGTGTGAAGCGTCCACGTATCCCGGACTCTTGCTTCTTTTACGCCCACGCTTGTCTAGTCGAACGCGTAACCGCGTCCGTGAAGACTGTGCTTGATACCCCCAGACAAACGGGCACTGGAGAAGGCCTTTGAACTAAGATTAACAAGGATTTTGCTGGCATGACATATTAAAATGTTTTCAATGCTGCCAGTTTACCTAGCATGTCAATCCACGTGGCGACAACATATCTGCGCCAGGTCATGAATTTTGGCAACGCGGAAGGAGACACTAAAATGAGAAATAAGTTGAGCTGCATTAGTAAATTACTTTGGTCACTCTTGCCCTGAGAATATGCTCGATAAGCCAATGAAGACGCGAAAGCGTATTAAATGTTGCCGCACCAACTCGCATTGATGTCGGATTTTGACGGTGTGTGGCCCCACTTCATATACTACACTGTGATATAAGAGCCTAAGACTGAACTTAGCAAGTTTCTGTACCAAAGAAAGCAAGAAATTTTAGATACTATGTTTTCTTACGAAAGTAATCCAGCGCTACTTCTTAAGGCGAGGACACAGACTTGAAAGGCTGGAGTACCAGCTTTCTTCGCGAAATTACAAAAATTGAACTTTGGCCTGCATTTAGTCTCATAATCAACAACCTATCACCGGGAAGTTATCGAAAAATAGTTTTCAAAAGGTACTTTATCAGCCTAAACTTATTTGGTGTTTCTCTAAGCTTTCAGAATTGCACCACTAGTATACCCTCTCACTTCTACATCGTCGTTGTGTGCCTATTCCGTGGCTAGTCTGCGTTTATAGTCCAGTGAAAGCCGCATGTAACAAAGTGAACGAAAGGACCTTGAGAGCTAGATAGATAGATTGGCGGCTAGATAGATGTTGTCAAAGTGGCAAATGTTCGCCAAAGATACTGCCGAAGTGACATATGTTCGCGAAGAAATGCTTCGCATTTAGTATGCATGTCCCTCTATATTTCGAAGCAATCTTGGAACGCAGAAGAGTGAGACACTCCGCACGTGCATAATCAGCGTGAATTGTTCCATTTGTAACGCAATATTTTGCTGAAAGTGATCAGTTTGCAGCCAGAACGACGGTGTTTAGCCAAATGCATGCACTTGCAGTCATTCACATGCTGACTGAACAGCCCATGCTTGCAGCTCCCATACACAGTAGCGCCGGAGTTTGCTCTAGTAATTATTGTAGGAAACTCATTTCCTAAGGGTTGCACGTGCTCTTGATCGGGTAGAAAAGACAATAGGCGAGAGCGAAACACTTACTGATGTCCCCGGTACTTTTGATACTGTTGTGAACTCAAGAGCTCGACGTATCCAATGTGGAGTTCGATATGAGTATATTTCACACTGGCAGCGTTCGTGTTTGCGGCAGTTCCATGTTGGACGTGGGTCGTTGTATCTGCCCTAACTTAGTTAAGAGGAAGCTTTAGCTCGGGCCCAACTCCGACGCGGCCTATTCAAATACATGTAAAACGCAAAAACGTTTTTATGAGATAACCCCTGGACCGATTTTGATAAAATTTGTTGCAATTGAAAGAGAAAGTTAAATTCTAGTGACTGTTGGAAGTGGAATTTCGATTTAGAGCTTGAATTTTCCTAAAACGATTTTCAAATATTTGACCGTTTGAAAAAAATAGAAGCACGAAGTTTACAAATTGATAGCTATGCATCAAGAACTGATATCGCGGTTCTGTAAACGGCATCCATTAGATCATTCAAAGCGGACAAATTCAATATGTCATTTTACATCTTACATGAATTTGTTACGTTGGTTACAACGGTTTTACAAAAGTTGTATTTCCCTATGATTAAATTTTTTTATATTCATGTGTGACATATCAATTTTGTCCGCTATGGATGTACTTTTAGATGCAATTCACAGAATTGTATTATAATCTTTAGTGGTTGAGTTACAGAGTTGTAAACTTGATAGTTTCGTTTTTTTAAAATTTTCGATTTTTGCCAATTTGTAATAAAAGATTGACGACCTAACTCAAAAATTCGAAACCAACAGTCACTAGATTTTAAGTTTTTCTTTTAAATGCAACAAACCTCGTCAAATTTGGTGCAGTGGTTGCCGAGGAAAACGAATTCTCCTTTTACATGTATTTAGATAGGAACACTCGAGCTAAAGCTTCCTCTTAAGTGGGTTTCACCATCTGTTCCGTGAACGAATATTTCTGCGGTGCCGTAATCATGCCCTTCGTTCCCAGTGCTGGCTTGAAATGCTGTTAGCACTCGCCTGAAGCCTCTCAAATTGTCTGCGGGAACGGAATGCGCTTTTCTTAAGCCTATCGGAAGTTTCATCCCCCCACCCCCCTTTTTGTTCATCTGGTAAACTTCTGGCTTGAACTCAAAATATTTCGCTCAATGCATGGGCGGTCTTTGCCATGCACTGTCGCGACTCGCTGTGACTGAACATTCATGCGATCGTATCGCTGGAGCACACGCTAAAGTGCAAGTTTTGCGGCTGCAGGCCTCGAAGACGGACCAGCACGTTGTAGCGGGTTAGTCGAGAAATCCGACAGAGTAAGAATTGTTAAACGTTTGTCACAAACAGGTTCCTCTCGTCGATTTGCTGTTTGCCTACCATCTAGTCTGAGGAGGGAGAAAAAAAGCTTATCGGTTATAGAGTGTCGACCTCCTTCCGAGAGGAGCGCAGTGCCTGACGTCAAGGCCGCCAGGATGCACTTGGCTCGGAAAACGTTCTCAGTCCGCTCTGCCGACTCGTAGCTGTGCCTTGGGCCTGAAACCGATTTTTTTTTCCCCTCAGGGCTGGTGCAGCGCGCGCCATATGGCGTCGTTGTGTTCGTCAAGCGCACTTGACTGTATACTGTGGAGGTATCCTTAAAAAAATATAAAGAAAAAAAAAGCGAGTCCAGCGCTTATTATTCATCCTTAGCCTTGATGGGACGTAGTTTAATTTTTGAGCGATGGAGAGGTTGGCTACGAGCGGTACGCTTGTTCGCATTCGCGGCTGTTGTCGGCCGTTTGTTTCTCTCGCCCACGTCCACGCGATTGAGAATTCAGGTGCGTGTCCGTGGGGAGGTATATTCTGGCGTCACGGCTCGGCGCGGCTTCGGTCGTCGTTTGAAACCAGCTCTCTCAGATGGCGCCACGAACCCCAGGAGGAGGCCGCGGCGGCGGCGGCGGCGGCGGCGGCCGGTGTCTGTCTCTTCTCGTTTGTTTGTTTGGTTTCTGGTTGAGCCAGAGCAATTTTTTTTTTCTTATATTTTTTCATTTCGGCGCCTTTCCTTCTCTCTGGGGCGTTTGTGGCTATCGTCGTCGTCGATCAACTTGGGAGCCGTGTGCCACGTCGGACGGCCCGGTCACCGGCAGCGTTGTTTCCTTCCTATCGGCGGATGCCGGCGGCGGCCTAGGCTCGACCGCGGCGCGCGTGTTGGGCCCACCGCTTGTACCTCGGGCGATGCTGCTGCCACGTCCAGTCACCTCGACGCGCCGCAAGCTCCACGAGAAGCAAAGGTCGCGCTTCGGTCGTCAGTCGCCCCATCAGGCGCACGTTTCGCCCGTCGTCTGTGTTCCAAGCCCCGCAGGAGGCCCGCCGCCTTCCGCCGCGCGACGACGACGACGTGCGGGTAATCGGCGTGTGCCGTCCTCACTTGCGTGAGCATCGGACGCTGCGAGCATTTCCGCGCCATCGCCGGCCGTCGACGTGGAGGCCCACGGCGGCACCGCGCCGCCGCCCCACCATCGTGAAGGTGATTTTTGCCGCTGGCCAGCAGCCGGCTGCTCGCTTGTTTCCCCGGTTTATTGGCGCCGAGGTTTTCTCGGTGGGGCGACGCTCAGGCCACGTCTGGTGTGGGTGGGCTTCATGTCCGGGCACCCGCCGTGGCTAGCCAGCTCGCTGGAACAACATATTTTGCCCCCCCCCCCCCTCCCCCCGGGATTTGTAGCGGATTTGCGAACAGCAGCATTACTGCATATAATCTGTCCCCGCGGTCGTCTCTCGGTTTTCGCCTTGCGATAAGCCGCTTGTCCTTCAGTATTCGCATTCCTTTTCCTCGTCGCCGTCTAGCGTTCATTTTTGTTTGTTCCTTTCGCCCCACAGCTCCCTGGTGCCGTTCGGTGTCGTTGGCCCCTTTAAAATGTCTGTTTTGCGCGCAGCTCACCTCATTTCTCACATTGGGTGTCCATGTGTCGTTTCAATCGGTGTTTCGGGGAGGGTGCACGAAGCCTTGCGTATTACGTAACATGCGGCAGCTCGACTCCGGCGCAAGCAGCACTGCTGCCGGCTTTCCGGCGGCGAAGGAAACGCCACACTTGTGCGTGAAGTCTCAAACGTGCTATTCGTGTTCGTTCGGGAAATATAGGCAATTTGTGGCGCTCTTTATATGGTGGTATGCTGACGTCCGGCCGTTATGCCATCAGAGCCACGTACAGGCAGGCTTTAGCTTCCTTTGAATCTGAAACTAAACTCGCACAGTACGTGTTCACGTGCTAAACGCATTTTTCTTACTGTAAGAAATGAAAATGACGGCTAGTCAACGAGCACTGAGGCTCCAGGTGTCCATGGCTCCACTGCGTGGGCGCGGTTGCTTACTAAAATATTGCTTATTTACATACGGCTCGTGTTTGGGTCAGATTATTTACATTGTCTTACATATGTTAGCACAGAAACTCTTATTCAGACTTTGTTCGTGTATTGTGCCCACTACGTAAATCATCAGACCCTAATGATGGTGATGGGCGTCTGAGACCCGAACCGCTAGTTGTTCCTAGCAAGTTTACAGTCTGGATGTATTCCAAACCTTGCACAGAAAATTGTTTGCATTTTCATCTCCACAGGGTTGTTTTTCACTTCCGCAATCACCAAATGTAATTTCTCACAGCTGCCCAGAAGCCTGTCACAGATAATTAGCCAAGTAGCACTGATAAGGTTGCTATCTCTTTGGCAAGAGTAAACATCTCAGCATTTTAGGCTATGGATAAAATCTTGCGTTTTGAAACTTTCACACACACACACACATGCACACAGTATGTTACTGGCTGTTCCTGCCTTTATATACTGAACTGTGCCATTTTGACATATTTTGTGTGAAAGTCACTAAAATGGAGTCCCATTTTAATGCAGTGAACTTGCAATTCAACCACAGTTCTAGCAAGACCAGAGCATCCTCTAAAGGCACTCATTAGTTACAGTGGCTCCTATTCTGTTGTTTTTATTCAAAAAGCGGTAGTGCACTGGTATTTAAAGAAAGGTGTAAGCCTTCGAGAATAACGAGTAGCATCTTTGAGCCCCATAGTAGGCATAGATCTATGGCATGTGGGAGTGTAAATGTATTTTTGTGCAGTTTGGAAGCTCCTTTTCAACAGTTTTTGTTTTTCATGCATTACTACTGTATTATGTTGTAATAACATGAACTTGGGAACTAATGTAGACATTTTCAATCTAGCACTCAGAGGACATGCTCTGCTTTGTGCGGCTCATATCCTGTATCAGTTGACTGCTTGGGTAATTTGAGTTTACTGTCCTACGTAAGGAAGGGCAAGGATAGCTTTTGGCAAAAGTTTACAGACTTGGCATGCAAGACATTGATTATTACATGTCCATTCTGTAACCTTTCGTCAAAAGCCCAAACACAGGGTACATTGCACTTGATATTTATTTCGTGTAGTGTAGTGTACAACATGTCATCCTTTGTCTTGGCTTTCGTATGTATGTATGTATGTGTATGTATGTATGTATGTATGTATATTTATTTATTTATTTATTTATTATCCTTAGCGAAGACACCTACTACCAGCTGCTAGTGTTAAATGGGGAAGTTTCCTAGTGATCTTAGCAGATGAGACATTGTTGGTCCATCATTATGCCAGCAATCTCATAGTGTGCAGTACCTGTCATTGCAAGTTTAGTGCAGGGAATCAGCATCTTTGTATGCAGTTTTGCCATAAAATATTTTGTGCGTCTAGGGAGTGGAAGAGTGAAAGGCAGGATATGTTTTTAATAACATTCTAACTTGGTGAGCTTGAACTGCTATGGGGATGTGCACCACAACATTCCGTTCTCTGGATGTTGTCTTGCTTTGAAGAAACACATTTTTGCTCGTCTTCAGTACAAGAAACAGTCGTAACATCTTTATCAAGCTTCATGCCTGATCAAACCACCATTTTTAGAGTTTTCACTCCTCTAATGCTACTTGATGAGAAGTAGGGCTCGGTTTGCAGCTGTTAAAGATATATTAATCAGGATCATCTGCTGTGAAATTACATTTACTAAATGCACTTTCTGTGCTCTTATTTCAGGATTGTAATTGATTGCAGGAACTTTTCATCAAAATAATTAGGGGAGTCTGAAACCTAGGTTAGGCTTTTATGTATATATAATAGTGGGACTGCACACTGACATCTGAATTGGTGCTACTGCACCTAACTTTTTTAGAAGCTATGCATCCATACTTGTGCTGTGGAACACCTTGGCACTTGTGCAGTAAGTTTTCTTTTATTCATGTACTGTTTTCTTAGTGTCTCATCATTTATAATTTCATCCAAATTGAAACATTGTGGAATACTATTCCGCAATGTTATAGTGCCATAGTGCCACTGTTTTGAAATATTACTCTGAGCATCAGGTTGACTAAATATACTGTTGAACTGTTGGTGTCTGAACTGCCTCTGGTCATTAGTACATGAAATTTTTAGTAGCACTGAGATTATTTAGAAGTATTCTTTTCACCCTTGTTCATTATAACTGATGCATCAGTTAGCTGTTTAATGTCAAACTTCGTCCTTTTTCTAAGTTGAAGACAAGTTCAGTAATTGCACTTGTGTGGGTTTAGAGCTTTAGCTAAGAAATTTAGCAATCCTCTTTACAATTTATAGATTTTACCTCGTGTCCCATTCCTGTTTCCATCAGTGCACCTGCTCTCTTGCCGCTTTAACAATAACTATGTGTTCGCCCATAAAGATTTTTCTTGGCACCCTTTGTTGGGGTGGAGCGCTTGACGCAGCTTTAGCTTTCAGCCTATTGTGTAAGAGCACTCGGCATAACAAAAGGCAACTCCGAAGATGGATGGATGAGCTGGTAGGGTATTATTGCACTGCATATGATGATGATGATGATGATGATGATGATGATGATGATCGTCATCATGGTTTCATCCGTATATTGTGCTGCAGTGGGTCCTGCTGCTTTATTACATCGCCACTAACAATCAGCCTTGAAATAAAAGCAGTTGATTTTTTTCTTCAGGCTTAATACTGACATTCTGCAAACACCTTTAATGTATCGCACATTGTTGTGTTATGTCTTATTAGAGCTGCTTCAGTTTAACATGGCAAATTGAGTGAATGGAATGCAAAAACTGTGGCCAGCGCATGATTTAGCCATCTCATGATGCGTGTGGTGCTCAGGAGGAGGAGGAGGTGCAGGAGTGTGCTGTGATGCATCGGAGGTAGCACCGGAGGGGGGCACGGCCATGGCGCCCCCGCCGCCCCACGGCCTGGGGCCCCCCCATTTCAACCCTGATGAGCTGCCCCTGGCGGACCTGCGTCGCATGCTCATGCAGCAGCTCGAGTACTACTTCTCCAGGTAGCTTCTTCCTGCCAGATTTTGCCAATGCCTGTCGTTAAATTGCAGAGCTGTTTGTCATGCTCAGTAGTGCCATGCCAAGAACAGGTAACTTCATGCCAAAAACAGGTATCACAATTCTGTGAACTGTATCAGACTGTCTAAAGAAGACAAACAAAGCATGTTTGCTTAGAGCTTTCAATGTCATAATTAATGCAGTTCATAGTATTGTGGTATCTATTTTTACTATTAGGGTTACACATTTGTAAACTTCATTCTTACTGCATTATTGCTAATCTTCACTGTCGTGCGATCGTCTTTAATTGCACTGAAGTTTCAGTGATAGCATTAACAAATTTTTGAGTGCACCAAGTTTACTGGCACCTGAATACAATTAAAATAAATCTGTAATAAGAAAAGTTGACCAATAAAAATTATGACACCTGTCCTCCCAAGATTATAATGCAAGTAAGAATACAAATGTCACATCCATGCAGAATAATAGCTTATGTAATAACGTGTTTATTCTCAGTATTTGCTGTTGTATGTTTGGTATTTCTTGGGTGCTGCATCTAAAGGTAAGCAATCATTAAGTGAATATTTACCTCTATAAGGTAAGGTGCGTGACAAACATTAATAGTAATCCATGTTATCTCCCCTGCTCTGCCCCCAGTTGTTGTTAGTGGGGTTTTATTATTTTCCTTAACACTGACGTGTAATTAAAAAAGAAAGGAGGAAAAAAAAGACAGCTGGTTATAGGGAAGTTTTGTATGTGTCCCGCAGCATGTGTGTTTTCTATAATCCGACTAACATTTTTCTGAGATTTTGACTCTTGCCCTTTTTTCCTCCTTTGTTGTAGGGAAAATCTTGCCAATGACACATACCTGCTGTCTCAAATGGACAGTGACCAATATGTGCCCATTGGTACAGTGGCCAACTTTAATCAGATCAAAAAGCTAACCAAGGATCTTAGTCTCATTGTCGACGTCCTACGAGGCAAGTATAGCGATGTTTTTTTTTCCCATAACCATTGAGCAACTGCTATGATATAATTGTGAATTGTGTTAAGTCTTAGAAGAGTAACAACACTCCCACTTTAATGGTAGTTTCTTCCGTTGCTGCAAAATTATTCATAGAGTATGAATTTCGACACACTGCACATTAGCAGGGAAAGCTAGGTCAAGTTGGGGTAAATTCATATTGGACGAACAGAATGTGCCAACACTCAAAATTCGTTTTGTAACTTATTTCCAATGTAGCAGTGCCTTCTTAGTGGAACCTTGTACAATAGTGTGATGCAACATGCTGTAATGTATATATCGAGCAAGAATGTTTAGGCACTGATAAATATGCACTGAGATGTAGTTAACTGTTGGCACATGAGAAATGGGTTTCTTACATGCGACTTCTTCCTCATACTCTTACTGAATACGTTGAAGGTCACTAAGTAACAAAATGCTAAATAAAACTGGTGTCTTGTTAAACAATGTCGTTATGCTCTCATTACTCACAGAGGAATGTTAATTCTTGGTCATGAAAAAATATTGATGTCTTCAGTAAGATGACTGTTTGGGTAGAACTAAGGTGCACAAAGTGCATACTTCTATGATATTCTTAATGCACCCTTGGTATCTGCATTGGGTGCGCCGCTGTGCTCAGTGCTCGTAACTGGGTGCAACAGTAAAGACCACGGTTAAGCATCGTTGGTGTTCCATCCGGCCATGTGTGCCCGGAACACCTGGTTTACTCCTGTTGGGACACTATAACATCCACAAAAATTATTATGATAATAATAGGCAAAATAAAAAATAGATATAGGAGAGGGGGTGAAATGTTTTGCTGCATTTTGTTAGCACAAATTATTTATGCTTCAAATGTATTCCAAGAACGTGTCTGAAAGCGCTTTTATTCAAGCTAAACGTTTGGGCTAGTTGGTGGGTCATTGTAAATACGCCTATAGTGAAATAAAATCAGTACTTGTTGCTTGTCTGTAGCTACGTTTAGCCTTGCACCATAAACATCATTGTGTGCTTTGATTGAATTTATTCCTGATGAGCCATACCTCTGCACATTAGACTGTGCAATAGGCTCATTCACCCAAACTGCAATACTTTTAATAGTTTTGTGTTCTTGAGCTTCCTGAAGGAGTATAGCTGCACAGTAAGGACTGATGAAGGCCTTCAGCTGGTGCATCTGAACTTTTAATGCCCGACTCCTTTGAATTTTGTCTCCAATTGCCCTTTCTTTTCAAGCTGAGCTCCTTTTGTGAGGACTACACAGAGGCTGTCAGCAGCCACACTCACCTCTTGTGTTGTCTTCTAGAATCCCCCAACGTGCAGGTAGATGAGGCTGGTGAAAAGGTACGCCCCAACCACAAACGCTGTGTCCTGATACTTAGGGAAATACCAGAGAGCACTCCTGTAAAAGTAAGTTCACTTAACCAATTTTTAATGCAGAAGTGTTGATGAAAAAATCCGGGCTGCCTGTGCTACACTCAGTACCATTGTGTGTGTGCAGGACATCGAGGCACTCTTCAAGGCCAGTGACAAGTGCCCGCAGTTCATGAGCTGCGAGTTCGCCCACAATAGCAGCTGGTATGTGACGTTCGAGTCTGACGAAGATGCACAGCAGGCATACAGGTACTTGCGCGAAGAAGTGCGCTCCTTCCAAGGGAAGCCCATTATGGTAAGTCAGATGTTTTTCTTTTTTTATATATATATTGTTTTCCTGCTGAAGCTACAGTAGGCGACCATTTGTTAACTCCAGTGATTCAATTTTTTAGGCAAATTAGATCATGGGAAAGTTCTGGGGTGGCATCCATGCATTTCTATGATCCATTACTCATTGTTTTTATCCTGAAAGTGGCTTTTGCTTGATTCTCAGTATGCATGCACCGGCATTGCTCCAAGCAGCGGCAAAGTTCTGCTGGGAGTTGTGCAAGGAGTTGTTGAATGGGAAATGCTGGTGTCCATTTTTACATGTGGCCAGAAAAACGAAACGGTTTGCTAGGCAAAATCCATTCCAAGCGAATGGGTGGGGGAAGTGAAGGCAAAAGGCGCCAATATTTATAATGGTCTCGCAGCGCTGATGTGTCATTGCTCCGCAACCAGTGGCACATACGATCAGTAGCCACAGTCGCCATGCTGGTGACGCTATTGTGTAAGCACACGACATATGTTAAGTGTAAGCTAGATGCTCCAAAACAACCCCTCCCCCCCTCCCATTAGGCTAACGGTGGAATTGTGTCCATCTATATTGACACATTGCATAGCAAGCTTTCTTGAGCACATTAAAAGAGTAAATGGCAGCTCAAAATGAAGCACTTTTTTTTTACCTCACAAAAGCCGTGGTATGTAATTTGACCCACAGGTTTTTCTTAAACTTGTCATGGTTGAATTTATTAGTCGACTGCTTAAATGCCTGACATTTATACAGTGACCAACTTGTACTTTATTTCTTAAGTACAAAACTTGGCGAAACAGGTTGTGAGCGTTCTCGGGTTATAACATGCTGGATTAATTAAGGCTGTCTGCAAGTAGGCATTCCGAGTGTTGCAGTTATGACTTCTGAAGTATGTTAAAAATTTCTCATGTAGAGCTACTGAACCATCAAGCGGAACATATTTTTGTACTCGGACTGAAGTGACTCTTGATCAGTATGGTGAGAGAATACATCAGGTTGTCTACTTCTGCACTGGCACACAGGAATACAAAGATAATTGAAGGGAAAGTGGTGGTTACCAGTGGCATGCCTACGTTAATAAAATTTAGTTATGCTCTCTTGCACATGTTGCACTGTAGTTCCTACTTAAATCAGCGCTGAGTGCCTACTTAAAGCAGCTCTGAACCACATTTCTTTGAAGCCTCAAAAACATCTTGGAATGACTATGGTACTTCTCAGGAATACTTTACCGAGAATTTATCAGAAAGACTTAGTTTGAGCGTGGCCACTTGTAGTGCGATTTTTACCTTTCCCATTTTCCCTCAATGTCCTTCGTTACGTTGGAGCAGCGGTGGCGATGCCCCGCCTATGACACTATGATTAGAGGGTTTTTTGCGAACCACCACGGCATTTGCGCCAGACAGCTATGCGCAACTGTAAGTGCATCGCAGGTTTGGAGAGCTCACTCACATGTGCCAGCCTGGCTGTGTGTGCTATGTGGTGCAGACCAGCTTAGTCCTGCGTGGATTGCTCACTTTGTAGTGCTCAGTGCAAAGCTCAAAGCAAAGCGTGTCCAGCCAGGAGTGGCAGGAAGCGAGCACTCACTGGCATGCGTTCCTTGTAGAGGCCTCTATTCAAAAGAGAGTGCTTGAAAAATAGGCGACTTCGCACTCCACTTGGTGAGCCTTGTGGACTGTGCATGAGCGCAAAATTTGACTTGGATGTTCACAGCAGCAGCATACACCATCTGCGGAAAGTTTTTTCCCGTAGCTCAAGGAGTGGTTCAAGACCCCTTAAAACTGAACATGCATACAGGATTCCAGAAAGGTCTGTAAGATTTTCAGTTTGAACAGTTTTCTCTTGTACCTTTGATGCGGCATAATGAACTAATCATCAGGTGCATTGTTTTCATGATAGAAAAGTGGTGTGTTTCTTGCAGGCCCGCATCAAAGCCAAGCCCATTTCACGAGCCTCATTTCTGCCACCATACAAGAATGGCTTGCGGCACCAGCCTCCTCACCTGATGGCAGGTGGAGAGGGGCTTGGCAATGCCCCTGCCACTGCAGCTGCCCCTGCCGCTGCCAGTGGGCCTGCCCCAGGGGGGGTCTCGACACAGCCACTGAGCACAAGCCAACCAACAGCCACTGCCACCCCTGTGGCACCGCAGCAGACCACGCAGGCATCCACCTTCTATCAGGGGCCACTGCAGGTGAGATTGCAACTTTAGTGCTGTGTAACACCTACTGAAACAATTTCCTACGAAGGCCCTGAGAAAGCGCCAGATCATATTGTTTCACATGCCAAAAATGTGTGTGTAACTAGAAGTATCAGTAAGCTTGCCATTTATTCGTGTTACTCGTGTCTTACAGGCAGAAATGATGAGACTACGTATTTTGGTTCTTAAAGGGACACTAAAGGTTAATATTAAGTCAATGTGGACTGTTGAAATACCATCCCCGAAACCTCGAAACGCTTTTTTCGTGCGAAGATGAGACTTATTTTAAGAGAAAATGCGTTCTGAAGCGTCCGCATACCTCTAGCGCAGTTCAAATCACCTGCCCTCCGATCGAGGAGTATTGATGTCATGGTCTCATAGTGACGCTGCGCCGTCGGTGAGTAAAACGGCTTCGCAGACGGCGCTACGGCTTTTCTGCACAAAACGCAAACGCGCGGCCAGTAACAGAGCCAAGACAGAGCCGACAGCAGCGCGAAAGCGGAACTATGGTGGCTAGCGGAAGGGAAAGCGCACGATGATAAGCTGGTTCTTTATTTTATGACGCCAACTTCGACGCGCGTAGCAATGGATGACCCTGACAACGACACATTAGCTTGCGATGCTGGGCTCGAGTTCAGCGATTTAAGCACTGATGAACGTGACCTGCTGTTGAGGGCTCGTGCTGCCGGCGTCGTTGCGTACTACTACGATGACGGCCTGCTTTGAAAGGCACTTCACGTGATTTCAGTAAGTCGGCATTGAACTTGTAATCCTCTGGACGAAAGTGCTGCAAGCACACTACGTGATTTTTCGGCTCTTTGCCAGCGCGCTGTGGCAGACGTACGGCACTTAAGCACTTCGAACGGAGAGGTTCACTCGTTGGCACACAGTGATCAGTAACGTTGGATTCGTCGCTGCAACTGCCCTTGGCCAAGTTCCGTGGACCGTTCGCGCATCCCACGACGTCACGTGGACGTGGCATGCTCGCTGCTTGTTCCAAATGCAAGTTTCGCGAGCCAGCAGGACCACCGCAGCGCGACCCGATAAAGAAACAACTGAAACTCCAAAGCGCGCGGCGCAAAGTCAAGCGCGCAGAGTCGAGCGAAAACAACTTTTCGATCACCCATACAACTCGAGGTTAACGTCAAAATTTTATTTTTTTTGCTTAGCATCGAATAGAAGTAGACAAGTAGCATTTTCTTCCGTCTTATAATCTAATGAAATGATCTTTTTAATACGAATAACTAGTGACATAAATTAGGATGAGGAGTGCTTTCGTCATCGGGCTAGTACTGGAATGTCGCTGGGGGGTCTCAAATCATGTCGTGCATTTACCTCAATTTCTCGGTTACTAAAGCTCTGTTCGCGATTCTATTGACGCCTTAGGTGTTCTAGAGCATTACTTTATCACTTTAACCTGGTAACCTTTAGTGCCCCTTTAAGGGGGGACACTGCTCTTCAAATAATGTTCATGATGTTTTCCATCAATATTCATGAAACTTTCCATTCTTGTTAAGACTATTGTGCTGATTTCAAATATGTAATTATTTTTCCAATAGGCCATTTAGTTCTGAAGATAAATGAAATTCATTGTTCATAATTTGCACAAACAATAGGGGAAAAAAATGCGCTACAAAATTCATATTGGCACATGCCTGGGTACTAGAAAACATAAGGAACACAATGGTAGGAATACTATTTTGATACATCAAATATTAGCAATTTTATAGCAATTCAATCTTTACTGTGCGAATTGTGGCTACCCCACTGTCTGATCTAAAGCAGAATTGAAAATTTTTAAAGCATAAATTCCAAAATCTGACCCTACCATTGTGTACTTTGCACCCTCAGCTACAAGCCACAACAAAAATTATGGCTCTATCTGCTTTGAAGGCAGAGATATCGCCGCGGCAAATCAGCAACAAGTCAAAAGTCGGTGTTTCGAGAAAACGAGAAAAAAGGAATACATTCACTTTTAATCAAAAGTACAGAAATAATTTTGCATTATTTTGTAGTGAAAGTGGCTAAAAGCCACCAGGAAAGTAGTCGCCCTGACCACGGCCACCCAAATGCGCCAAAAACATCGTTTGGCACCTTTCGCCGATTCCCGGTGGCTTGCATCGCGCGCGCGGCAAGGTTGTCATTCACGCAGGTAGAGCTCCACGCCGACGCGATATCGCCGCAACACGCGCATGTGATAACGATCTTTATGGCGAGGCCAGATTACCGTTCGCTTTTGCCTCCTGCGACGCTGCCGCCGCACACCTTGCACTTGACAAACGACATCAGTGCGTTCACGGAGTCCTACTGAGGATAGCGAGGCTGGCGTCGACTGGCGCGGCTGCAGCGCCGTCGGCGCGAGTGAGCAAATCCAACACCCGCTTTGTTGCTGGCGTTGACGCAAGAACTTTTTGAGCATTCATCTCCCTCTGCGAAAAATCCGCACGCTGCAACATTGCAGTGTCACGCCGAACGCGGCCGCTATCCGTAACGATTTCACTCATTTGTGAGCTGGCTAGGCCTACTTCGGCATCGTCCGCGGCTTCGGCATCATTTGCGGTTGGCGGCGAGCTACTCTCGATGCTTTGAGAAGCAATGGAGCGCTTTTGAAAGTTATAAGCTGATCGCTTCCTTTTGCCGAACTTGTGCCTCGTGGTGAACTTCCCCGGTGGACTGGACATCGTTGGGCGTGTGCCAACAAACCTACGAGACGCGCCGTCGCGTCGCCTGCGGAGTGGAGCAGACGATGGGAACCTCGCGCAGCCAACCACAGCACGCGTTTTTGGTCACGTGCGCTAGTCAACGAATCGGATCGCGCGTTCCGGCTTTTTTTCTTCCCCGGATTTCAACGTCACTGGCGTACCGACGGAGTCACTTTTGGCGGGAAATTAAAGAAGGAAGGCTCCTCTTTCCAACGAGACCAAGATGGCCGCGATCGCGCGCATAGAAAAAGAGCTACGCGCCGCGATAAAAAGGGCTGTTTTTGCGCGTAATTCAGCCCACAGTGATGTTATAACTTGATATTGCGGAGGAAATACTCTTCCCTGAGATTTGAAACTTGGTGAATTAAAGGAATATTAGCTGTAGAATTCGAAAATTTCATTTTCAAAAAATCGATTTTTTCGCGATTTTTTCGCGATTTTTTCGCCGCAAAGACCCGTGTCCCCCCTTAAGGGAAGATGTGGCAATGAAAACATTTTTTTTTAAACTTATGGGAACAAATTCATGAAATTTGGCATGTATGTGTGATTTGTTATGCTGATATCGTAACTGAAATTAGTTTTGTACTATCTTATAGTTTCTGAGTTACAATTGACAGCCTCTAATAGTCATTCCCAAATTAATTACACATATGTTCGGCAAGATTTACACATCCGCGTGTTCACAAAGGCCCATTCTGTGCAATAAAGCTATTGCTTTATTTTTAAATGCCAAAATGAGCATGAAAATATTTTTTAGCTTTCCTTTGCATATTGTCTTACTAATGACTTTTGCAAAAACCCCGTTACAAATTTTTTATGAGCTTTATTGGACAGCTATATTGCACTCATCGAGGTTTCAAGATCTAAGTACAAAAGACAATGATTTTGTCTTCATTCGTTGCAAAATGGCACTGGAAATGGCACTGGGATGACGGAAAGCAACTGCATAGAGAGGTTCTTCAGCAATTCAAATTTACAACAGCCAATGGGAGCGTGCACTGTGCCTGTGATGCAAGGTTCTTGTACTCAGAGGTTCTGACTGTTCTCTTAGGCGGAGCCTCCGAGAACCTAATTGAGGACAAAGCCGTTGGTTTCAAGAACACACACACAAACTTTGATTAATCAAACTAGAAAAAAGGCTTAAAATAAATAGAAGGAAATAGAAAGCATAAAGTAAACACTCAAACAGACATCACGGCAGTAAGAAACGCACTTGGGGCTAGTATGACGTTAACAATATGTGTGTCCGGGCTTGCCACGATAGATGGCTTGTATATAGAAGGTAGGCAGCTTGGTGGCACGAGCACACAGCGGCGGCGTTCTGGCCGGGCAGCTGGGCGTAGAACTCGGGCCCATAGCCCGACTGCTCTCATCCTGCCCACGGGCACAGAAGCTTGCCGTCCTTGGGCAGCTGGCGGCACAATCGGGTAGAGCGGCGACGCACAGGAACAGATTAGCAGGAGGCCCCGATCGGGTGAAGTCCAGGTGGCTCGGGTCCGGAACCCGACGGCAACTCACGGTCCGGTGGCCGACATTCTCCTGGCATCGCTTCCTGGAACTCTCCCGGCATCTCCTCCCTTCTGCCAGCGCGCCTCGCTTTTTCTTCCGCTCTGGTCGATTAATCGTTTTCTGATTGGCTGTTTGACGCTCCATGGTTTCTCCTAATTGGTTTGCATTTTTCTCGTTTTCTTTTCTTGTGCCGCACGTTCACGTACCGGACACACTTCGGCGTTGTCTTTTCTCGCCAGCACGGAATTCGCCTCGGCGCGCGCACTCCTTGTCGTCTGCTTCTGTCCTTTCTGACCACCGCACCATGTCGCGCACTACACACATCACAGTGCCCCACGT
Organism: Dermacentor variabilis; assembly: GCF_050947875.1. Taxonomy (NCBI): domain Eukaryota; kingdom Metazoa; phylum Arthropoda; class Arachnida; order Ixodida; family Ixodidae; genus Dermacentor; species Dermacentor variabilis. The sequence goes on from NC_134569.1 coordinate 30,183,060, forward strand.
TACTGCTATGCCCAATCGCAATGGCGCATTTGCCTTTTTTTCGCTTGTGTATGCGGCTTTATTTTTCGATGGGGAACTGTGTCGCTCTGGCTATCTTTAGCTCCGATCTCTCCTCTTAACGATGTTACCAAGATGACGACGCTGCGTCAACGGATAGCTGGGTGATCCGCGGTGCATCGGGGCCTTAAGCCCGATTTTTTTTTCCCACAATTTTTGATGACAGCACTCTACGAAAGTGCTGTTTTCTCGATTTCTAATCTAAAATCTAACAATCTAACGATTTCTAAAACCTAACAGATCAGTTACCGGAGCCATTTGTCTTAGTGCTGTTTTCTCGATTTCTAATCTAAAATCTAACAATCTAACGATTTCTTAAACCTAACAGATCAGTTACCGGAGCCATTTGTCTTAGTAGCTGTTTTCTCGATTTCTAATCTAAAATCTAACAATCTAACGATTTCTAAAACCTAACAGATCAGTTACCGGAGCCATTTGTCTTAGTAGGAGATTTTAATGCTCATTGTACTCTTTGGGGCAGTGTCAGAACTAACCAAGGAGAGCAACTCGTTGAAGATTTTATTCTATCAAATAATATCTGTCTTTTAAACTCAGGTGCGCCAACTTACTTCTCACCGACTTCCCGCACATTTAGTTGTTTAGCTTTCTGTTGCCCTCTCTTTTTACTAATTTTAAATGGGAAGCACTCGACACGTCATGTGGTAGCGACCACTTACCCGCACTCATCAAACACCTATCACCACAAACCCTAGTAACTAGACCACGCCGATGGAAATTACAGCTCGCGGACTGGCCGGTTTTTTTTTGGAGAACACGATACTGGAAGATGTCTTTTCACCAGAGCTAAGTATTGATGAGCTTAATAAAAAAATCACTGAGGTTATAATCTGTGCGGCAGAAAAGGCTAAACCCCTGGTGGACCAAGGAGTGTACCGACGCTAAAAAAGAACAAAATAAGGCCTGGGGAATCCTACGAAGGTACCCCACCTATAGCAACCTGTTAAACTTCAAACAAGCCAAAGCCGAAGCACGATTCATTCGAAGACATTCATTCGAAGACATGCTGAAAAATCATCATGGCAAAAATACATCTCTTAAATTAATAGTACGGTAACATCGAAACGAATGTGGGACCAGGTGAGGAAATTTAGAGGACAGTACTCATCTTACACAATACCGTTACTTACAAGTCCAGGCACACAAACAACAATACAAGAACAGGCAGATATACTTGGAGAACATTTCCACGATATATCCAGTTCAGGGAATTTTACAAAGGAATTCTTACAATACAAACAGTCTGCTGAAAAACAGAAGCTGCCCACTACTGGCACGTCAAATGAATCGTACAATTCCCCCCTCGCACAACATGAAATAAAACAGTTCTTTCTGCAGGGAAAAACACAGCGCCAGGTCACGACCGTATTCACTACGCCATGCTGGCTCATCTATCAAGCATCTGTAAACGCTCTCCTTAAATTTTTTAACTTAATCTGGGAATCTGGCATAATGCCGGAAGAGTGGAAAAAGGCAATAGTAGTTCCATTTCTAAAAGCCGATAAATCCCCCACATCCGCAAGCAGCTACAGACCTACTGCCCTCAAAAGCTGTTTGGCAAAATCATATGAAAGCATCATCAATATAAGGCTCTCATTTATTTTAGAATCAAGAAACCTCGTATACCCCCACCAGTGTGGATATAAAAAGGGTTGTTCAACTACTGACCATCTTGTCCGTCTTGAACATGAAATTCGACATGCATTTTTACACAAACAACACTGTCTTGCAGTTTTCTTCGATTTAGAAAAAGCCTATGATACCACATGGAGATATGGAATTTTAAGAGACCTGGCTGACCTCGGCATCCGGGGTAAAATGCTGAACTGCCTAGCTGATTTTATGTGTAATAGAACATTTCAGGTACGTCTGGGCTCAGTACTATCTCATACAGGAAAATGGTGTTCCACAAGGCTGTGTTCTCAGCACGACACTCATTATAGTAAAAATGAACTCTGTTAAAAAGATCATACCGTCGTCTCTTATGCACTCTATATACGTAGACGATCTCCAAGTGGCTTGCCGTGCCTCAAATTTGCTAACTTGTGAAAGGCAGCTTCAACCCACAATAAATAAACTTACACAATGGGCTAACAAAAATGGTTTCCGTTTCTTCACACAGAAAACAGTTACTGTTTTGTTCTCTCAGAAACGAGGGCCACACAGCGATCCAGCCCTAAAATTCACTGACGTCATACTGCCGGTGAAACAAGACCATAAGTTTTTAGGAGTAACCTTTGACACCAAACTAAACTTCCTAGCCCACATTAAAACACTAAAGATTAAGGGAAATAAAGCATTGAATATCCTCAAAGTTTTATCTCGTAAGCACTGGGGTTCCGACTGAACCTGTCTTTTACGTATTTACCGGTCTCTTGTGCGTAGCCTTTTAGACTACGGTTCCGTGTTTTACGGCTCAGCCAGACAGTCCTTCATCCAACGACTTGATCCAGTACATAACTTTGGACTGCGACTGGCAAGTGGTGCCTACAGAACTTCACCTATTCAAAGTTTATATGTTGAGTGTAATGAACCCTCCTTACAGCAGCGCAGAGCATTACAGTCGCCGACCGTTTATTCGGACCTCACGGGGACTGCGGAAATGTCCAAATAAACAGGTGTCCGAAAAATCAGATTAAGAAAAAAAAAATGAAATCCTTTATTTCCACGCACTTATTTGGGCTCGGCAGTAGGCTTGAAGAAATCGTGAATGCGCCATTGCACGCTGTTCCTTTTACGCGCATTCGGATCAGCCTGAATCTCGGAGAGGGTCGTATGGTCACTGAAGGCAGCTGAAAGCACAGTCACTGCTTGTACACGCTCCGCATGCGACGGCAGCGTAGCACCTGGTGCGTCATCTTACGACTCAGTCATCGTCCGGCGGTGCAGCAGAAACCTGACGAATGATCTCGCCGTCGTTGAGTTCTGCGCATGTCAGTACAGCAGTATCAGCACCTTTGAAACTGTCAAATGAGACAGCGTCCGGAATCGCAATGCAACCACTGCGCAGGTCTCCGCAGAACATTTTACGCGTCAGTAGGGAGCACATCGGAAGGCGACAACCGCCACCCACTTGCCGGCATTCTCCAGCGCAGTCTGCGCGGGCACTGTCGGCGCCATTAGACACTTAAAGCGATGTTTCCGTATGCCGCGTTGCATCACCGGAACCTCGACACAGTGCACAAAGCAAACACCACCATGCCGACACCAGTCGCACAAATGAAAAACGTGGCCTACTCGCAGCGTCGTTAGCGTCGTGCGCGAAGGAACAAATCAGCTGCTGGATTGTCTTGACATGGCTTACTAAGCTGAAACCGTAACTGCTGTAGAGCCACTCTATCAAACCAGCCAGAAACGATGATGATGAGGGGCGATTTGCAGCATCGCCACTTCGTGGGGCAGCAATGAGGCTCCGTTCAAAACAAAAATGGTGTTCAGCAAGTCGAACCATGCAGCGGTCAGAGTCGGTGCATGGTGCTCTCAATCGAGTTGGCTCAAGGAGTGTCTGAAAAATCGGACGAGGGGTTGCAAGGTGTCCGAACTTTCGGCAGTTGTTATACATTATGGTCTATGGGGAGAATGGCGGTGTCGCGAAGCAGACCGAATAATCGAGCATGTCCAAATTTTTGGAGCCCGTAAAATTGGTCGGCGACTGTACTCACTTTTTCCTACGTACTTAGAATTCAGTCATCACCGCAACACATATGCTACAACATCCTAACACAATGCAACTCACGCTTACACTACACAAATAAACCGAACGTGATTAGGCCACTGGTCCTGCGGTATGAGCAATACTGTCGGGACTATGACATTCCCCACGAAGTCCTCCAGGTTTCCAAGAAACCACAACGGTTGGCCCTGTGGTACGTTTCCACACACTTATGTGATTGGATGTTAACACATCTAAAGAAAAGAGGCATCCCACACGAACACATTATACAAGAATTCCGTGCACTTCAGGACAAATATCAAAATACCATGCAATATTACACTGATGGCTCTAAAACAAAAGATCACGTGGGTGTGGGGGCCGTAACGGAAAATTGGGGAACAAGTATTTGATTGCCACAACACGCTTCTGTTTTCACGGCCGAAGTTTACGCCATCTGGGTTGTTGTGAAAAAGATTATCGCTGACAAACACAAAAATGTAGTCATATACAGATTATTTAAGCACACTGAAGTCTCTACATCTGAAATCTGAGTGTGAACCCCTGATTGGAGACATTTTAAACATGGTGGCCTCTAACGAGTACGGGAGGTCAATTCGTTTTTGCTGGGTCCCAAGCCATGTTGGGATACCGGGTAACGAAGCAGCTGATAGATGTGCATTGATGGCAGCGCACAAAGACATTATAAACACAACACTCCCATATAAAGATAGCATCCATGCAATTATAAAAGCCTTAACGGTAAAATGGCAACGCGAATGGGACCGTTGTGCCGACAACAAGCTACTTCTCACGAAACCCATAGTTGGCGAGTGGAAGTCATGCTATCATCAGGAGCGGTTCATCGAAGTAGTTTTATGCCGACTGTGCATTGGGCACACACACCTCACACACAATTACTTACTTACGAAAGAAGACACACCAACATGCGAGAAATGTCAACAGCCACTAACAGTTATGCACATATTACTCACATGTACGGAGACTGAAACACAGACGAACACTTTTGCACAAATTATATCAACTACACATACCTTTACACCCTGCTCTAATTTTAGGTAATGATCCGCTAGTACCATTATGTGAAGTCCGTAAGTTTCTAGATGACACTGGCTTTTTACATAAAATATATATTAACAAAGCCTTTTCCTTCATAAACTGGATTTTAAAACACCTCGTGTTTAGCGCAGCATAGCCTTAGTCGCTTTTGCGCCATTGAACCCCATTTAACTAACTGCTGTTAATTTCGTCTGCTAAAGCCGATAGTCCATTGTAGCACGGTCCGTTAAAAGTGAACTTCCTTGCATTAATAAAATAGGTAGAACAAAGTAAGGCTGAAATCAAGTCATTATATCTAAAAGTCTGTTATATGCGGGTCCGTTGTAACAAGCGTAGATTGTATAGAAAGAGTAATTGATTGTTTCTATACATGAGAACGCGTAAAGCGTAAACATTTCATAACACATGGCAGGTCAACTCTTAAGGGGAGACAAGAGTTCCAAAACCAATTTTGTTAATTTTACTGTGAACTGGATGATATTTAACAGTATTGTTCAGTTTTCTCTGCTGATTGCAAAAATCTAGTTAGATTTTGTATATCTGCATTAGAACAAATGATGGAAAGTTTTTAATACAGAAATTCAGTCAATTTCTTGCGGGACTTTTCAAAAACTTTGTCAAAAGCAAAAACTAAGTATACGGCCAGAACGCCAGAGAGTAGCTCTAGCCTGTGATCTGTTTTTATTGTTCTCTTATTATGCAAAGGAAAAATAGATGTAAACATAACTGCAATATTTTTGCCAATTTTCATTTGTAGTTAGTAGCAATTAAAATTTAGCAGACAACTTTTGAAATAGATAAATAGCATCACTGGCTAGATCCATTCGACACAAATATATATTGATCCCAATCATTTTGCTGGTACGTAGAACATATGAAGATCCTCCCATAAGGCAGTGTGTGATGTCCAAAAAAATGAAGCTGAGAAAAACGAATTTGGACTTTCAGTTCACTGTAACTTTGAATGGCCTAACAATATGGCAATACGAATAGCATCACTATGTAGCCCTGTCTTTCAGCAACAAGTTCATGACATATATGTGGCCATTGTGCAAAAATAACACTGAGGCAGGTAATCTCAGGTAAAAAGATAGATATTGGTTGCAATATTATGCATATTCATTGAAAGCAATGCCAGAAAGCTAGCACCACGAGCTTCACATTTCTGTTTTAGTTCCTTGTTGAACAGAAGGCAGAGAAATAGCATCCCTATGCAAATAAAGTTGCACAGAGTTCATGGCCACAACAAAATATGTCCTTTCCACAAAGTTTATGGCTACAACAAAAAATCTGGATGAATTCCTAGTGGTGGTCGCCACATTTCAATGGAGTCCAAATGCAAGAAAGTTTCATGTGCTTGTGTTGTAACGCTTCCCAAGTGGTCAAAAATTAATCCAGAAGCATATCATGGTTTTGGAACGTAAAATCCCAGAATTCAAATTAAAAAAAAAAGATGTAGATCTCTTACACGCTCACACAATTGCACATTCAGCACAGGTCACACCTAAACCTATAAAAGCCCAGGACTGTAGGCAGAGTTTGTTGCTGGCTTGTGGCACTTTGCAGGCTTGTTTGTCAAAGCATTTCTGTTTGTGTGTTCCTTGTTGGACATGTGAAGCCTCCGACGATGCTCTCGCGCATGCCACACGTGGAGCAATCCAGCACAAGCTTGGCACAGAGCCCATACTCCTTGGCGGGGTCCTTCGAAAGCATCAGCGTTTTCTTGCCACACACGGGACACGGCATAAGTTGAAAAAAGTCTTGTACCACGGATAAATCCACGATAGCAAATTCTGTTCAGCTGTCACTGATGTCCTCTTTCGTGTCAACACCCAGCAGCTCCAACTTTCGCTCCGTTGCAGACTGCAATGCCAGGCGCGTTTTCGCCTTATCGGCGATCGCTGCGCACTTGCTACTTTCTTCGGTCATGAAGAAAACGGTATCTACACGGTCTGTGCCAACATGCGAGGCGTGGGTGGATGAAGTGTTGATGGTAGACGTATCGAGTTGCAGCTCGGAACTCGATCTGGCAGAATCTTCAGGCAGACCAGCAACCATCAACTCCTAGTGCATGACAGGACGCCTTCGCGCCTTGCCGAATGCTTGACGTGTAGTAGTCTTCAGATGACGATCTCCTCTAGCGGGTATCGACGTTTTGGTGCTGAGTCAACAAAATATGTCGCAGTGGCTATGCGCCACTTGGAAAGCAGGACATAGATGTCACAAGCAACACTTGAATGCTGGCAACTTGGTTGACTTTCACCATATTTTCAACACCCTGGATCGAGGAATGATGGTTAGTTCGAGAAATCTAATGAGGCGTTGTATAGCATCAGAAATTTCACTTGCTGTTCTACCTTAGTTCTGTAGAGTTGGTGGTGAGGCTGGGGAATTTCAAATAAACTAGCGGGTTTGAAAATTTAGCCGACGACTTTCTTTCCTCAACATGTTTCTTTCCACTCCTTGTTTACATGTGCATTGCCATGCATTAAACTAAATCTCCATTGCATCCTCCGAAAGGGCTTATGTTTAACATATGCTATTCTATATCTGCCTATTGTCTCTTTGTTGATTGGACTCTGCAAATCTGAAGTCTGCGAGGCTCATTAATTGTTGCTTTCAGGTGAACTATGGTCCGGCCAATGCAGGCAGCAACAGTGCAGGGCCGGGCACCGCTCAGCTGTATCCACCCTTCTACCCTCCCGCTATGCTACAGACCTGGACACCAGCCACTCCTACATGTTTTGACCTGGGAACGGTGAGCCTTCCCTCAGCACATGGCAGCGTGAGATCCCTTGGTTTTGTCCCTCCTGTGTGCCACCACTACGCATGCCTTGCATGATAAATTGTATTCTCTTTCTGAATGGCACTAAGAGAGCAGTTGACTACCAATGGTGCAAATATTTGAAACTTCTACTATTTGATTTGAAAGGTAAATTTACAATTCAAAATATTCGAACCACCCAAAATTCCTGTTCTCACTTCCTTGTTAGCTTTGCCGCAGTGCAGTCATGTTATGCAGCAGAGCATAGTGTATTGCGGTGGAGCATATTTCAATGCAGTGAAGCATATTAAGGTGTTTTCAGTGCAGTGAAACATATTCAAGTGTAGGGGCACTGTCACGAAGCCCCTGCTGGTGCTATTAGTTACTTGACACTGTCAGCTCAATTATTTGCACTATGCTGCTGCTTCGCATCTGGACAACACCAGCCATTAGGTGGAAACCTCTTCTACTTTGTCACGAGGCACTTGAGGCATGCGAGACACGTCTATCTATTGTGACTCGCATAAATTCGGACCTTAAGAAGTGCTGCCATAAGAAATGTCTGTGCCTCAGAGCACGGTCATTGCTTTTTGACTTTTTTGTGTGCCATAATTGTACTTTCATTGTGAGGGCAGTGTGATGAGTTCCCTGTATGTGTGTAGGACGGGCACTATCACTAGGCATTGTTTGGTCACATCTGGCCAGAAAACAAAGAATCGCAGTCTGCAGCAGGGAACAGCGGCTCATTTCAATTATCGCCTGTTAAAGACGTTCTCTACGTTACTGATGGCACCATGCACTGTGAAACAGTGCGAAGATCCTTATCGCAACAGGATTGACTGTGATAGCTATAAATGCTACATGTGACGACCCCCAGAGAAGATTTGCAGTACCGAAATGAGAAATTGAGTGCACGCTAGTGTCTTCACACGAGATGGGCAGGCGAGTATTGCGGTGAAGCTGCTGCGGCAGGCAGCTATATAGTACATTTTCTTGTTCACGTGGGATGTAGCTGCCGGAAAACGTATCATATGATCAGTTTGGTGACTTAATGATTGCTGGTACCAAAAATCTTGTTTTCCAAGAACGTATGAACCGGTAAAAAATGATAGTAACTTGGGTTATTTTTTTGCGTTCTCAGTTGTGAATGTTGACAACAGAAAAACGTATGTAACAGGAACGTATCAACAAGGTTCTGCTGTATTTCTGCAGCCTGTTCTTTCCACTTCTCATGATACTTTAGACCCTTAAATATTAGATTCAGGTGGTGCAGCTGCCCTTAATTTCGTACAACTTCCTGTTCCCCTTCCATGTTTAATGTCTGGGGTTGTTGGCACACAGGTGTTCTCTATGAATGGCCTGGCACCCCAGGCAACCTACAAGCCACTGAATGGGACGGGTGGCACGGGTCGGCACGGCTTCCCTGTCCTGTGGCAAGGTGGTGGTGGCCGTTCGTCCAAGTCTTACCTGCGGACAGGTGGTGCCTCCTATGATGGCGATTCCCGGGGCTTCTATGAGCGGCATGGTGGCAGCCTCCTAGGTCCCGGTTACCCATCAACCTACATTGCTGGTCCACCTGCCTTCCCACTTTCCCGGGGTGGGGGTGGAGGACCCCCACCTGCATATATTCAGGAGTTCCTGCCCGCGACTGGTGGTGGCAAACGGGACTCTGGCAACTCTCTCTACTCCCTGTACTCCAGGGGAAGTCCCAAGGGGGACACGGGCAAGGACTCCGGAGGTGGCAGTGGCTCTTCACAAAAGTACCAAGAGTAAGTCCTGGCACGGAGACAACCTGCGTCAAGAAAGGCGGTCCTTCATTGAAACTCTGGGGAGCTCTATACAGTTGATGCTGCTTCTTCTCGTGCAATTAAAACTGCAAGTGGTTGTTTATTTTGTACTTTTGCAAAACTGAAGAAGATTACCATAAAACCCCATCTGTAGCTCGAACCTGTATATACAGTTAAACCTCGATATAACGAACTTTAATACAATGAAATTCTCGATACACTGAAGTATGTAACTTTTCAAAACCTCTTGTCCATGGAACACCAATTATTTAGAGCCTCAATATAACAAAGTGTTTGGATGAAATTTCAATATAATGAAATTTCACTGCCACCATAAAGGAATGCTGAGATAATAAATGGAAAATTCCGTGGACGGAGATGGTCAAATGATTGAATTACGTGTGGCTGCTTGCAGACACGCCTCTCAAAGTGTGTGACAAGAGCGCCTGCTGAACTGTAGCTGCACCATGTTCTGTTTTTAGTACAAGTGCGATAAGGTCCTATTGCACCCCGTGCACTGTGCGCTTTGTGCGAGGGTGAAACAAGAATGATGGTGGCTTCAGGAGTGCTGCATTAATGAGCGAGTGAAGGGAAAGAGCTCGTGGTAACACAATCAAATGCGTGTGAGGGGCCAAAGTGGGGGGTAAATTGGTGCACATCTGTTTCTTGCATGTGTCTATGGTGGCTGCACATGGCTGTAGGCGCGACTGAGTAGATACGCAGCCGCGCACCCTGCTTTAGAAATAATCTGACATTTGTACAGATATGGCACCATGTAAGCTGGCTTGCTGCATGTTTAGTATTGCAGGTTGCGTAGTCTTGTTTGCGTAGAGGCAGGCGAAGCATTTGCTCCCTGCTGCCCGGGCTTTTCCTCTTAGCGGGATAAGGGACCTGCCTTGAATGTAAGCTGAACAGACAAGTGAGGACATGGTTCACAAAATGAAAACAGCATTTATTGAATAATGACCATGCCATGCTCATTCTACGTCATCATCGCCTTGTAGCTATCTTCCTCATTGCTGTCGTCTTCAAATAGTAAATTACATCCTGGTTAGGGCACACACAAAAGGCATCTCCATCAGATTTAACAGCACATGCTCATCTTGGTGGCTTTGCCTGAATATAGGTCGCATCAAGATCGACATCGCATTCTATTCCAGCAACCCTGCACAGGGCCTGCTTTCACCATTCTATTTGTTGAGTTTGCCTTTTGGACAGCGCTCCGCTATTCTTCGCTTGTTTGTTTAGTTAGTGTTCCAGACAGCTGGCTCCAAGAAGTCTTTTTCGTGAACGGCAGTCCTCGCAGTTCAACTCGGAATGAGTCTTGAGTTGCAGACCGAATGACTCCACAACTGAAGGGCCTCACCCCCCCCTGCCACAATGTGCTGAAATGCGAACATCATTGATGACCTGCTAGGCTGTGGTGTGCCGATTTCTGCCGCTGTTGTATTTGAAGACTTTGCAGATGTCGACAGTGCAGTGCTGTCTCGTGCCCAACTTAACAATAACTAAATAATGCCATATCAAATGCCATGATGATGTGCCATGTGCTCCAGTGCCTTGACATGCAGACTCGAGCATATGCAGTCCTTGCATTGGCGTATAGGAATAGCACAAAACTGGCAGAAATACAGGCATACTTGGAAAACACATAAATGTAGGTGCTTGCAGCAACAAATTGACCACTAATTCCTTGCACATTGGCCTTAAAACGTAAATAAAATCATCTTTTTTGGATACATTAGTTTTTTCGGTCATTCAATAGTTCGAACTTGTCTGCGTTCCCGTGGAGTCCGAATTATCGGTCATCAACTGTATTGAGGTTTAAGGGTGGACCTGGGTCTCGAGCAATACCATTATTGATATTACTGCTAGAGGAAGGAAATTTGTAAGTACCGTATTTACTCGCATAATGATCACACTTCTTTGTCAAAAAAATTGACGCAAATCCAGGGGTGCAATCATTGTGCGGGTTAAATTTCCCATGAAAAGAAACATTTTTTTTAACCCACATTTGCAGCACGATGACAAGCAGGCAGCTGCCGTTGTCAGTACGGGACACCAAAACAAAAATGACGGCCGGCGGAGCAAGCCGAATGCGCTGAACGCGATTATTTTTCTTCTCGTGAGTACATTACGTGCATTGAAACAGTTTCTTCCGTATCAGTAATGAATAATGTTAATATCGGCAAGTTTGCGACATAGCCATGTCCACTTTGAGGGGACAGAAACAGAGATGGGCACGCTTAGCTGCCAGTGACACAGAAACACATAGCGGGCATGCTGTGGAAACTGCGACATATGTTTTCACTGCTATCCTAATGCGGCACGTTTCCACTAAGGGTGGGTGAATAGCTTAGCTGCGTTACAAGCGTCGGCGTATGAATAGGGTACATTTCTAACATATCAGTGTAAACGTGGCCACTATCGTTGCCGCCCGCGATTTGTTGCGTGCCCACGAGTGCAGACGAGAGGAATCGAAAGGTGCCCTTTATGTTGTTGTTGTTGACCAAATCCATTATGAAGCCTACAAATAATAAAGCCGAGGCAAGCTTGGTTGTAGCTTTTCTTTTTTCATGGAAGTGCAGAAAGTGATAAAATGAAATGGGGCATCTGCTTAAGAATTTTGGGTGCATACAGACCTCTTGGTATGTTTTCAAGAATCGTTTGCGTAGCATTTGACAGATGGTAAGTGCGATCATCATTAGCTAGACTTGGCACACGACATATCGCTGCGACAAGTTCAGGGTGCGATCATTACACGGGAAAGAAAAAAAATCGAATTTTGACGACAAAATTCAGGGGTGCGATCATTATGAGAGTAAATACAGTAATATGTAAGTTAATGTGCTTGATGCAAATATGCAGTTAGTTTTTCTCTATATAATAAGCAAAATATTTTATACAATTTTTCCTGTTCCCATGTTTCGGGATGAATGGCAGAAATGTTTTGCAGTAACAAATGTAAAAGTTACGTGAAAGTACAGTCGACCGATTTTTCGGACCCTCTAGGGAACGTAAGAACGTCCGAAAATTCAGGCAGTCCGAAAAAATGAATGCATGCAAAAAACGCACTTTTCTCTTCTTCTCGGATCTAGAGGTAAAGGGCGAAGTACCAGGCTTCCAAAACCCTGCCAAAGCATCAGTGAAGTGGCTATAAAAAGAGGCGTTCAAGAACTCTGTATGTAGCCGACTGCAGGTTTATTATGTACATGTGCATCGTCGGGCAGCCGGTGTTATTGCTGCAGTGGCTTGAAGAACTTGTTGATTGTTGTTTGGACGGCGTTCCGGTTGCATGCGATCATATTCGCCTCGATCTGAGCAAGGGTCATGTCAGCACTATACACCGATGAAAAGAGTCAACAGTGCTCGCGTCAACTCGGTGCTTGTAGGCGGAACAAGCATTGGCTCCTCATTTTCAACATCGGAATCTTCTGAATCCCCCACAACCTGACTGACTATTTCCTCGTCAGTCAGTTCTGCGCAGAAGTCGAGCTCGTTGTCAGCGTCAACAAACTGTTCAAAAGTTATTTCCGCGGGTATGGAAACCCCAGCAGAGCGGAGCTGATGCCGAACTCCTTGCTCACATCAGCCTGCGATCGGCTGCTCACGACTTGCTTAATAACGGCGGCTTTCTTCTCCATCGTTAACCGACGGTAGTGCTTTCCGCGCTTCGTTGCCATCGGCGAGGACGAAGACGGAGTGGGGGCCATCGATGGCAAGCGAAATCCTCAAGTTACGAACAGGGGAGTTCGCTGAAGGGTGTCGAAGCACCTAGGCTTAGCGTCGCAGAACACACTTGACACAACAGCACAACCACACACCACGCTACCCAAAACGTAGCCTGCGCCAATGCCTCCTCGTTTTAAAGGAGGCGTTGCCTGCGCAAACAAACAAAATGGCGCCGCTCCGCAAACTCCGCCGGAGGCTGAAGTGCGGCGATGAACATAGCCAGCGTGGCCAGACCAAATCGGTGTGTGACTGCTAGATTTGGCTAGTTGTGGTTCAAAGCGGTGATATGCTTCGGCTGCAAGTCGATTTCCTTCGCAAGGGCGCTGCTCGAGGAGCCAAAGGACCTTCCGTCGCGTCAAAAAGTCCGGAAAATTGGACGGCGGGGGGTTCGAGCGTCCGAAACTTCAGATGTCCTTATACATTGATTCTATGGGGCTCGTGGCGGTGCCGCGAAGACGTCCGAAATGTCAGGCATGTCCGAAAATTTTGGCGTCCGAAAATTCAGTCGTTGACTGTATTCCTGAATGCTCAAGGAGTGCAATAAGCATTGTCTCATGTTTCTACCTCTGTTCTATTCAAAGTTACAAAAGTTCAAAATTGTAACTTGACATGTGATCGTATATATATATTTCATCGTATCATCGTATAGTTATCGTATATATATATTTCCTTTAGCGTTTTATTCTCCTAAATGCATGAAATTGTCATAGCCAATGGCTCAGAAGGCTCCAGCGGAATAATGTGGATTAGAATTTCCTCGCTGCCTCTAATTTGCAACTGCTTGAAAAGCTGCTGAGGGCATTCACTTTCTATCCACACTAAACGTGACGACAGTCCTTTTCAGGGAGGACACTGCTATTGATATAAGATTCATTCTTTCATCAATATTAATGAAGCTTTCGAACCTTATTAAAGTTTTTGTGCTGATTTCAAATATGTAATTCTTTTTCCAAAAGGCCATTTACTTCTGAAGATAAATGAAAATCATTGTTCATCATTTGCAGAAACAAGAGAAACCCGTGCTACAAAAATCCATATTGCCACATGCCTAGCACTAGAAAACATAAGGAACACAGTGGTAGGAATACCTTTTTGATATAACTAATGTTAGTAACTCTATAGCAATTCAGTGTTTTCATTCAAGTTCCCTACTCTCTGATCTAAAGCAGAATTGAAAAATTTTATCATCCTATTGGCGATAGCGAACCCTGCCTCGACGTGGACTGGTGCGGCCGCAACGCCGTCGGTGCGAGTGAGCAAATCCAACTTACGTTTTGTTGCTGGCGTTGACGCAAGAACTTTGAAGTTTTTATGAGCATTCATCTCCGCCTGCAGCAAATCCGCACGCTGTCACATTGCAGTGTCACGCTGAACGCAGCCGCTGTCTGGAACACTCGCTCATTGGTGAGCTCGCTAGGCCTACTTCGTCATCGTCCGCGGCTTCAGCATCACATGCGGTTGGCGGCGGACGATGTGGACAATTATCGATGTTCTCCGAAGGAAGGGAACGCTTTTGAAAGTTGTAAGCTGATCACTTCTTTTTGCCGAAGTTTCGCCTTGTGGCAAACTTTCCTAGTAAATCGGTCATCGTTGCACATTTCTCACAAACCTACGAGACGTGCCGTCGCGTCGCCTGTGGAATGAAGCAGACAGGAACCTCGCGTAACCAACCACAGCACGAATGGGATTGCGCGTCTGGACTTTTTTTCTTCTCGGATTTTAATGTCTCCGGCGAGCCGGCGAAGTCACTTTTGAAATTGAAGAAGAAAGTCTCCTGTTTCCAATGAGACCAAGATGGCTGCGATTGCGCACGTAGAAAAAGAGCTACACGCCGCAATAAAAATGGTTGTTCTTGCTCGGAATTCAGCTCAGTGATGTTATAAATTGATATTGCAGCCAAAATACTCTTTCGCTAGATGTGAAACTTGGTGAATTAAAGGAATAGTAACTGTATGTACAGAAAATGTTATTTTCAAAAAATCTTTTTTTTTTCCCGCAATTTTTTTGCCTCAACACCCGTGCCCCCCCTTAACTGTACAGTCGAACCAATTTGTAGCAAACTCCATAGTTCCGCGAGAAGTGGTCTTATATTGGTACAGTGAAACCTTGTTAAACCATATTTGACCGGAGCTCGGAGAAAGTATGTACTAAACGGTAGTACTGCTTAACTGAAATAGCATGAGATCGCCCACTTACCTGTCAAAAACGGAACCCGGAGAGAGTGTGATGAAAGAGGGAAAAAAAACATGCAGTAACTGAAATAGCATGAGATCGCCCACTTTCCTGTCAAAAACGGAACCCGGAGAGAGTGTGATGAAAGAGGGAAAAAAAACATGCAGTAACTGAAATAGCATGAGATCGCCCACTTACCTGTCAAAAACGGAACTCAGAGAGAGTGTGAAGAAAGGGGGGAAAAAACATGCAGTATTTATTCATTTCGCGCGACAAAAGTCTTATGTTCGTTTGATGCCGCGGCGGTGTAGCAGCGACGACAGTGGCCTTGAACTTATTGAAGCTGCGAGCCAAGTTTTCACCCAGCCCCCTCTTCTCGGCAAACACTTGCATGGCGTTACATGTTCTCTGTGCACACAGGCGGTAGCACTGCAGAAGTCGTGAAGCACCTTTTTCATTGAGGGGTGCTGCCCTCGTCGCAGCAATTGCATTTGTGGGGCTGACGTAATGCACAGCTTCTGCCATTGTCGGGCCTCAATTGCCCGTGCTGTCGCTTTCCGTGTCCTCATCGCTGTCGCTAGTCGAACCTAGTAGCTGACATCTCTTCGTGATCGCAGCAGCGCTGCTGAGCAACTTCTTGGCATTCCAAATGCCACATACTGTAGTAAACAGTAAATCTCTGTCGCGTGCTAGCGCCAACTTCGTGTCAGGTTCAATAGCACGAACAATGTCTAATTTTTCTTCTGTGCTGAGCACCCAACGTCTTTATCTTCGACATGACTCGAGTCCTGCACAGCGCCACAATGCTCTCCGGCACGGCGCCGAAATGATGTTGACATTTATGTGGCTTCAAGCGCAAACGCACAGGGTGCTTGGAGGCTGTTCTGATTTCTGAGGCTTGTTGTTCTGCCGGGCCGCCCAATAAAGACAACCCACTGCCGTGTTTGTGCGACGAAAAGTAGGAACACTTCATGTTAACCTATATGTATGCAATAAGCTGGTACGGTTTATACGGATACAAAACACATTGTGTTCAATGGCCGCTGAGCCGGGGATTTGACTTTACTACTTTTAAAGCGAAACTACCCTCGCCAGGTATGGCCATTTTGAGCTGACAAGCGCAGAGCATACATCGCACGATAACGATCGTGTCTGCAAAGTATTACATCGCTACATGCTGCGGAGAGATCTTAAATTTCAAACCGAACACCGTGGCCGCCGCACTCCAAGCCGCTGCGCCTACGTAATCATTTCCGCAGTGCAACGTCGCTCATGTTGACATATGACTTCGAGAATTATTCAAGACATCTGTTATCTGTGCGATCTGTTGCATGAATTGAGGAATTGAAGTTTAGAGAACTATTAAAACGCACAAATGGAATGTATGCGTGTTTTTTGTTTTACTTCGCACCGAAGCATGAGAGATGTACTTCCGCCTCGTCTGCTTGTTCCCACGGTCGTGCGGTCACGTATGCAGGTACTGAAACTATGCCATTTTCTACCATGTTCCAGCGCGTGAGCACGCTTTGCGGTCCGTTTGTCCTGCCTCAGTATTCATGTAGTACTAAATTGTACTGCTAGTCATGTTTCCTTGTGCACAGCATGTAAAATCTTGCGCTGGGCGAACGAGACAACAGCTCGCATGTGACGCTGTTGGCGGAAGTGTGTAGTGATGAAAAAAAAAAAAAGCGAGGGGCCAAGAAAAAAATGTCAAGGGAACGTGTGGCACGCGATCCTTGAGGTCCGGTATGGGAGAACGCAGGGAAGGAATTCTGCTTGCGTAGGCTAGATGGGGCGAGTGAAGAGAGAGTCTTGCTTCCCAGTGAAGCCAGTCTGCTGAAATCATGTGTTCGTGGCACTGAAATATTTGTATCTCGGCTATTAATGAGCCAATTAGAAAAATTTTTGCGGCAAGATGCCTCCTAGAGGGCATGTAATAACTTCTAGCGTATAACCAAAATTTGTTATGGGGCCTGGTGAGGAGCCCTTTAAGCGGGTCTGGTTTAACAAGGTTTTATTGTAGTTCTTTACATATAGACAGCCTTCAAAACGCTCAAAAAATAACCACGCTCATGCTGGCTCGGCAGTTATGATTCGGCAGCATGTTGGTTTCAAAACCAAATTTTCATTGCCATTTTTGTTCTCGCTCCCAGCTGCTAATTTCCATTAGAGATATCTGTCTAAAATATGAAATGTGGCACCAAATAGCTGTTTTGAAACGGCGCCCAATTCCGATCACTTGTCATTCCGAAACTGTAAATGAAGCCACCACTTTTAAAGCACAGCTTTTAGGTGTTTGTTCCAGCCTTGAGCATTGGCATGCGTCGTCCTCCCTCGGGGTAACCGAGCGAAGCAGCGCAGCGAACGATGAAAGAGCGGAGTGCAGCAGTGGATGAAAGACGGCCAGAGCAAACTGAGCATGAGGAGGAAAGCAGAGAAAGCCACCTTGAAGCACCACCAGATGGCACTCACGTCTGGAGCGGGGTAGAGTTACTGTATATGCTACCGCAGGTAGCAGAGTTGCGCGTCTGTTTTATCACGCCGCTAGCGCCCCTATTGGCAGAGCGTCATCACGTGGTAGTCAAGCAACCGTGCATTGCGGCGAAGCAGATGCCCGGGCCAATTTTTGTATTTCCCGACGCCACCGCTGCAGCGAACTGGATTGACACAAGTTATCGCCAGTCAAATTCAAAGCGAATCCGGCCGATCTTGGCGTTCGCTGTTCGCGTGCGCACTAGCTGCGGAGAAACAACACAACGTGCGCAGCGCATCTCACAGTTGGTTCATCGCAGTGTCCGCGCAGTCCCATCGGAATGATATAATGACCGGGTGCTCTGCTCCCGTCTGCACGAATCGCTCTGAAAGCGAAAAAGCTTTTTATTCGATCCCATTCAAACCCATGCACCACACTGCTTTCACAGAACTGTCGTAAAAAATCCAGCTCACATTTTCAGGATAATGCACTGCTTTGGTTGCTGTTTCTGAACATAAAAAGGTTACACAACTAAGTATAGATATTTCATCTACTACTGCTTATGTGAAGCAGGATGCAAGAGGAATTAATGTCGTTATTTACCATACGGTAAGGGCCTTTACTGTGTTTTGCATTATTACCCATATTGTAGCTATGTCAATCCTGTGCGAGAAAAACTTTCACTACACTCCCACAGAAGGTTACTTTTCGAATCCCTGCAGTGAAAAGGCACATAATGAAGTGGCACTTGAAGGTGTGGCTGATATCCAGTGCCTGCTAGTAGGTGGGTACGTTTCTACAGCAAATTTAATGGGGTACCAGAGTCGAAATACTAATGGTTGGTCATTTATTCACCAGTAATATTTAAGACTGCCTACACGTTGAGAGCTTTGGCACATAAGCAGGTATGCCTATTGCAAAACCCAGTATCCAGTGTCCAGTGCAGCGCCGGATTATGGACCCAGTGCCGCGCGCTGGATGCTGGGGTGCTGGGCAGGCGTGGCGTACTGGGAGGCACTGGGTACTGGTGCAAAAAACAGCTCTAGCGCGTTAAATACGCAGTGCCTGGACACCGTATATATATATATTTTTGAGAACAGAAAGAGAGAGCATTTTGGCGCAATAAAAAAAACCAAAAAGCTCCGAGCAGGATTCGAACGTCGGACCTGCAAATCCCAAGCCCGGTACTTTACCACTACGCCACGCCAGAAGCCGAGCATCGGCGCATGATTTTCTACGTCAAGGACCAAGAAGCAGTTTTAGTTTCACAGAGAGAAGTCTCGCTCAGTCATGGTAGATGCGCTATCGCCCAGCAACTAAAGCTCACGCCTGTACCACAAAGAAAATTTAGCTGTCCATATTCAGTAGCTTGCTCGGAAGTGCCACAACACCGATTTTCACTTGCGATTGACATTTTAACTTCGAAAAAAGACCTAAATGAACCACTGACCCGGGAAGCTGTATGGGCTGTTATTACCGATTTGGATAGCCGTTTGTTGTTCTTCACGTGAAGGATATGCAAAGTTTTCTTAGTTCAGTGATGCCTTTCAGTCGACACGTCTGTCTATTCATATATCTTCGTCAGAGAAGGGCAGGCTAGGACTGTGATCCTTCGGCGACAGCACATATATACCTGTGTTCATGATGCGTCACATTGGCGCTCATCGCTACTTGTGCTGTTTGTGCGCTCATGCTACTTGTGTTTATTTAAGGACACTGATGCGAAAGCTGAAATATGGTGATTTATCCTTGTTAGACTTCTTGATTCCTGAGCCTAGACGCGCCGAGAGCGTGCAGATGGATTCGGCGGATACGCTTGGCATAAGCTTCGGTGGGGACCGATCTCGGCGCCTTTTCTTGACGATCTTATTCAGTCAGCTGTTTCGATGCACTTTCTTTGCGATTAGGCGGACAAGCAGTCCACAAGCGATGCAAAAGCGCCCACGGTCGATCGACAATACGGTAGGCAAGTCGCCTGCAAAAACAGAGTGCGGCTTCGCCGCATAGATTTGGTTGCTTGCCAGGCAAGATGGCGGACCTACGCGCAACTCTGCTACCTGTGGTAGCATATACAGTAACTCTAGAGCGGGGGAGCTTGTGATATAGTTTGTTGCGACACATTCGAACAGGCTCATTTTCATTTGACCTTACCGAGTCGCAGTTAGAATGCAGGCGAGAGCTTGTGCAGATAGCACGGGCTTGCAAGAGTGAGAGTGACGTACTGTCATGGCAATGCCCTCTTCCCTAATGCAACACCTGGCGCATTGCTGGGGCAGCAAGTGTTCCCTTACACACGCTCTGCTCCGTCAACACACACCCGTGTTGTGGCATTGCAGCCAGTGGGAATTAACCTACCATTTTGCAGCTACAGATATTGAATACCAGCTTTTTCGCTCAATGTGGCATTTTACACAGGCAAATACTCTGACCTATTTTCTTAGATAAAAGGTGTGTGTTAAATACAGCACATGGTGTTCTATGCATAAAGAGTTTAATACTACGGCATAACTACAATTTCGTTATATCAATGTTTAATTGCATTAACATGAGTGACTATGGCATTGTTTCCATGGTTTGCCCACACTGTCACTTAACCCAGGAATAGATCACATTTGTTTGCTATTAGTCGATGGAAAGGAATTAAAGGTACAAGATAATACAATCTATTACTTGTGAAAACCAGTTTTGAAAGCTCCCCATGCATCATTTAATACTGTTTCTATTTGCTCATAAGTGCCAATTGACTGCTCGCGATGGAACTACATTGCACAAAGTGCATGTTTCTGACCTTTGTAATGCACTCTTGGTATCTGCAGTGGGGGTGTCATTGTCGTCACTGCTCGTAAAGGGGTGCAACATTAAAAACCACGGTCAAGCATCGTTGGTGTTCCATCCGGCCATCTCTGCCCGGAACACCTGGTTTACCTCTGCTGGTACACAAGAAAGAAAATTAATATACAAATATACATCTACAAAGCAAATATTGATGTACAGTTTCTAAGGTAATTAACATTTCACTTCCATTGTTTAGGGCCGCAATGGAAAATAAATAGCACAATAAAAATTATTTGTAAAGCATGTTTAGATAGCCTAAGGAATGAGATAGCAAGCACATTTTTTCTGACCCTTAATATTTTAAAGCTCCATGAATACAAGCCCGCAAAGTATGGCAACCATTTAAGAGAAGTTGTAGCAAAATAATTTCCAAAGTGAAAACAAAGAAAAATTTGCTTGCTATACTGCATAGCGTATACATTAGGCTCCGTTCTGCAAAAAAAATTTAGCTCTATCTGTTCTTGGTGTTGAGATCTAAAGGCCTGAATATTACATGGAGCCAGAAATTTGTGTTTTGAGAAAGGTACAAAAAACAAACAGCATTAAATATGAGGGGACATGGCATCCAGAACAACCATTTTTGATACTCGGTCTAGACACATGAAACTTTCAGGACACATCCAATCTTGTGTGCTGCTTATAAGTATGCCATTAGATTTTTTCTGAGGTCAATAACAAAAAATAGTTACAATTCTTTTATTAAAAACTTGGGATGGGATCTCCAAAAAAAGTTACTGCAACAACGTAGCTAAAGTGAAGCAGGTATGTTCCTTGATGTTCAAAAACTGCAAGTTATCTTTTGGATGTTTGTATCTGTACTTTAGCCAAAGTTATGAAATTCTAAAGTTCCAGCTTTAAGAATGTGAATCTTTATTGGTGATTTCTACAGCACTTCAAAATATTTAAGTGTCCTAAGACACTATGTCACAGTTTTTGTGCACTCATACTCGCCTGAACTTAGGTAAAGAAAGAATAACGAGAATTGAATGAGTACAAGGAACACAGGGCTGATCCCAAAATTTGAAACTAGGTGGGGTCGGACCTAACTTTTTTGTTCTTTGATCTAGAGCAATGAAATTGCTCTAGATCAGTGTCTTAAATAAGGAAATGTGCAGTTTCATTACGCTACCTTCACTAGTTTTCAAGTTAGAAAAAGTTACATGTGTTCTGCTTGTGGAAAACCTGGCACTTCAACGAAACATGCCGGGGAGCTGCCTGCGGTCCTAATATTTGCTCAAAGGAGCACTGCGGGGTGCAACAGCTCCAAAACTTCTTTAACCACTTTATTATTTTTTACGCAGAACATCATGTTCACCTTAACTAACTGCACCAGAACTTTTCGTTCACAAATTAGCATGCAGAAGAAAAACTAAGCCCTCGGCAAGATATGGATCGAAATGATGCAGAATGCCCAGGATCAAAATTGGTCCAGGCATTCCCATGCTACCCTTTCCACAGACAATGCAGAATGCCCAAAACATACTTTTGAGAAAACGCCTCTCAAACTTACTGGAGCAGTTCACATCTTTGTGAACTGAGGATTGTAGTTTTTGCTGTCTTTGCTTACAGGTGGCTTTTTGGGTCTCTGCCCTTTGATTTCGTGCACACGAGACAATTTTCTGGCTCACTGACGGCCGACGCTCGATGTGCTGACGCGTGAAGTACCTAGCTGCGCAGTCCGAGGTGCCGAAGTGTGAAATGTCTAGTCACGGGCTCGAGGAGTCGACGCTTGATGTGCTTAGTTGCGCAGTCCAAGGTGCTGATGCACGAAATTACTAGCCGCGGGCTCGAGGATTCGACACTCGATGTGCTTAGTTGCGCAGTCCGAGGTGCTGAATCGCAAAGTACTTGGCTGCGCAGTCTGAGGTGCCAGTGTGCGAAATGCCTAGTCACGGGCTCGAGGAGTCGACGCTTGATGTGCCTAGTTGTGCAGTCCAAGATGCCAATGCACGAAATTACTAGCCGTGGGCTCGAGCATTCGACACTCGATGTGCTTAGTCGCACAGTCAGAGGTGACAACATGCGAAATGCCTAGTTGCAGGCTTGAGGAGTCAACACTTGATGTGCCTTGTTACGCAGTCCAAGGTGCCGACGCACGAAACGCCCAGACACGGGCTTGAGGAGTCGGAGCTCGATGTACTTAGTCGCGCAGTCGGAGGTGCCGATGCCCAAAATACTTAGGCGAGGGTCCGAGATGTCTGCGCGCGATGTGCTTAGTCACGAATTCTTTTAAAAAAATTACCGTAATTTTTCTAGGCTGACCGTGAAGTGAGAAAAAAATATTTTGCATTGATATATATGTAATCTTCATTCATGAATAACAATAATAAAAAAGGAAATAAACTTATAAGAGTTAAAAATTTGATGCATTGTTATACACATAGTTCAAGGTTTTGAACATGTGCACACGAAACTATTTGGCAAGACTCAAAGGTTCCTGCTCTTACACTAATATGTACGTGCATAGCGTAATCGAACTTGCGCAGGCGTGCCCAAAAAAACTGTGTGGTTGTGTGCCCGTAAAAAAATGCAAAACATGTGGCAAACTTCCGCTAATGTTCATCTTATTATCAGCCAGAGGCAATTAGTTTTTGGCAAGTGTAAAAAAAAACAAAAAGAAAACAAATCCAGAAACGCATGCACGACGGCATCCTTCCTATGCACCCCTGTGAGCACTAAACGTGCGAGAAATAAGCAGTCACTCTTTGAGAAATTAGTAGCGAGATAGCCATCAGTTTTGCAAGCCCAAGAAGCCGAAACCGCCCGCGGAACAAAACCCAAACCGCCGCCCGCCCGCGTGCGCCAATGTGCGAGTGATAGTATGCAGACGCGCGGGAGCAAACTAGCTCTAAAAGAAACCATGCTACGAAAACCAAGAAGGGAGCCGCAAGAAAAAAATTCCCTATATTCCCACATAGTAGCAGCACATGACAGAAAAGCAAAAGTTAGGAAATTGGTGTGCTTTTTAAATGTATAGGTGGCGCCCTAAATATCCAGCATTGACCATTTTTGGACTTGTTCACGGCACATTATATTTACGTCATTGACCCTCAAAGGGTTAAACATCAATACCTTACTAGGCCACCTTCCTTTTCTTTGCAGCAGCCGGATGCGACGGAGGAAAAAGGAAGAAAATGGTTCCAACAAAACAGTGAGCACTTGCATTTTGTTCATTGGTTTTTCTCTGCATGTGTGCATGCATCAGTCAATGCATATTTTGAAGTGTGCTTAGTTATCTGCCGAAATAATGAATTACATCTTATTACGGCACAGGACGGTAGCAATGGAGACAGTTGTAATTGTTTCTCTTATTTCTGTGCAGGACGGTAGTAATGCAGACACCAGCAAATCAAGGGAAGAAGCTGAAGCCCCAAAATTCGATCTGGAGGAAGCTGCCTTTCCACCTTTGCCTGGCTTCCTGGTATGTTAAGATGACTCTTGTTATGTCTGCGTATAGTGTGGCAATAATTATTTTTGTTCACTCATTACTGCTGTTTATTCGAATCTAGGCCAATAGTTCTAATAGTTGGCTCTCGTTACAACGGACCCTTATAATCAGACAAAGAACGTCTGTTTTATGCTAAGTCCGTAATATCCAAGGCACCTCAGTTACAAAACTTTTGTCGCAATCCCTCCCCCCTTATAAGTGACCTTCGTTGCATTAATAAAATAGGTAGAACAAACTAAGGCTGAAATGTGGTCTGTTGTATCCGAAAGTCTGTTGCATGCGGGTCCGTTGTAACGGGTGTAGACTGTAATCATGTACCAAACTCTAGGGTCGTCTTAGATTCAAGGATGTTAAAGAACGCACCAGTTTGTAATTGAAAATGATGTACAGTGGAACCCCGATTATACAACTTTCTCGGGACCGCGAAAAAACGTCATGCGTCTAAAAATTCTGCGTCTAAAAATGCGTCTAATTATGAAGTGCGCAATTCATTGATGCAATTTATTGCTTGCTGCCGCATCGCAACTTTCGTTTTACACAGGACGGCAGAGCATTTATAGAAGCAACTTACGATAACGAAGTGCGTCTACATCGCATCCAAGCCAGCAGCGGCTGCAGCAGCGTGAGCGACAAAATGTCAATTTCACTTGGTAGCTGGCGTTGAAGCAGTCTTGCCTCTCCCCTCCCCCCCCCCTTTTTTTTTTTTCGGTCTTCCTCACTTTCTCCAAATCATTGAGCTGGATTAGTAGTCCTGGAATGCCACATGAAGACCGGCTGCTGCCAAAAGCGCTTTCATCTGCTAAGCCTATTCTGCAGTCACGAGGGGGAGACTCCAGCGGAGTTCGGCACGGGTAGCAAACTGAAACTGAATTCTACATGGTTTCGTGCAGAGTTTCGCACGCCCAAGTAGACAACGGCGAAAATCCGCCAATGGCATGGCGATATTACAGTCACGTGCCTCAGTCAACGAATGGTATTTGACATTGAAACTACTTTTTCGCTGGCTTTTTCTTAATAGTCATTCAGCGCACAGAGTAGCGATGGTGCGAAAACTAAATGAGAAGAGTTGCCATTTCAAACAAGACCAAGACGGCTGCAATCGGAAACTTAGAACGGCAACTGCACGTCGCGGAAAAAGGTTCCTTTTTGCACGTTCGTCGGTAAAAATGCAGCTCAATGACGTGATATAAAACGCCATTACGACCAAAATATATGTCCAAGGTGCGTGAAAATGTTTGACATAATGCATCAGACACTGTAGAATTCAAAAATGATTTCAGAAAAGTGATTTTTCTGCAATTTTATTGGACCCGTGTCCCTTTTTAACCTAAGGAAGCATCTGGGTCATACATTTTCATCATTGCTTTGAGGCCTCTTAACTGGTGTGTGTGTGTGTGTGTGTGTGTGTGCGTGTGTGCGTGCGTGTGTGTGTGTGTGGTGCGTGCTTGACCGTAAGGTTTTGCTCTATGATGCATTCCCTATCTGAAATAATTTGTGCAGAACTGAATTTTTTTCCGTTTTCCCCACCAATTTTTTCATTATTGCGAGGTTCAAGTGTAATCAATTGGGGCTGTTATCTTACTTCAGGTTCCGTGTGCAAAGCACTATAGTTGGGTAAACATTTAGTTCCAAATAACTTGTGTTGGTGGTGGGCACTTTTTTCTTTCATCTAATTCTTGCCACAAATTTGTGTCTGATGCAGAAAGTCACTTATTGGAACAACTTAATTTCAGGAGGAGGAGTCGTTGGGCCAGGGAGCCGTGTCAGATGACAGCTCTTCGGCTCTAACGACACCCGCTGCAGCGACAGCCAACAGCAGGCTCTCTGACATCGTTCGTGGTGCTGCGCCTAGCCGCACACTAAGTAACAGCGCCGTCAGTTCCTCCTTACCAGCCGCCACCCCTATTCCCACATTGGCCACAAATGCAGCATCCTCGACCAAACCTCCAACACGCGACTGTAAAACGCAAACAGCGGAGTCTGCCCTGAGTCCTGCAGCGGCCACCGGCACTGCCAACTCAGGGTCAACCCTTGTCACCAAGGACAGTGCCACCCTGACCAATGGCAGTGACTTCCCAGCGACTATGCTGACTCCACCTGCATCTCCTGTGTCTCCAAACACTGCCATGTGAGTGATTGCTACCTATACAGTAAAATCTCGTCACTACGAACACCACATTAACACTTTTCAGAAATCTCCAGCTGACTTCTTATGGTTTCAGTGTAAAAATACTTCAGTATACGAATTTCACAATACGGAACACTTGAGAATAATGATCATTGTTCAGTTTCCATGTCATGTTAATGCCTCAATATAACTAACGTATTTGCTTCATTTTTAACGCACCCTCGATTGTAGCGCGCACCTCATTCTTTCATGCAGAAGTACAACTTTCTCTCATTTGGAAAAAACAGATTTACTGTCAATGCACTAAGGTTGCAATAAATAAAGTTGTAGTTTCGCACGAAAAGCGAAGCATTGATTACGTTAGCAAATTAGTAGGCAGCTATACGAAAAGTAAGGATAGTAGTTTTATTGGCCATTTAAACTTTTAAGAATTCGCTTGCTAGCTAAATTAACAAGCATGGTGCCACATGCACGCAAGCATGAACACTTCTCACTCAATGACCGCAGAAACATTTTAAATACTGGAGTGAGGAAGTGTGGTAGCAGGAGCAAGGGAATTGATCTTTGTATGGCCTCTTGCTTTGACTCGAACTAAGCCTAAGAACAGACGTGGTGCACCTAGATGCGTAGACTCTTGTCTTCGCTGCAGATCGCTTTCAATATAGGATTTGCGCTGTACATAGCAGCTGCCAGTATAGAACGCCTCTCCTGTTTGTGCCAGTCCCACACGCAAGTTTTGGGAACTCTGAACGCCCGTGATGTGAACCGATTTTTATCTGTCTCGCTACACATGATTACTTTCCTTTTATTAGCAGCATCGTGATGAACGAGGTGGCCATTTTGAAATGGCGATGGCGATATGGTAATGCAGATACAGGGTCGTACTCAATTCTAACACGCCCGCAATTTTTGGACCCATTTTATCGGGAAAAAACTTGCATTAGATTCGAATAAATACGGTAATATTCTTAAATCTGGGGATTACTAGGTTTTCGTGTATCTTTCATGGCAGCCGAAACAGTAGGCCAGGAGGCAACAAAGTGCAGAATGCGGACGCCACAATGCACGGGTTCGGGAAACTAGATTTTTATCTGTTCTGGAAGCAACAGTACATTGAGTTTTGTGAGTGCATGCTCCCCAAATGTATGTGTTGCCTAGCAACAGAGGCATGTCTCATCCTTCTTTCGCCCTTGTTCTTGCGCATGCCTCTTTCTTTCGTGCTTCTTTCTGCAGCCGTACTTTCTACACGCGTGAATAAATGTAACCTCCGTACTTTGCAATTTCCAGGGAGGGCATGTCGTTTACGGGTGCTTGCGCTTTGGTGTAGCTCAGGTGTCAGCCTCAAGTTAGACTGTTGCGGTGTCCAGAGCAAAGAATGCGAAAGCAAACAAACAAGAAACATTGCACTTTGGCATGGAGCTTCCTTTTTATCAGTTGTTTTCTCAACGTCTGCTTTGTGCATGCGTGGCTCACTGTGCTTCTGTGGTTGGGCAGCAGAATTTATAAAAAAAAAGGCAACAGCGCGGGCTGAGAGCCAACAGCAACAGTTTCGTGGATAGCTAAAACAGTGACAACTTATTAACTGATGGGTTGATGAACGGAGTGGTTAATTTGGGGGCTTTCACTATAACGACCTTTCAGAATAACAAACTATTTGACTGTACATTAAACCATGTTGAATGGCAAAAAAAAATATGTGTGTTTGTAGCTGCTTCATTAGAGGTATAAACAATGGCGTACATTTGCAGACTTACATTTATGAAGAAAGTCCCTGTAACCTACAGGCACTTGTCACCTACAGCATCAACAACCATTCGGCTGCAGGTCATGTATAGAGCCAGACTTCAATATAGCGAACCTTGGTTTAGGAAACATATTTTAATTGAAGATGCCTTAGTTCCTGCAATTTAGCGCAGTAACGTTGTTCTGTAGTTTCGACCTAACGAAGTCCAGAAGTATCACATGCACGTACATGGACCCTTTGGGATAAGTGAAGAAAAATTACTGGACAGTGCATGCAAATGCCTATGCCTTTTTATGTGCAAATGTTGTGAAAAGCATCAATCAGAGGGCAGAATGCACTGCTGTGCCGCCTGTCATCCTGTTGCACAAAGCTGCAGCTGCCATTCATGTTCATGGTTTCATAGATATGGTCCCAAACATGCCAGTGACCAGCCTGAGCAGGAAAACACTCACTGAAAGTGAACTTACTAGTTCCACGGCAAAAACAAAAGAAATGCTGATTGTCTTCAGGTCACCGCATGGTGTCATCATTGTTACGTATGTTTCAGTGATTGTGGCCTCGAGATTTACCACCGTGGAAAAGAAAATCCCAGTTTAGCAATTGGTGGGCCCTGGTGATAATGTGCATGCTCATGCGTATGTTGGTGTCCACTACTCATTGGTATGATCCGTGCAGAACTTTTGCTTTAAAGATTTCTCCTTCATGTGCGTGTACTTTTTGCTGCTGTATTGGCCGGCTTCCTTATGGTACTCTCTTCAATTACAAGTTGCCATCCACCAAGAATGTTTCAAGAGCCCTTGAAGTTTTGATACAGAAACATAAAACGCAGACACAAGATTTGTAGTTCACTTACATTTTCAGCTAAAGTGACTTCTTGATGCCGGGGTTCTTTTGTATAGATTGCGAAACCACAAGTCAATTCCAGGCAAGCAAGGTTTAAGGCAGAGGGTAGGGTACCTTAAATGCTTAGTGTTCTGTCATGCACATATTCTATTGCAGACATTTCTGGGTCCTCTGTTACTTTTTCGCAGCCCTTTTGCATTTTTCTCATCTCCGCATGCCGCACTGAGCCACAGGTATTGTATCGAAAGTAAGGTATGCGACCAACCTAGTTGGTGTTCATCTGTGATGTTTGACAGTGTAAACATAGACAAAGGATGCTGACAAAAACAAGCGCTACCTACAGCGCTTGTCTTAATTTTTTTTCCCCTTCATTTGTCTATGTTTGTGCTGTCAAACATCATTGGATTGGGAGGCGTAGAACACACTGCCACTTGCAATAACCAATTCCAAATGAGGAACACTTTCAGCAGTTATTACTAAGCAGGTTCCAAGCAGCAATGTTGAGTTGTTTTCTTACAGCAACAGTTCTAATATTTGAATTCATTGCTAGAAGTGGTGTTTTGGCAATTTGGAACCCCCTCTGGGCAACTCCAACATGTCTTAAGCTTTGTCCCTGTGCACCAAATAGTTAACATCTAACATGTTAAGGGGGACCCTCGAAAATTTTTTTTTCTTTGTCGATTTTGATAAAACTTGGTGAGTTTATGTATTTCGATGTGCTAGTTTTAAATATACCTGGAGTTTTCTTGCAGAGTAACTTTCCAGAAATTGAATAAATTCAGCTTTATTGCATAATTTGCTTGGAGGTGAGCTATCTACCAAACTGTAGATGGCATAATAAATATTGACATACGAAAATGATGTGAAACTAACAAAGAGTACAAATAAGCAAATACGGGGTTCTAACCCAATGTTTTTATCAAATGAGAAAATTGCAAACTTCAGCGAGAGAAATCTAACTGCTAAAAAAAGAATAATTTTGTTTAATTTTCTAATAAATTAAACATTATTTCGTTTATTTGCACTCTACACAGCTTTGCCATTCTGGGAAAAAAAAGAATTAGTGATAGCACAAGTAGAAGCAGAGATAATGCACCTCGAATGCATGGCAGCTTGGCCGTTGCCAGTCAACGACATAGAATGCAGTGCGAGTACGTTCACTTCAAAAGAAATACACATTTTCTGGCCCTCAATTCCCTGCGAGCTCCGTCTTGACACAACTTCACAGCAGATCTTGTGAACCACAGTCACTTTAGTAGCGAAACCGTAATCCTGATCACTCCGCACCAGCTACGCAGAACCACCGCAAGTGTTACACGAGAAAACGTCGAAGATTGTTCACTGTTGCAAGTCTGACAAAAACGTATGGAGTGGCGGGCTTCGTGACCGAGGCTCTTGCACTATCGGTGGTCGGATCTTCAACAAAATGGTCCCAAAGACTTGGGTCTCCCCCTTAATCTCCCACCAAGCATCCAGCAGTTCTCCATTTAGCGGCTGCTTTGTGGTATGTCCAGAGCCCATTGGACAGCTGGTACTTCAGATGTAACTCGCAGAGCCTTTACCAATTGCAGGCATGAAGGTGCTTCTCAGGAAGTGGAGGCCCCCGCAAGGGTTCAAAGCCCAGCACCCACTGAAGAGGCAATTGCCACTGCTGCCGCTCTTGTTGTGAACTCGTCTCCTGCTGCTTCAGCTACGACACCGCCCACGCCAACAGTATCGGCACCAGCAGTGACAGCAACGCCACAGCCTGTGTCTAATGCGGTAGGTGTCGTGCTGCCACCATTTGGTCGTTCACTACAACTTAGCAGCCGAGTTTTTATACAGTGATCATCTTATGCGTTATAAAGAAATGGTGGTTATTCCTCTCAAACATGCTAGAAAGCTCATGTACTTAATTTTAGGTGCCCAATGAAAGAGGCCCAGCCAGATCAAAGTAATCCTCCTCACAATCAGACCTGCACTTTTCATCTGTCATAACCCTAGTGCTACTTTGAGACATTAAAGCCACACTGAAGAAAAATATCAAGTCAAGCTAGATATTGGCAAGCATTGTGTGGCCTGTAACTACCAACATAGTTTATCATAAGAAGCCAACAACCATTGACCCCCTTTCTTCTTGTTTACCAACATAGTTGTTTGTTAATCCTGCTTTTCATGTAGGCATTGGTTATTTTAAATGGCTTTTCACTTGGCAACTATTGAGACTTGCTCAAATCAGTCAACTTGTTCATTTTAATTGTGTGCAGTTGCTTCACTTGTGGCAGTGCAAGTGTGTGTTGAAAAATCTAAATTAGACCTCAGAATGGACTGTGCATTGCTTGCAAGTGGCGCTGTAGTAGCACTTGAGCCATAATTGAGTTTAAGGACATTCGGTTCGAAGTCTTTGAAGTCTTGTCAAAGTCTTGACAAGTTTGAAGTCTTGTCAAATTTCTCTCTCTCTCTCTCTCTCACCTGCTTTCACGGATACTAGCACCAAAAGGACCGCAAAGTGAAAGCATAACTTTGACCAATGGGACACAAAGCTACCCTTTAATTCACGAGTTACTGCATCGCAGCTGCGATAAACGCAGCTGAAGCACACTAGTAGAAGCCTCAGCGCAGATATTTTTGCTTGCGTGGTGGCCTGATACTTGGGTCATTAGGCCATAAATAAGAATTTAAACATGGAAACACATGCGTAAAGGAGTGATGTACATTGGCTATTATGTGTTGGTCGAGACTTATAGATACAAAAGAACTGGCACTGAAACCCTGATTGTGTTGATAACTTGCCACAAATGTGCATGTCGGCTGTGGTTAGTAAGATCGTCTGTGGTGCCGATAAAAAGATTCGTTTGGATTCACCACAGCGCCAAGCTTGCCCAGTCACATGGTGTGAATTCCAAATGGAGCTGGATGCATTGGGGAGAACAACACATTTGTTTGCAAAGCATTTTGTACAAATAGTGGTTTGAATTATTGGAAGAACGCATGTAACACAAAATAATCGAAAATGGGAACAGATTTGAAAGTCTGCAACCGTGCCGGAGTCACATGGAGTCGCAGCTGTGGCGTGTTACATGTGATCGAAGCTTGCAGGAAGCAGAGTTGGTTAAACGAGTGGACACAGTTGGCACCCGGATGGAGGAAGGTGGTGACGAGCAGCGCCAGCCTCCCCTGTACTACAGTAAAACCTCGTTAAACCGTACCCGCCTAAACAGTAGTTTCGTTTTAAAAGTTGTAAAGTCAAATCCACGTCTCAGCAGCCATTGAACATAATGTGTTTTATATCTGCATAAACCGTATCAACTTATTTTGTACGCATCGGTTAACACATAGAGTTTCCACTTTTCGTCGCACATACACAGTGGAGTGTCGTCTCCATCGGGTCGCCCGGCAGAACAAGCCTCGGAAATCGGAACCATGGATCAGAACAACGGCCTCCAAGTGCCCTGTGCATTTGCGCATGAAGCCACATCAACATCATTTTGGCGCTGTGCCAGAGAATGTTGTGGCGTTGTGCAAACAAGGACTTGCGTCATGCCGAAGCTCGGATAAGAACGACGCCAGGTGCTCAGCATAGAAGAAAAATTACATCGTTCGTGCTATCGAATGTGACACGAAGAAGTCGGCGCTGGCACACAACAGGGATCTACTGTTGACTACGGTGTGCGGCATTTGGAATGCGAAGTTGCTCAGCAGCGCTGCTGTGACCGCGAAGAGATATCAGCCACGAGGTTCGACCTTTTGCCATCATTGTCTCTGTTGCCGAAGTGTCGCCTAGTGACAGTGATGAGGACGACACAGAAAGCGACAGCATGGGCGATTCAGGCCCGACAGTGGCAGAAGCTGTGCGTTACGTGAGCCTCATAAATGCAATCGCCGCGACGAGAACAGCACCCGGCAATGAAAAAGGCGCCCCGGGACTTCTGCAGCACTACTGCGCGCGTGCACGGAGAATACGTAACACCAACGAGGAATCTGCCACGCCAGTGTTTGCCGAGAAAAGGGGGCTGGCTGAAAAGCTGGCACGCAGCTTCAGTAAGTTCAGTAAGCGCCACTTTTCCATTCGCGGCGGCACCCTCAGAACAGCGACACTTGCCCGGAATATCGGTAGTTCATGGAAGAGCCAACACCGCTCGCAGGTTTTTCTTGGCCTGTTGCGTTTAGCGTTCTCTATAGTTTGACGAAAGGCATTGGTTTGTCGCGTTCTACTTGATTGCCGGCTACGTGCTACTTCTATGCTTCCTCAGTCATGAGTGCTCCAGGACCACTAATCATTCGGCACTCGTTCACAGCAGCATTCAAGAGGGCTGCCATCCTTTACGTTAAAGAAACAAATCACTGCGCAGCAGGCTGCAAGTTCGATGTTTCTGAACGGGTGGTGCGAGAGGCGACTGCAGCAAAGTGAAATTTTCACCTGTGACAGCAAGTGAGGAATTTCACACGTGCTGAAGTATGGATGCTTTTCAGAGCTGTAGGCTAAGCTTACGGCGTACGTCGCTGAAATGCGTGATCGGTCCCTGCCACTGAAGTGTGGCATACCGTATTTACACGATTGTAAGTCGACTCGAATGTAAGTCGACCCCCCCATATCGCTTGACCGGAAAAAAAAAAAAAATCCCGAGGGCGCATTCAATAACGAAAATTTATTAGTAGCCGACATGGTCACTGGACTACTCGTCTTCACTAGTGCTGCCATCGTCATCGTTGCTGCGGTCCCACAGCGCGTCGTGGTCCAGTGAAATTTCAAATTTGGCAAACGACCGCACCAGGACATCTTGCAGAACAGCAGCCCACGCCAAATGCACCCAACCACACGCAGCCGTCAGGGAGGCTCTTTTGACAGGTCCGGTTGGCGTAATTTCGCAGTCTTCTGCCGCCAGCCACTCTTTGTACTCACGGCGGAGCAGAACCATAAAATTAAGGCGAAGGTCCGGGCTTGTTTCATGACCACGTCGCACTTCAATGGCAGGGACCGATCACGCATTTCAGCGACGTACGCCGCAAGCTTAGCCTACAGCTCCGGAAAGCGTCCAGATTTCGGCACGTGGGAAATTTCTCACTTGCCGCCACAGGGTGAAAATTTCGCTTCGCTGCAGTCGCCACTCTCGCACCACCCGTTTAGAAACATCGAAATTGCGGCTCCGCTGCGCAGTGATTTGTTTCTTCGGCGTAAAGGATGGCAGCTCTCTTGAACGCTGCTGTGAACGAGTGCCGAAAGATTAGTGGGCCTGCAGCACTCATGACGACTGGGGAAGCATAGAAGTAGCACGTAGCCGGCAGTCAAGTGGAGCGCGTCAAGAAGTTGGTCAAACCGATACCAATGCCATTGCCTTTAAACAGAGAAAGAGAAACCCGCGAGCGGTGTCTGCTCTTCCATGAACTACCGATACTCCCCGCAAGCGCCGCCGTTCTGAGGGTGCCGCCGCAAATGGGAACAGCGGCGCTTCATCAACTATCGACACCCCCCCATGAGTGTTGCATGCACTGTAAGACTTTCTAAAATGTTGAAAAACCCTTCCGAAAAGCGAACAAACACGCGGGATAGCGAAAAGATACGGGTAGGGCCATAGAGCAAACATAAAATTGTAACTACGTTGTAGCTTTCGTTGGTATCGCTTTTTTTTTGGCGGGCCATGTTTTGGTTTCGATTGTAAGTCGACCCCCCAACTTCAGACTTTCAAATTTTAAAAAAGGGGTCGACTTACAATCGTGTAAATACGGTAGTCATGAAACAAGCCCGGAGCTTCGCCTTTTAAGGACCTGCTCCGCCATGAGTACGAGTGGCTGGCGGCAGAAGACCACAATTATTCCAAGCGGACCCAACAAACGAGCCTTCGTGACATTTGTGTGTGGTTGGTTGCGTTCGGCGTGGGCTGCTGTTCCACAAGATGTCGTGGTGCGGTCGTTTGGCAAATGTGAAATTTCGCTGGACGGTGGCAGCACTAGTGAAGACGAGTAGTCCAGTGACCACATCAGCTACTAATAAATTTTCGTTATCGAATGCGCCCTCGGGTATGCTCTCTCTCTCCATCCCCCCCCCCCTTTTTTTCCCCCTGTGACGCAATATGGGGGGTCGACTTACAATGGTGTAAATACTGTATATACCTCTAAAAAGCTTGTCAAACATTAGGCGCACTGAAATAGTCAATAATCTGCACTTCCTTTCAAAAGAGTTTCAGGTTCACAATTGTGGTGTGCGTCACGTCCAGCTTCTGCGTGAACACTGGCGGCAATAATTAAGCTTGCATGAAATCAACTTGATTTGATCGAGGGCAGTGTCAAAGACAGACCTTTGTTAATCTCGTCACCTCCATTGCACACCACAACGCTGCCATTTGTCGCAACAACGATCACCTTGTTGGATTCTTCGCAGAACAACGCAATGCTGCCATTTGTCGCAGGAACGATCACCTCGTTGGATTCTTCGCAGAACAAT
The DNA here is from genome assembly GCF_050947875.1 of Dermacentor variabilis. NCBI lineage: Eukaryota > Metazoa > Arthropoda > Arachnida > Ixodida > Ixodidae > Dermacentor > Dermacentor variabilis. The sequence goes on from NC_134569.1 coordinate 30,218,214, forward strand.
CTGCTCTCAAACTCCTTCTTCGAAGCACCGCCTGTTTCATCGTCAGTACTGACATGCTCCCAGAGCTTGGTAATATCAGCGGCTTTTACTGTGTTGGTTTCACTATCATGGGGAGTTTCACCCTGGTGCACAAAGCCCACCTTTTTCATTGATTGGCATGACCCCTGGTTGCAGCTGTCGTGATTGCAGCGCTCCTGCACAAGCTCATGCTTCCTTGAGGCTCGAAAAATTTTCAGCGTCATCTCAAGAGACGTCACTTTATGCTTTGTCGGCACCACCATCTTCTACTAACAGGGCTGTTGGTGCTCTTTCTGGGCTCACTGAGTGAGTGTAGAAAGGCCAGGCTCTGCTTCATTTTTTGCTATTTTTCCCCTCCGCTCGCTTCACGCATAGAGCACAATTCCATAACATTAGGGAGTATGATCATGTGTGATGCGGACACGAAGCATCTGGCATCATCTTGTTGCACAGTGCAACAATTCGCAATGCTCTCAGTCGCTTTTGCAATTGGCACGTGATCAGGACACACTGTGCAGTAATGGTGGCAGATATGAACTCGCATAGACTTGTGCCACGTCTCGACATCGTTCGTTTGAGAGGGACTTAGCGACACAAATGTGAAAGTTATTCTGCATCGGAAACGTCGACCGGAAGGCAAAATTTTGATCGTTACATCCGGTATGGAATAAAAAATCTCTCTCTTTCTTTCTTTCTTTTTTTTTTCTTTTTTAGTGGCTCAAGTGCTTCTAGCCAATGAGGCGATCGTCGCGAACGTGCTTGCATCGGATAGCGACAGTGAGCGCCACGACGGCAGCGCTGACACGGTAGGACAGGCTGCCTCAACGTTGTCCCTGCGGGAGGTCCTGTAGGTGATTCAGTCCCTCATGGGCTTGTTTTCGCGAGGGCCCTTCCACTTCACTAAGTGGAGCATCTGGATGCCTTGGAGAAGGATGTCGGCAAGCTTCACATAAAGCAAGCAAGGCTGACGGACATGCATTTTTTTGTGCAAGCCAGCGGGAAGTACATGGCGAGATGCTTGTGGCCGTCACTTCCCAGCATTTCTTCTGGTCTTCTCAGGCTGAGATACTGCCAAGGCCACGTTCCCGCATTCTTTAAAGACCCCTTTTGGGGCCACCAAAGCAATGCCTCGGCAGAGCTCGTATGTCACTTGCCGCCTGTGACACCTGTGTGCATTTGTTACAGCAGTGCCATTCTTCAACGCCGACAGCCACCGCTTGTTAACAACATGTGATCGAAGCATGCAGGAAGAAGAAGAGTTAAACAGTTCGAGTCACCATAATCGGAAGCCAGATGGAGGAAGGTAGCGGAGAGAACTGGCCTCTCCACCATTATTGTTTACTCAGTACAGCTATGCCATCCCTTAGATTTTTTTCGTGCAACTCTGTTATAACAATGGAATTCTTTTGGCACTTTAATATTGTTACAAGTGGGTTTGACTATATTTTTATAAGTGAACTGCACTGTATATTTGCGTAATGAACACACTCTTTTTGCTCAAAACACAAGCAAAGTTTGGGGATGCGTTATAATGCAAGGTAAATTTCATGGGAACCTTTTCAAAATAGCAACAATTAAAAATTAAGACTTTAATGATTCGGAAAATGCATGATTGCAAGAGATTTCATTGGGGAGACAGGCAGCTCGTGCTTACATGTTTGTGTTGACATAGTTGGTGTCAGTCACCAGTCTGAATGTGCCATTATGTAGACAAATAGGCTCCCACCCTCTTGATGACCGTGTAGTACAGTTCTGCTGATGTCCTACCTGTGCCTCTGTATCATCGTGCATGGAGAGAACCATTTCCTGTTGGGCAAAGTTCTGTGGTATTTAGTAAAGATTGCAATATTGGCATTATGTACACAATGCACATCTGATAGGAAATTGGTTTAGAGTATCAGCTGGTTTGGGCCCTTTCTCTTCTCTCGGCTTCTTTGAAGGCTCTCAGGTGTAGACCATCAGCTCCATCGATTCTAAATGAATTCTCCTTGCAGGTACCACAGAAGGCAGCAGCAGCTGCCGAAGAAGGAGGTCGCAAGCTGACCTATTCGGAGGTGGCAGCTATGGCCAAAAGCCGAGCAGCCACGCAAGCCACACCAGAGCAGCCCAAGGAGGGCACAAAGTCGGGCCTCCGAAACTCAGGTGGGCACCTTGCAGCTGCATTTCGTTTGCAGGCCACGTTAGTTCCATTGTTGCGACTACTAGTTAAAGGCCTACTGCAGAAAAGTTTCTCTTCACATCGATTGGTGATTAATGAGTAGCATAGACAGTTAAAACTCGATATAACTAAGTATATAACTTTCATAACCGCTTGGCCATAGAATGCCATGTAATTAGAACCTCAATAGAGAGGTGTTCTTGTATGCGATTTCAATGTAATAAAATTTGCTTCCGCATCAAAGCAATGCCGACACAATAAATCGAAACGTCTTCTGCAGATGGAGATGGTCACATGGTTGAATTGCAAGTGGCTACTTGCAAACGCACCTATCAAAGCGCGCTCACAGTGCGACATGGCACGTGTTGTGTTATCTATTGCGCACCTTGGCCATGGCTGCCCGCGGCTGTAAGTGCGGCGAGCGCATACGCAGCCGCGTACGCTGCTTTAGAGGTAACCTGCAGCATGTGTAGAGTGGGTGTGCCGAGACGGCGCGGCATCATGTAAACTGTCTTCCCGTGTGTTTAGTATTTAAGGTTGCTTCATCTCGAGTTTTGGTGACCCGTTGCAGCGTGAGGCAGACGAAGCATTCGCTCCGTGCTGCTGGTGCTTCTCATGATAGCGTCGTCCCAGTGCGGGCGATGTGGGCGTTTTCCCGTTATGTGATGCAGAGCGCTTATTGGCCAGAGCAGCATGTTCAAATCCCGCAGGCGGTGGCGGCAGCTGCTCCCTTTGATGCTGCACCCGCTTCGCTGTTGCCCCTTGCTCCGTCCGCCTCAACAGACGCCTGCTTGCGAGCTGCTCATTGCCTTGCGCTGTTTTAAATTACTTTTGCTCCCCCCCCTAGGCCCGGTAGTTCTTTGCTTGCATGCGATGCCGGCAATGAAGCCCAAGACAGTGCAGATGTTCGATGTGCGGAAGCACAATATGCGACTTGTACGAGCATCGAACTTCTGATTTTCAGCAGCAGAACTGTGCTGTCGGCTGTCCGACACGTGGAAAATCCGACACATGGAGTGTGCCTGGAGCCTCAAGAGCTAATTAGAAGCTCCGTAGGAGCTTTGTAATAAAAAACACATGTGTTCGCGGGAGCTTTGTAATAAAAAACGTGTTCAACTTTAAGGGGGGGGGGGCTACCTTTGGATAACAACTTTTTTGTTTGAGATATCGTAATTAAATTTTCAGGATAGACTCGTACCAAAAGCATTAGTAGAACTACAAAATTTCATGCAGTTACGTTCACTGGTTCTCAAGTTACAGCAATATGTCAGAATGGTGCACGTGGTTTTCTCATTCCAGGCCTGGAAAATTTTCAAAAGGTGCTGCAACTGGGAAATTCACTACGATGATTCCCAAGTGGATACCTCAGGGCAAGACAGAGCTCTTTATTTAAATTTCTGAAAAATTTTAGCAGACCACCGAATTTAGGGTTGCTGATTAAGATTTTATCAAATTTTGATTCAATATCACAAATCACGGACACAATATACAGTGGAACCCCGTTCATACGTTTTTCACGGGACTGGGAGAAAAAACGCAACAGTGAGGAAAGCTCCGAAAATGAATGAAAAAAGTGCAGCTTCAACTATAGACAATTTATTTCCACAGAGTGCACTTAGGACTTTAAAAAGTATAGATTGGTGGCTTGCCGTTTCTTTCGCTCGCTAGAAATCACCACACGTTTCTCAATAGCCTGGAAGGCCGCATTGCTGTCAGCATCGCTGTGAGGTGCGACGTAACTGCGGAGGGGGTCCAGAGCCGCAACGGCTTCTCCAAAGCTAGGATTTGTCAACTCCCCGGCATCATGCGGCTCGTGCTCCTCGTCGTCACGGCAATGGCAACGGACGAAGGAATATCCACGGGAAATTTTGCCCTCTTTGGCGTAGTCATGCTAACGTGCTAACGATTATTTAGTATTGGTGCGGAGCGCACGCGGCGCGACGTGGTTTCGCGAGAAACGTAAACAAGAGAGGAGAGCTGGCCCGATAGGTGGAGCAACGCCATGAGCAACGCCAACTTCCGGCTTCACTTTAGCTTCACAAAGAGTGACGTCAGGGCCTCTCCCGAGTTTCCTTCCTCCGTGAGTCGACCCGTCCAAAAACCACGCAGTGACCGTAATCACAGTGATGATAGGGAGAGCATTTTTCACGAATGGCCGCTTAGTGGCGGCCTCTCGAACTGGCGTGCGGCTTCTTGCAGCCAGTTCTATAGCCAAGCCCGGCCAAGCCTGGCCACAACTTGTCAAAAGCCAAAATGGCGGTTGGAGCGCGTTGCCTACTTTAGCCCAGGCGGGTTCGGGGTGCTAAGTTGCGACGTATCATGCGGGAACGTTTTCAAAGCTACTACGTAACAGCGGGGTTCCTTATACATTGGATCCTATGGAAGCTATGCCGCGACCGGATGAAAACGACATAGCAGCCGGGAAAACGCAGCAGTGAGGAACGTAACAGCGGGGTTCTACTGTATATATAAAAAAAATGGGCTTGTCTTGCCCTCATATTTATTCAGATACACAATAAAAAAAGAATACTTCTGGAAATCTGATGAGCGGTTACAGAGATATGGCTGGAACAAGCAGCCTCAGCAACCAAAAAGTCATTTTGACAAAATGAGCTTTGAAAGTTTTGAGTACATACATTGGTCTAAAATGACCCTAAAGCGTAACTGGAGATGTCCTCGTTTTTTTGCCGCCTTTCCACCTTCTCTTGCGATCACTTCTTGGCCTTTTTCAAGCGCAGAGAATCTCTCGGCTGCCTGTTGAATGGCCAGGTGGACAGGTGTTAGCCCCACTGATCTAGCTCTTGGGTGGCACCGTGGCAGCCAGCATTATATCTTAAAACTGCCTCATGCAGTGCTCTCTCTACGGCAATCAGCAATGCATGCTGCTCTTCGCGCGTCAGGGACCACAGCACGGAGTGAAATGGTTCTGGTGCGTTCTGTGTCTTTGTTCCCAGGCAGCGTTGCAGACGAGAAGCTTGTGAGAGGCGCTCATAAACAGGTAGCACTGCTTCTGCAACATAGCCTGAAAGATTGCACCGATGCTTTGGAGGTGGCACACCATCACTCTTGCTAGCATTATCATGACACCACGAGTCTGGACCCTCAGGGCACAAGTCGTGGTGAGGATCCTAGTCTGTCTATGTCACGGGGCGGTACGATGCCATCACTGCATGCTGCATTACAGCCACATCGTTAGAATTGTTCTATAGGGCCCAGCCATAATAATCAATCAACTTGTCGACGAGGGCCTTTGTCAACCTGCCCTTCCCTCCTAAAGCCTTGTCACTTTTATGCACAAGGTTGTGCAGTGCTGTCCTCGTTCTCTTCTGGGCGTAGTTCAGGCATTCCTCTTTCGAAAGGGGGACCAGTCCATAAACATTTTCTTGCACAAGGGCATAGAAGGTGGCACCATCTCCGTCAGACACAAGCGTTGTGTAACGGAGGTTGTGCTTCGGCATTGAATGTGAGAAAAGGATGACAGCTGCCTCAACCTCCATCTTCCTACCAGCTTGCGTAGCCTGGGTCTCCAGGCCTTGGTCCTACTTCGCAACCAAGGCACTGGTTCGATAAAACAATGGCATCCAAGATGAGGCCCGTATGATATTCAATTATTGCACCAACTCCAATATGGGACGTGTGGCCACGCTTGTGCCATGTTTCATCAAAGATTACTGCGATATCCCTGCTGAAATATGGATCCATTTTTTTGTAGGTGGTTTTCACAGCAGAAGCAGATTCTGCATAGAACTTGTATATGCACAGTGTCTGTGATTCCCTGAATTTCTTCAAGGGCTTTTGAAGTCTTATGATGCAGGCCACGATGGGACACATTCATCGCTGCCCAAAAGTAATTGAGGGCTGTTTGTCATTTCCCTATCTGTTTTGTTCCCGCAATGGCTCTTATATGCACGTCAAAGGTCATTCTGCGAGCTTGCAACTACTCCACAATGTAAACATAGCAGCTCGAGCTTTGTTGCAAGTCCAAGTTGGGTGCCTCCTTGAACCTTCATCCCAGTCGCGAAGCACCGCTGGCACAGGGTCCCGGATAGCAGCTCGCCTAGGGCACCCATTTGCACAAGGATAAATGTTTCGCCTTCACTTGTAGCAGTAGCAGCTTCAGGATCTCGCACCATTGCTTGAAATTTTCGGTTCATCGCTGACATAGCGCCAAGTCCTCGTTGCACAGCAGCGCATTTTTTTATCCACTGCCTCTTTGTCCTCACAAGCCAGGAAACATGTTTTCAAGTAATCATACTCATTCCGAAGCCAGGCAGACTCTCCAGCTTAGAAAATATGAGACCAATCTCACTGACCTCATGCCCAGGCAAGCTTCTGGAACATGTCATTCTGAACTGGCTTCAACCTTACCTAGAATCCAGCGACCTCTTTCCCGAAACAATGTTCGGGTTCCGGCCCCACCTTTCTACCCACGACATCCTTCTTCAGCTGAAGGAACAAGTCCTTGAACACATCTCACCGCACAACACCGGAGCGATTTTAGCACTCGATCTCAAAGGCGCTTTTGACAATGTGGCTCACCATACCATCCTTACAAACCTAAGCCTCACGAACTGTGGTCGTAATACTTACAATTATATACGCGCCTTTCTAAGCAACCGCATGGCCACAATAGGCATTGGCTCACTCAGAACCCCGACGTTACCTACTCGCAACAAAGGAACCCCACAAGGTGCCGTTCTATCACCCACCCTTTTCAATATTGCTATGATGAAATTACCTGAGAAACTCAACGCAATACCAGGAATCAGGCATGCAATATACGCCGATGACATCACTATCTGGACCACCACTGGCTCCGAAGGAGAGAAACAAGACGCCCTTCAACAAGCGACCGACGCCGTCCAGCAATATGCAAAAACAAGTGGTCTCCGGTGCTCCCCCGAGAAGTCAGAACTATTAGTCGTTCGACAGAAATCACGAAGAAAACTCGCTGAACTACCCCAAATCACACTCACCCTCGACGACAAAGAAATACCCACAGTAAACCGCGTCCGCATTCTCGGACTCCACATACAACAGGACGGCGGAGGCGCATACACCATCCAACGTCTCAAGCAGACCACCTTCCAAATCATGCGAATGGTCAGCCGTATCACCACCAAACAATACGGACTGAAAGAAGACGACATAATACTGCTCGTCCGGGCCCTGATAATCAGCCGCATTGCCTACGCTGCCCCGTACTTGCCCCTCACTCCCAAGGAACTTGATCAATTAGACGTACTTCTTCGGAAAGCCTACAAGCAAGCGCTCGGCCTACCACCAGGAACAGCGACACTCAAGCTTGAAGCCCTAGGAGTCCATAATACTATAAGAGAAATTATAGACGCCCACCTCACAAGCCAACGAGAACGACTAGCCCTCACACCAACAGGAAGGACAGTCCTAGCGCGCCTAGGCTACCCCACACACGGCAAAGGCCACGAACAAGCAATTCATCTGGCCCCCAACTTCTGGGAACACATCAAGGTAGCCCCTATCCCCAGAAGCATGCACCCGGAACATCATGCCGATCGTCGCCAAGCTCGCGCAAGAACTCTACAGACAAAATATGGCAGTCTCCCCACCACACTATACACAGATGCCGCGCAGTACCCCCAAAAGGCAGCCATGACGGCCAGCGTTGTCGACTGTAACCTACAAGAGGTGGTCTCGATGACGGTCCGCACTGCCAGCGCCCTCGTAGCGGAGGAGACAGCCATCGCCTTGGCCATCACCTCTAGTCCGACCAACAAGTACGTCACAATCATTACTGACTCCCAGGCAGCTTGCCGTAGCTACACGAGAGGCAGAATATCTTATCAGCGTGCGCACGCTGTAGCCCGAGCTCATGCCTCCCGGGCGCCACAAGAGAGGGATACGGCCGCCTCCATGGAGCCCGTACCTTTACAATACAACGCCATACTACAACACCACAGATTGAACAGACAATACCCGCCTCCACACAAGACCCTCTCACGTGAAGACGCCGTAACATGGCGACAACTACAAACCAACACATACCCCCATCTAAGCAGACTACACGCAATACACCCTACACTATATTCATACAAATGTCCCCTTTGTAATGATTACGCCTCCCTATATCACACCACATGGGCGTGCCCCAACGTGAAGGCGGCCCCGCAAATACCCAACCCCACACCCGAGCAGTGGGAGGCCGTGCTGACTAGTTCGGACCCTCGTAACCAGCAGCAACTGGTGCGGCGGGCCCGGGAGACAGCAAGAGCCGCAGGAGCCCTGGACCAAGGGCGCCTCCCGCACAAGCAGAAAGACACCTGCTTGTCCTTTCTTTTTAATAAATGTTTCTCCTCCTCCTCCTCAAGTGCACAGTGGACGACGCGATCGCACTGTCCAAGGCAGATGAAAGAGAGGATGGGGAAGCCGCTGTCGATGAGCACGAGACGCCAAGTGCACTCGTCACGACAAATTCTTGCGCCGGTGGAGCAGGAGTCGGGTTGCTAGAAGCGTCGACACAACCTCGCTCTTACGTAGATGAAGCAGCAGCTGCCCCACAGGAGCCATCGGTGCAGCATTTTGCTGGGGCACACAGTAACAATGTAACAATGCGTCATTATTCATTGGTCTGCGACCGCTAAAGCACCATCTGCCCATGGCCTCTACCCCACTCCGTCTGAGCTACAGGTCGCTTCGCTCTTCTTGGCAGGAGCCTTCCTTGTCAGGCATGGGGGTGAAGCATAGCACAAAAGAACAAGTGCAGCCAATGTCAAATGAAGAGAGAATAGCCTGCCAACCTGTAAAAAAGAAATTCCCACAAGATTTGAACTTGCGACCCCAAAATTGCAATCCCGACGCTTTTTCGTGGCACCATGAAACCAGACTGGTGAGTTCACTATTACAAAGATTCTGGATCAGCTATTGTTACCTGTCAATATAGTGTCCTGGCTATGGTGAAGGGCCCCCGCACTATAGTCAGTTCCAAAAAGTAAAACTGTATTGATGCAGGGGAGAGCATTAGCATTGGACCAGCTTTTGCAAACCTTTTCTTGTTCATTAGTGAGCACCAAGGTTACATGCTGCAACTAACCCATAGCACTGAAGGCACTAGCAGCCGCTCCAACTTGACACCTTCTTGGATCTGGGTTTTGTAGTTCTGTGTTAAGTTTAAAGGGGCAAGGAAGGGCTTTATTCTGCATGATAGATCGGCACGTGGTGCAGTCTCCTGGCAGAGGTGAAAGGAGTCACTCCTTTGTGTGAACTATCCAGTCAGCACTTCTGTGGTAATGCTGTAGTCATCAGTTATGATCCCATTTGGGATTGAAAAGTGCATCTCTTGCAATCCCACATGCAGGTGCTTAGTGAATATCTTTAGTTTGTGGAAGGAAAGCTGTGCCTCTACGATATGCTGATAAATTGGCTAATCAATCCAAGAAAAAGGGTTAACCAACAGCCCTGACCATTCTCTGCAGGTCATGGCCAGCGACCAGAGCAGGCAGCTGTGGGTCAGCCACAGAGGGGCCCTGGCCGGAGGATGGAGCCACGTGCCCACTCGCGTGACCGCCGGTCTTCAGCTGCTGGCTCTCACAGGCACCGCAGCCCACCCACTGAAGATGCCCACTAAGGGCCTGGCCTACTGTGCAGCACTTGATGTGGCCAACGCTGCCACAATAGCGCTTGTCCCAGCCATGAGAGGTGCCGAGGACATCTTTTGCCAAAACGGCCCCAGCAGGAGGTGGTGACCCCGGGGGGGGGTCTTGTGCTGTGCTAGTGACGACAGTATTTGTTAGTTTATCGACTCTTTGTCTCTCCATTCACATTGCGTGCACACACCTGGCCGCCTCCTGCCTGTAACCTCCTGGTCGGCCCGGATGCCAGAACATTGCTCCTCGCTGAGACTTTCCGTGTCCGCAGGGGAAAAACACTTTTGTTCCTGTTGCAAAATGTTGCTAATGGTGTGCTTGGAAGCCGTGGGTGGCAGCACCACCAGGCTTTCCCAAGAGGAAGGCACAAACGGCCTTGCTTGCTGCTGGCCAATATGCAAGGGTGGCAGGTGACAGACCACAACACCTTCCACCCACCTGACACGGGCTCTGCCGCAGCCACTAAGACAACAACATACGTGCTACAAGACGACGCGTGCCCGGCAGTGGCCGTTCAGCGAAGGACTGTGCTGTCCGAGGCCACAGCCGATTTCTCAAAGGGGCTGCCCAGGGCAGGGCTGCAGTGGTGACACACAGCACTAGCACTTTAGAAAGGGCCTGCCCTGCCCTCACTGGGCATTTTTTTTTTCTTTCTTTTTGTGATCACAGAAGAGACCCGAAACGATGGCAAGCCGGCCATTGGTGTTCTCCAGCACTGTTCTTGTAGGAGTGTTACTACCATTCAAAACAAAGGAGTGGATAGTTTTTTTATTATTTGTTTTATTTTTTTCTACTACTTCTTTATATGTTATTGTCTGTGTTTGTATAATCTCTGAAAGCCAATTGTTACGAACAACATCCAGATGCACCTAGATGTTCCAAACTGGGGGTGCATGCTGACACAGCTAAGCGGGCTGTGTTGCACCTTTGAGGCGGACTGCCCATTGAGTGCATCTCACATGCTTCCTGTTTTTTTCCTGGCGGTCTTCCGTCTCTGTGTGAGCTTGTCCCTGGGAGTTTTCTGTTGTCAAAGATGTGTTTACTGGCAACCTTGGTGCAAAGTACTGCGCCCATTATTTTTGGTCTTTTTGTATAAAACTGTCAGCTTCCCAAGTTCTCTGTAACACGATGTTGCCACGGCTGGTGTCGCAGTGCATGTTTAGCTTGCACGATGTCGCCCAATGTTGCAGGTCACTAAAGCACTAAAGCCTGCCATGAAAATTAAAAGCAAAAAAAAGACCGGCTAAAGAAAATGAAAAAAAAAAATGCCTGCCATGTAGGTTTTTGATTTTGCTACAGCTTACCGTGACAAGTTTGCACATACAGAATTCAGCGTGTTATGAGACTAGGGTCTGAGTAAAGACTAGTGTTGAGAGAATGTGTGTAGTGCAATTCTCAGAACGAGTGGAGCGCGCTCTGTCAGATGGTTGTTTTGGGAAGCTTGCACATGCACTGTCGGCCAGCCCTCTGATCCTGTGACAGTAGACGGGCTGGGCTTTTCCTTTTTTTCTCTCTATTCCTCCCTATTGCCGTTTTTCTTTTTCTTGCAGGTATGAACGTGTGTTTCTCTCACCTTAAATTTGTGAGGAGGTCCACAAACAAGTAAAGCAAGCATACTGCAAATTTCTTTTTAATAGAAGTAATGTTCTCTCTCATTTTGGTGTGCCGAGTGCAGCAACAGATGTTGTTGCGAAATTTCATCAACTGATTTTATTTTCCCTCCCCTCCCATGTCTCAAGTGTTTGTTGTGCTCATTTGATTTCAATGTTTGGATGGTCTTGCTTTCTCCTCTTTTTTTTTTTCTTACTATGGGAGATGGTGTTCTTGAAGTTTGAAAGGGCCTAGTCAGGACAGAGTTTGGGAAAGGCAGAAGACAGCCATTAGGGCCTTTATATGATTCTTTTTTTTTTATATGTGTGTGACATAAAAAGAAAGTGTTTTGGCTGATGGCCCTAAAGGCAAAATGTATTTGTTCGTTTGGACTCTCCTCCATTGAAGCCTAGATGGGAGGATGGTAACTGACGAGCGAAATGTTCACATTGTTTGTAAATAGTGACCTTACTCTTCTCCTCGTGCCCCCCCCCCCCCCATTTCTTTTTTCCCTTATGCCTTTTCTGACATTGAAAGAGGGAGGGGGGATTCAGTGCTGATAAGGGCAGCAAGCTCGCCCATAAGGGGCGAGTTGATCGTAGCTGCACGAGCACAGTGCAGGTGGGTACAGGCAAGGGAGGCCGAGATTTTTGGGCGCTTAACTACTTCTGTTGTCTGCAGAGGGATTGAGGGAGAGAGCTTGGTGGGCATGTTATTATTGGAGGATATATTTTTGCGATGACCGCACTGGGCGTACAAGAGACCTTACTCTCTCTCTCAGCGCATTTTCTGTCAGTCCAAGTGCCTTAAGTTTTTTCTCGGAACCTCCCCAGGCCATCTCCTGCCGTCACGGGAATTATATTCTGCTGTTTCTTCCGTGCCGCTTTTCAGTGTCCATGCCATGGAAGACTTGTTTCTCTCGTGCATACCTCCATCCCCTCTCTAGCTTCCTCTGCCTTGATTTTTTTTTTTTTTCCTACCCCAGTTTTGTGCCCAAGATTGTGTGTTTTGCAGCAACATATACTCTGCCTTTCCCTCATTATTCAATATTTTTGGTAACCTGCAAAGTATGATTTGGATTGCTGGGTGTATAAATTAATAAATGCAAGCACTAGGTCTACTTGGGTGTACTGTTTAAAAGAGAAACTGCATATGCAGTCAACTTGTGAAATTCAAACCAAGTGCACTGCGTCATGCTTGTAAACTTTTTTTGTTTAACCCTCTTTATAAACATCGAAATAAGGAACTCGCTGTGAACAGTACCATGACAGCCAAGGTGCTGCTGCATGCGCCAAACATGCTAGGAAATGGCTTCAGCTACCCACACTGTGCAGCAAAATGCCATGCAGTCACTCGTAGCAACACGTAACACTGCATTAATATTTTCAAGATTAAAAATGCAGGCGATTTCAAGTGGAAAAAAACTTTTGTTAGATAACTGAGACTCTACAAGTTATAAACAAGGCGTGCAGTTTTTCAGAGTTGCATAAATTGGGCAAATAGCAGCAATCTCCCATTTACCAATTACTGCATCAAATTGTGCCACAGCATTTCTTCCATTAAGAGACTGATTCGGAGGTGAAAAGTAGCAAAAGCTTTGTTTTGCTTTTCTGATGCAGTAAAGGCAATATTGACACATTTTCCCATGTTTTGTGGCACCATAATCATTTTCAGGGTGAGTAGGCGAGCATTAATAAAGGTACAGTGTTGCCCAGTATAAAGTGGCTGATCTGATTTTTAATTGAGGCCAGCAGTTGTCTTTGTTTTTGCATAAACATACCAAGGCAGAAACACTCCCTCACAATTGATTTGTTCAGTTTTTCTTACAGCTGCAAAAACCAAAAATAGCACACCTGTATAGTAGTCCCTACTGTCAATGTGCTTGTACCAAAGTTTCTTTCCCGAAAGTTGAATGCGCTGTTACCCTACAAAGTTCAAGTACCCTACAATTTTCACAACCCATCCTTTCTATCAAACTGTGGCATTAATCTGGACTCCCGCGCATGCCGGAAACAAGGTGGCTCGTGCCAGTGCCCGAGGATTTACAATCCGGGCTCGGGCATCAGATGTGTCGGACCTCGCCACGGAGGAGGTGCCGTTTACTGCGCGGGATCGACTTATTACTTGCCACGACATCGGCACACACTACAGATTAGACCGCTTAACCTTTCCGCCACTCATGGGCAAATCCCCGCGTAGGTGTGAAGTTCTGGGGCGACAGCTGCAGACTCGCACCTTTCCGTCCCCTTACCTCCTCCACCGCATTCATCCCGCCATTTACCTTTCTCCCTCTTGTAAATTTTGTCTCTCCCAAAGCAGACTTAAACCACATCATGTGGGGGTGCCCTAAGCACCCCCTTCCTGCTTTCCTCAAGCAATTAATATCTAGTGAAGAGCAGTGGGAGGCTGCCTTGCGCAGCTCCAGGCCCGATCTTCAGGAGGCCATCCTAGAGTGGGCCGAGAGGATAAAGGAGGCCTACTTAAAGTAGTTCCTCCCCCCTACCATCTTTTCCATTGCCCCCTTCCCTTTAAAGAGGGATAAAGTTTTTCATCATCATCATCATCACAGCACATTAACCATAATCCCCTAACAGCTCCAAATAAAGGAAAATTTGAAGAACTTGTTCACCTTTATAGCTTTGAAAATTACATTGGTTCAAAAAAAAAGTTAAATGTTCATTTTAAGTCTTTGTCATTAAACTGAGAACTTGCACCAACACAAAATCTGCTATAGGATATGCGATGGGCTGTGGGATTTTGAGCTGTGAGGATGAAGTGTAGCATGTATATACATCTTATTTTTGTTCATTTCCTCCAGTTAGCTTTACCAATTTTAGTTTTTAATAACGGTAGCCTAATTTCACCCAAATCTTGACCAATCCCCCGCAGTGGGTGTGCGCCATCGCATAAGGAATACCATACCATACCATACCATGGTACATTGTGCATTGCAAGGTTAAAGGGGTCCTGCAACACCTTTTGTTTAGTGAATGCGATGCCTTGTAATGTATTCCTGCAGAAATATTTGGAAAGAGCCAGATATTTCCTCAAGTTTCCTCTCATCTTGGGTGGCCCGATAGCAATGCCCTGCCTATTGCTACATTTATCTGACAAAGGTGCCTGATAGCGATAAGGCACTGTGACAGGACAGGTGGGATTTGTTAACTTGCAATCATGACATCTATGGGCTGTTGCTGCAGTTTATGGCATCAGAGACGCGGCATAAGAGAACTCTCAATGGCTACAGGAAAGAGACGTGTTCTGGGAAAATGTGAGCTCTCCGCCGCTTGCAGTGGAATAATATTTAGCTGCTCAAAATGTGTTGCAGTACCCCTTTAAGCCATCGTGCTGCCATACATGGCGTGGAAAGCTCTTCAGCCAGGAGTCTGTGTGCTGGAGTATGACGAATAAATTCTAGCTGCTGTACAGTGTTCAAAAGGCACCAAGCACTAATAGTCATGCTTGCTTTAAGTAAATGCTTGTTTAGTAGTCCTCAGTAGTGCTACAAGGGTAGAGAAAATGCCAAGTGTAAGCTAAATTGGTAGATAACGCTGACATTGCAAAGCAAGATGTTGTGCAACGTTCGAAATGCCACACCAGATTTCCAGGACATGGATTTTACTGCACAGTGCCTGCTTTAGACTATGTAATTGTCAAATATTCGTTAAATAATGAAGCACTGAAATCAAATTAAAGTGCACTATAACTTTTAACTACTTCATGGAGAGGGCCAAAATAATGTGGTCTGGATATGTCAGCGCAGCAGCTGGTGTGCAGAATTAATCGTTTGGCCAGTAATGAGCCCTCTTGTTTTGCCAATAAGTTGTGAGTAGCATTTCTCTTTAGCAGTTCATTAGGGCCAGTGTGCTTGCTGTGACCAAGGTGACTGCGATCAGCGTGACAAATTTGTGCAGACGCGTTTCTAGAACATTTTTCACTCTCCAAGGGTGTCGTGTTGCATGCCGAACTTTTATTTTGTCTTAAAATTTTGTGATGTCCCTTCCCTAAAGTGCCGAGTGCATCTCCTCTTTGGTTTGCATTCAGTAAAGCGCCTTGTTTGCTGTGCTAGAAGGAAGGTTCAAATTACAAAAAAAAAAAGTGGAAGGAACACAATGCACCATGAGCGCAGTGTATTGTGTGTTCCTTCCAATTGTCCTTTTTTTTTTTTGCGCATTTATAACCTTCCTTGAAGCATGAACCAACTAGCCAGCAAGAAGGTCCTAAAGTATATTTGCTCTGTTAGATTCATGTGCAAGGATGCTCCCTGTTAAAATTCACAGGAATGACTCGCTCAAGGTAAGTAGTTGATCCTTTCTCATAGTTTCTACTTATTTGTAAACATTTTTTTCCCATGACAAAATAATTTTATCTTTTCCAAGACGAAAAAAAATTACATCGATGCATTGTGGCTCACTTAAAGGAAGTGGGTGTGAGATTTTAGGAAGTGTGTACTTAATGAAAATGAAAAAAGAGAGCGCTACGAAGACAAGGACGAAAGAATAACATGTACGACAGACAAGCGCCTTGTCTGTCGTACATGTTGTTCTTTCGTCCTTGTCTTCGTAGCGCTCTCTTTTTTTCATTAAGTATGCTCAACCAACTCGCCCACATCAAGCTTCTGCTGCTTAGGAAGTGTGCTCTGTGTGGTTACGTTAATTACCGTTTGTGTGCAATTTTTACCGTTATAAATGCATACAATATTGACGCAAAGCTGGCTCCATAGCTTAAGTTGGAAGTCGAGGCTGGGTTTGGTATAAAACCCGATGTTTTACAAGAAGCTTAAGAATCTCATTACATTGCTCATGCAAGCGATTTGCATTGTCTAATTGCAGTGTCTGTTGACATGGAGAAATTCACATGGTGGGAATAGATGTAGGCAAGGGACAATGCATCAGCCTGGACTAAATTGGCCAATGTTCCTGGACACAAAACTGTCTATTCAGCCCTTTCACCATGAACTCGTGCAACATTTCACAACGTCCCTCGTGTAAAACCTCTCTCAACTGCGGCCCTCTTAGTTAGGCTTCGATGGTAGAGCAAAATTTCTGAAAAGGTGGTTGTGCCAGGTACAATCTGTAGAACAGGAAAAATTGGGCACTTGCGAAGTTGTGCAACATGCCACACAAGAGTGTCCATGCCAGCCAATATATTGTGAAATGAAAAAAACTGATACAGCTCCGCCCTAATTTTGCATGAGGAAATGTAATTATTAAGGAGACAACAGTTGCGCAAGAGGTTTATTGACTGCTAACCAATACATTACATATCTGAAGACGCGCCGCCCCCTGCTTGGGTAGGCTATTTATACTGTAATGGCGCTGGAGTGCCCACAAGTGTGGCTCCTGCTGGTTACAAGATACAACACCTTTCTTCCCTTTATTTGGCTACTGGTACCTATGCCTTTTGGCCACTCGCCGGATTCTAGTGGATCGCCGCAGGGGCACTGGTCCGACTGGCTGCTGTGGGGTAGTTTGGTTGCTTGGCCCTCTGCTAATGGCGCCGCCTGCTGAGTGGATGTGACTGCTTCTAATGCCCCCTCCCTCAGTAATATTTCGCGGAGTACCTCACTTTGGGTATCTGCGTTATCCGACACCATTATTTTGGACTAGGGAGCCGTTGGCGATTCCACTTTACATCTTAAGTGTTCGGCATGGCAATACCTAAGAACCCCACCTACGCGTACCAGGAACGTCACTTTTGACACCTTTAAAATTTTCCCTGGCCACCAATTCACCCTTTCGTTGCAAACAGTACGGACATATACCTCTTTGCCTTGCGTATAGTCATAGCTGTTACCCCTTCTTGCATCTGCCGTGAGCTTACTTTTTTCACATCTGTTTTTCCACACTTTCATTCTGCACGGTTTCAGCATGGACAGTCTGGTTCGAACTTTTCGTCCGAGGAACAACTCGCAGGGCACTGATTCTGTGAACAAGTGTAGTGTCGTCCTGTACGAAAACGAAATTTTCAGTGCGGTGTTTGTAACGACCGCGTCTGGCTGGCTCTTTCATCATCTAGCTGTAATTTCAAGATCCCCCTCTTCGTGTTCTGCACCAACCTTTCCACTGCACTGTTTGACTGGGGGCAATACGGGGGCATGAAAAGTTACTTTACACCATTTTGTTCCAAGAAGTGTTGAACTTCCCTGGATCTAAATTATGGACCGTTGTTGGTCACGACGACACTGGGCAGGCCATACGCCGCAAAGTTGCTCCTTACCGCCTCCACCGTGGCCAAGGCTGATGTGCCGTACATTACTCTTCACTCTTACCTCGAGGCATATTGAGTACGCGTCGACCATCAGCAGCAATTATATCCCTTCCACTTCCGCAAAATCTAAATGAACCCACTCCCAAGCGTTTGTAGCTATTGGCCATGGTTGCAACGGTACTGATTGCGCTCAATTTCATACACTTTGACAGACCTCACATGCTCGTACCATGTCTTTTAGTTCTGTATCAATACGTGGCCACCAAATCCAACTACGCGCCAGCATTTTTATTTTCGTTATTCCAGGGTGGCTCTCGTGTAATAAAGACAGAACACTTGGCCTAAGAGCTTTCAGGGTAACAACGCGACTGTTCCACAACAAACAACCCTGCTCTATTGACAACTCGTGTCGACGATTAAAATACGGGAGGTTACGCTCTTCTGTTTCTTAAGGCCAACCGTGCCACATCAGGTCTACTACCGCTCTCGGAACCTCGTCCCTGCTTGTTTCTTCAGCCACTTCCTGGGCTGTAAAGGGAACCTCTGATAGAGGCCAAAAAAAATTTGTTTCTTGTTATTCCACCGTTTTTTCCAACGGAAGCCTCGATAAGCCATCTGCGTGGCCCGGTTGATGGCTTACTGGTAACAAGCCAAGAAATTTTTCATTGCTGCACTCTTCCTATCGCTACTTGACTGCTGTCTCTCTCCGGATCAAACAACTGTGTCAGTGGCTGGTAATCAGTCACAATTTCGAACTGCCGACCGAACAAGTACTTATGAAACTTTTTAATGCCAAAAATAATGGCTAGAGCTTCAAGCTCAACTTGTGCATAATTTCTTTCGGCCGCTGTAAGCGTGTGTGATGCGAATGCGATAGGTCTCTTGCTGCGACCTTCAGTGTGCGCGAGCACTGCTTCACGGCGACATGCCGATGCGTCGCGTCAGGCGCAGCGGTTTGTTTCCATCGCACAAAGCTAGCACTGAGTCCTCGCTCAGGGGCAGCTTGCATTTCTGAAAGCTGATTTCACACTCTTTTGTCCATTCCCACGGACAATCTTTTCCGAGGAGCTTGTAGAGCATAAAAAATTCACCCCTCGGAAAGCCTGCAATTCGGAGACACCAGTCGAAGTTGGAGCCCTCAATATGGCTTCTACTTTATCTTTCGTAGGATGCATGCCAACTGCGTCAATTTTGTGACAAGGTAACAGACGCAGTTTTTAAGAGATTGACATTTATCAGCATTGGCATGTATCCCATGCTTCCGTAGTCTCTGCAACACCTGTTCGGGGCGTCTCAGGCACTCGTGTTTGGTCTTTCCTGCTATGAGAACATCATCGAGATAGCACACTGTGCCCTCCAAGCTAGCCAATACCCGATCCATTACTGATTGGAAAATGGCAGGTGCGCTCGCGACACCAAAAGATAAAACACGTGGAACGGAAAAGGCCAAGGTGTGGATTTATTGTTAGCAACTCTTGCGAAGGGTCATCCATTCAAAGTTGCAAGTATGCTTTCGATAAATCAAGCACACTGAAACAAGTTCCCCCTGCCAACGACACTAACACATCTTCCAGCAATGATAGCGGGTAGTGGGCAACCTTAATACAGGGGTTTAAAGACGCATGGTAGTCGCCAGAGAGCCTGACGGCTTCTCCATCACTCTTCAGAACTGCTAAGACAGGGGTTTCCCATTGGCTTTCATGCACCGGGTACAACACACCGGCCGATTCCAACTCGTTCAACTCTTCTTCAACTTTGTCTTTCAGGGCGTACGTCACTGGCCTGGCTTTACAGAATGCAGGTTGCACTCCCTGCTTCATATCGGTGGAGCCCACAAACCCCTTAATAGTTCCAATTGGGCCTGTAAACACATCCTTGTACTTGTTTAGCAACCCCTCCTGTTTAGCGATTGTGTTCATTCGCAAAATGTGACCAGTTTAGGCTAATAAGCTTCAACCAGATTCGGCCAAGCAATGCCAGTACCGTGCGCTCCTGTTCATTCGTAGCTATCACGAGCAACAGTCTAAAAGAATTGCCTTCGTGAGCTACATTAACAATGACACTGCCCTTCAAGGGAACGCTTGAGCCATTGTATGTCCTTAAGCGAAACTGCACAGGCTGATATGGCAGATGTCCAAAATATTTCAGATTCACTTTCAGGCATAATAGATACCGCTGAGGCCATGTTTATTTCCATGGCAATTGTTTGCCCATTTACATTCATATCAACTTTGTATGGATCAACTTCCTCCTAGCACGTACAATTCTAAGCTAGACACGTCCTCTTCCGTGGTGTTGCTGTGCCTTCTCTTACACATAATAGCCAAATGTCTCATCTGGGAACAACTGTAGCGCCTTGCCTTTATGCGCCGACAGTCCTGCTGGTCGTGGCGACCCCCACAACAAAAACACAACCGCATCCTGTCCTTGTCAGCGGACCCTTCCTTCGCAGCCGCCGTACCACATCGCCGACAGTTGCTGGTTAATCACGTAGTCGCGGCACTGCCGCTGCGTTGCCACTTAACGTCATCGTCTTGTTCTCTGGTCACGTCTC
Organism: Dermacentor variabilis; assembly: GCF_050947875.1. Taxonomy (NCBI): domain Eukaryota; kingdom Metazoa; phylum Arthropoda; class Arachnida; order Ixodida; family Ixodidae; genus Dermacentor; species Dermacentor variabilis. Next base: position 30,238,366 of record NC_134569.1, read on the forward strand.
GTCCCGGTAGCGCATCCTTCGCATGGTTGTAGTCGCTGCACTGTCGCCTAGTCGCCGCGTTGCCACTTGACGTCGTCCTCTTGTTCTCGGGTCACGTCTCGTCCCGGTAGCATCTCCCTCGCGTGGTTTTCTGCGGCTTCCATGGACGTGGCAATAACACACGCCTTGTCCCATGTTGGGCCTTTCTCATCTTCAGCGGCCAAAAACTCGCATCGAATAGTCTCGCTGTGCACACCCACGACGAGCTGGTCTCCGAGTGCCTCAGTTCAAAACGTTCTGAATGAGCAGTTTGTTGCCAACCGCTTCAATTCCACGATGAAGTCGTCAACTGCCTCCCGGGATCCCTGTGCGCGTTTATGGAAGTTTTAACGCTCCATGGCTATCGACCGCATTGGTGCGTAATGGTTCAAAAGCACCTGTTTTATCTCTTTTGATACGTCTTTTCAGGAGCCTCCAGAAACATCAAGTTCGGTAATGTGGCTTATGCGCTGTCACCCACTATCATGATAAGAATGTCCGTCTTGCTTTGTTCGTCCAGCTTATTGACTCTCGCAAAAGCCTCAAACCGCTCGAAGTAGATAGCCATGTTACCTGTCGTGGTACAGAATTCCATCAGGCGCCCGATGAACAGTTGGTGGCTAGAGCACGGTGGCAGATCGGTGTCCATGATGTCTACTGCCGCTTGCCGCTTGAATCAGGCCAGGCGGTTCATCCGATCTTCGTCGCCATTATTAAGGAGACGACAGTTGCGCAAGAGGTTTATTGATGACGACTGGCCGGTACATCACATAATCTTAAGGCACGCCCCACTGCTTGGGTAGGCTATTTATGCTGTAATGGTGGCGCTGGAATGTCCACAAGTGTGGCGCCCTGCTGGTTACAAGATACAACAGTGATTGTCAATTATTTTTTTTCATTTCTCTCTTTAACAAGCCACACAGTTTTTCTTTGTGCCACACATTGCAGTAGTAGTTTCCCTACCACTCGCATCCTCATGATGGTTAGGACTAACTGAAAAGTGGATTTTTTAATTTTATTTATCAATACTGTAGGTCTTCTGCAGACCCATACAGGGAGCGAGCGTACATCATCATAGGCATGTAATAAGATATAACAAGTTCCCAAAAAGAAAACAGAAAAATATGAGGTAGATCAGAACACTTTTCAACAAGTGCATCAATATTATATTATCTACATGGTTGCACTTCGTGTACATGAGAAGAGAAAATCTAGCATTATAGATTGTATGCTAGACATGAGAAACGAAATGTACGAACGAAAACAATATAATACTACAAGACACTTTCTGCAGTTTTACAGATGGAAAAGTAGTTATACAGGGTCCATTAGCTGCTCCGCTAGTGAACATAACTGATCAAAATTTCGGTTATTTACAGCTTCGCTCGGTAGCTCATTCCAAGCGGTCACAGCGCGAGGGAAATAAAAAAACTTAAATGTATTGCAATGCGTACTAAATGGCCGCATGCACTTATCGTGGCTTGTCCTACTAGTCCGACGGCCAGGCGGATGAATACAGTTGTCTTTTCTTATTTTGATGTGTCCGTAAAGGAGGAGATAAAAAAACTTCATAGATGCAGCATGATGCCGGCAGGAAAGAGCTGCCAGATGCGCTTGATTGCACATGTCCGTTGCACTCTCGTGCCAAGAATACTTTGAATAGATAAACCTAAGAGCCCTATTCTGTAATCTTTCAAGTTTATTGCGAAGGTACTTTTGATGAGGGTCCCACACTATGTTTCCGTATTCTAGAATAGGTCGGACCAGAGTTTTATAGGCAGTTAATTTTACGGCCTGAGGTGCTTTACTCAGTCTTCTGTGCAGAAACCCTAGTTGCTTGAATGCCTTGGTGCATGTATCGTTCATGTGCTTATCCCATATTAAGTCTTGCGAGAATGTGGCACCCAAGTATTTTACTTTGTCGACTTGTGTAATATTCAAGCCTTTAAGATGGTACGTAAATGGTAAAGGTAGTTTTTTTCTTGGTTAGGCTGATGAACGCTGTCTTAGAGACATTTATTTCCATCCCCCATGTATTGCACCATTGAGCAATGTTTTGTAAAGAAGAATTAAGCTTTAGTTGGTCGTCAGTACTGCAAATTGCAGTATAAATGACACAATCATCTGCCAAAAGTCATGATGTCGCACCTGGTTCTGCACAAGAAGAGATGTCATTAACGTATATAAGATGCAATGTTGGTCCTAAAACACCCTTGGGGTACACCGGACAAAACGTTTAGGCAGTCAGAATCTACATTGTTTAAACTTGCATACTGGGCATGATTTGTAAGGTAAGCCGAAATCCATCCTATTACTTTGCTATTAATGCCAATCGATTCAAGCTTGGCTATTAATTTAAAATAAGGTACGCGATCGATCGGAAAGTCTATAAGTATTGCGTCAGCTTGAAGTTTAGAATCAATTATGCCAGCGAAATCGTGAGTTATTTCTGCAAGTTGCGTTACCGTGGACAGCCCTCTATGGAAGCCGTGCTGTTTAGGGTACAGTATATTGTTAGACTCTAGGTAGTCCATGATGGCTTTGTTGAGGATATGCTCCATCAATTTGCAACAACAAGTAGTTAGTGATATGTGTTGATATGTTTCCACAGTAAGTTTATTACCACTTTTATGAATTGGGATTATTCTAGTGCACAATTCTTCAGTGAAAGCGTAAATATTTTATGCAAGGAGGGGGTAAGTTGTTCTTCATAACACTTAGGAAAT